>NC_073380.1:94399895-94713278 GCF_028641065.1 Leucoraja erinaceus | reverse complement strand
CTTGCTTCTCTCCATACCCCTGATCCCTTAGCCACACAGCCTCAGCTAACATTCCCCCTTAAATATAGCCAATGACCGGCCAACTACCTTCTGTTCAGAGAATACCACATCTTCGCCCTCGTTGTGTGAAATGTATTTGCTTCATCTCGGTTTCTAACAAGATTTCCCGTCCCCCCTTATCCTAACTGTGACCCCTTGTTCTGACTTCCCCAACATCAGAACCCTCTCCTGCATCTAGGCCTGTCCACCCCTTAAGAATGTGTAAGTGTCTATAAGACCCCCCCTCAACTCTAAATTGTAGCATTAGCAATCCGAGTCTATCTTGTCAGCGAGTACACAATCCTGAAAAATGCGAAAAACAAAATAAAATACCTGTGGCTCCCTGATACACACGACTTGAAAAGGAGTTTGCAGACTCCTAGCACCAGTTCTCAGTCCAAACAAAAAAATCCAAGCCCAATGTATCCAGTCAGTACAGTACAGTACTGCCCTACATTCCCCTCCTCCGCTGAAAAAATAATCCCCAACATGTGAGGGAATAATTCCTTGGTGTTTCTGTTTTTATGTTTGTCCCACACACACTATAAC
Organism: Leucoraja erinaceus; assembly: GCF_028641065.1. Lineage (NCBI taxonomy): Eukaryota > Metazoa > Chordata > Chondrichthyes > Rajiformes > Rajidae > Leucoraja > Leucoraja erinaceus. Next base: position 94,712,690 of record NC_073380.1, on the reverse strand, counting down.
AGATTAATGTATTGCTAGTGCAAGTTGGCTGCTCTGTTTACTGCATTCTTTGTGCAAACAAACTTTATAGCTTGAAAGGGACTTGAGACATTGTGAGAGGTGTATATCATTCTTTGCTTTTTCCTATGCCTGCAGGCACTGCTTAGAAAGCCCTGCAATCAACAAAAGGCTGTAAACTCAACATTAATTCTGCCAGGTCCAAAATACCTAAGGATACAAATGTCATTCATTCTAATATATTCATCCAGAGTGACTTAAGGCTCTGAAAGGAAGTGTTGGGAGCAATTAATGAAGTTCTGGGAAATTTAGAGCCTTAAATGACTGATGATTCCTTGATAAAATCTTAACTTGCCATTCTGTTGCATTGTGATAGATTAACACGCCTCTTATTCAAAGGCTGCTTCTATATAAAGACGGCAAAATTGTGTCAGCCGTGATGCAGGCAAACAGATTACCAGCAATTATAATTAGAAGTCAAATCACTCAAATTGAAGCTGTCGGGCAAGTGAGATGCATCTGTCGTCCTTTGTATTATTCACTTTAGTCATCTTCTTTTACAGCTAACAAAGTATTATCGGTCCCTTTAAAGCAGGTGGGAACCTCCGACCTCAGTACTGAGAGGTTAAAGATGCCCGCACATACTCCAGCCAATTGGTCTGTGCAGGTCTTTAGAATCCCACCAGGTACTCCATCAAGTCCAGACACTTTTCAAGGGTTCACCCTCCTGAAGGATATTCTAATGTTAGCCTCAAATTGAGATTGCAATACCATCGGGGGGCTATGGGGGCCCTGGAAGGCACATCTGCGTTCTTCCTGTCGAACTGATAGGGATTTGAGGATTTGAGTATAGGAGCAGGGAGGTTCTAATGCAGTTGTACAGGGTCTTGGTGAGACCACACCTGGAGTATTGCGTACAGTTTTGGTCTCCTAATGTGAGAAAATACATTCTTGCCATAGAGGGAGTACAGAGAAGGTTCACCAGACTGATTCCTGGGATGTCAGGACTTTCATATGAAGAAAGACTGGATAGACTTGCTTGAATTTAGAAGATTGAGGGGGGATCTTATCGAAACTTACAAAATTCTTAAGAGATTGGACAGGCTAGATGCAGGAAGATTGTTCCCGATGTTGGGGAAGTCCAGAGCAAAGGGTCACAGTTTAAGGATAAGGGGGAAATCTTTTAGAACGAGAGAAAAACATTTTTCACACAGAGAGTGGTGAATCTGTGGAATTCTCTGCCACAGAAGGTAGTTGAGGCCAGTTCATTGGCTATATTTGAGAGGGAATTTGATGTGGCCCTTGTGGCTAAGGGGATCAGGGGGTATGGAGAGAAGGCAGGTACGGGATACTGAGTTGGATGATCAGCCATGATCATATTGAATGGCGGGGTGCAGGCTCGAAGGGCCGAATGGCCTACTCCTGCACCTAATTTCTATGTTTCTATTTTTCTAACTGTGTGCGGGGATGCATTGAGCTTGTGGCCGGGAGGCATGACGCCTCATACATCAGGTTTGGTGTTTATAGACCACAGCTCAGCATTCAATACTATCATCCCCTCCAAGCTGGTTACGCGAGGAGGTGTGGGTGTAGTGAGGCTCCCATCCAAGCACAAAAACGATGTGGTTAAACATCTTTTTTGAATTTGGTGGAGACACAGCGGTACTTTTAAACATTTTTGAGTATTGCTGCGAACGCTGCAGAGACTTGTTTTAAAATTCTCTGTGTGTTTTTGGGACTGCAAGCAGTCTAATCAACTAACTGCACAGCTCTCACTACTGTGGCTGGCAACAGTCTGACTGTCCATGCTGTGTGGGGGTTTTTCTGCACTGTCTCGACCTTCTGCGCGGCCTTGGAACCTGGATCTGACGGGGCCTCCTTTCTCTCGGTAAGACCAAAGAAGATATGAGGCTTCCAACAACTACAATGTTGCTGGAACGGGGAGGCGGCAGTTGACGGGGCGCTTCTGTTGTCCAGCAGAATGAATGGGGCGTGATTTCACCATCTATGGAGATCGCAGAGCCCAAGGTGCCATGCCTGTAAGGAAGTGGATCATATTGTGGGATGAATTGTCCCAATCCCGGGCGGAGGCCTCCGTCTCTGGTGCCACTATCCCCCCTCCCCTCCTCCCCCCCCCCCCCCCCCCCCCCCCCCCCCCACCTCCCCTTTCCACCCCCCCTGTAGTTGAGTCAGGGAACCCCAGGGGGGGGGTGATAAGGGTCAAAAGGAGGGGGGGGGCAAGGTGGCAAAGAAACACATGGAGAACAAAACCCCCGGAGAGAAGTACGTTCCAACCATCCCGTCACCTCCCGTTACCGAGTCTGCTAACCCCTTACTCCAGCCGGGGGTGGAGAGGATCGGGCAGAAGGAGGGGGGGCCACAGAGGAAGGTTGCTCAGGTGAGCCCAGAGTCTGTGAGCTCCTCCCCATTGAGAAAGAGGAGGAATCTCTCCAGGGAGGAACGGAACGGGAACGAACGGGAATCCGCCAGGGGGGAGGGGAGAACGTTGGTGGAGGAAGAGTCTCGCCCTCGGGTTTGGGCCCCGGTCCCATGTTCTGGAGGTGATTCAGGGAAGGGTGGCGATGGGGACCAACTTGGGTGATGTGGAGCAGGAGGAGATTCCGGTTGGGGAGGGTCCTGCATCAGGCACCCGAGAAAGCCCAGGAGAAACCCACTCAGGATGAGGCGCAGAGCATGGCTCTGGAGGCAGAGACTGTAGGTGGGGAAGAGACCTGGCTCCAGAGGGACTCCCTGAGTCTGGGTTCACTCTGGGCCCAACTGGGGGAGGATTGGACACCCCTACTGTTGATGGTCTTGGCCCCAGGGTTGGGACTGAGGAGGAGCAGAGACCAGCGGGTGGGACAGAGGCAACCGCGGCTCAAGGTGGGGCGGGATTATCGAGCACTAATGCCCCTGTCCCACTTAAGAAACCTGAATGGAAACCTCTGGAGACTTTGCGACCCACCCAAGGTTTCCGTGCGGTTCCCGGAGGTTCCCAGAGGTTTTTGTCAGTCTCCCCAATGGTCGAAAGTGGTTTCCGCTTCTTCTATGTTCCGGCGATTATTTCAAAAAATTCAAAACCGGCCGCGACTAAAAATAGGTTGCCGTTTTAAAAATCGTAGCCGGTTGTGATGTTAGTTGAAGGTGGTTGCCGGAGGTTGCAGGTAAGACCTTCCACTACCTGCAACACGACTCCACTCATTCCAGTGAAGGAAATCCGTGAGATCATTCAGGTCATTGAAGGAGTCCAACTTCGGCCCAGACTGGCCTCCCTCCGGTGGCCAAACCTACACGGGCTCACCAGCTTGTTGAACCTCGTCCTCAGAAGGAGGGGGAGAGGCAAGGAGTTGCAAAGGATGAAGTGGACCGACCGGCATCAGCTCAGGTCCTTCTTGGACAACCTGGAGAAGGACAACAAGACCAAGAGCAGCGTCGTTCCTGCTGTGGGTAGAGGGACCAATAGTGCGTCCCTTGTAGCCAGGGTCCGAAGGGCAAGGAGCACCGTCACTCCACCTAGGGTGGCGTGGCTCTGCTGTCAGCGACCGAAGGGCTGGTGACGGGATCTAGGGAGTGGCCAGGTCAGAAGATTTGGTGGTTGTGTTGCTCCTAGGCCTGGCCAAGCTGGCCATTCGCAAGCCACAGTGCCAGGTGCAAGAGGACTTTGCCCGAGCCAGATGCTGATGGAGAGGGTGGTGTTATTTGTAACAGAGTTATTTGTAATTTAATGTCTGAATAGTTTGGTGATTCTGTAATATGGCGGTGGGTATGTGTCTCTGCATATCTCTCTGCAACCGGATCCTCATTTGTCTCACCAACAGACCACAGTCGGTACGAATTGGCAACACTTTTTCCCAATAACCATCAGTACTGGAGCACCTCAAGGCTGCCTGCTCATCCCTCTGCTCTACTTGCTCTCTAATCACGACTGTGTGACCCAACACAGTGCGAACTCCATCTCCAAGTTCGCCGACAACACCACCATTGTTGGATGAATTACAGATGATGATGAGTCAGAGGATAGAAGTGAGATTGATCGACTGACCAAATGGTGTCAGCACAACAACCTGGCTCCCAATGTCAGTCAGACCAAGGAACTGATTGTGGACTTTGGAAGGGAAAGAAGGAGGACCCACAAACCTGTCTACATCGATTTCAAGATAGCTCACTGGAAAGTATTTGTTGCCCTGCATGCAATTGGGCACTTTGGAAATTAAACTTCAAAATCTCATGAGACATGCATAAAGTTCTGGACGTTAAGGCTTCGGGGATTTTGAAAAGGGCAGAATTTCTCAGGTATATGAAACAAAATGAGGATTAAATGCAAAAGTTTTTGAAGCACCTCAACTGAGAGGTTTAATCAGAAAAGTTGCAATAGGTAGCAAATGTGGGGAAAACTACTGGTAATGAAAAATTATTAGTTAGAAAATTAGAAAATTGTTATCACTGACTGACATTGAGTGGTAATTTTTGAAAAATTAGATGAATTATGAGCCACTGAAAACCATGCATATGTATTATCTACACAGAACTGAATATCAGATGATACAACTAAATTGTTTAGTGAGTCATGTGGGATGGGCATACAACATGACAAATAGCCCTTCTTTTTACTGCTAACAAAGTTAATTTATTCAGAAAACTAGCATGCATTTAAATATATGAGGAGACAGATATGACAACAACTTCTCCCAAAGAAGAATGGATAATTTCACCCACAAAAATTAATGAAGTAAATGGGAAATAGTTAGGTATACATTATTCATGTTACGCTGTATTAATCTCAGTCACCATGCTAAACAGACTGGGGAAATTGCCAATCAAAAATACTGAATGCTGCTTTCTAAAAGCACCACATGGTGACAAATGATAGAGTGACATAACCACTACTAATACACAGATTCATATGTATTCAAGAATCAAGAGTCAAGCATGTTTCATTGTCACTGGTACCGACAACGGAACAATTGCATTTTTATTTGCTGCAGAGTGTCGTGTCCAAATGCAATTACAGTCGAGTACGGTGTAAACATCCCTTTAATACCCTTTCTGATCAACGCTATTTAAAATATAAGCCTATGATGGCGTGTTAGAAAAAAGGAGATTTCAATTTTCCACACATAGACTGGGAAACACATTCTGTAAATGGGCTGGATGGTTTGGAGTTTGTAAAATGTGTGCAGGATAGTTTTTTGCAGCAATACATAGAGGTACCTACTAGAAGGGGCAGTGCTGGACCACCTGTTAGGAAATGAGACAGGTCAGATGGCGGAGGTATGTGTTGGGGAGCACTTCGGGTCCAGTGATCACAATACCATTAGTTTCAATATAAGTATGGAGAGGGTCAGAACTGGACCGAGGGTTGAGATTTTTGATTGGAGAAAGGCTAACTTTGATGAGATGCAAAAGGATTTAAAAGGAGTGAATTGGGACATTTTGTTTTATGGGAAGGATGTAGAAGAGAAATGGAGGACATTTAAAGGGGAAATTTTAAGAGTACAGAATCTTTATGTCCCTGTTCGGTTGAAAGGAAATAGTAAAATTTGGAAAGAGCCATGGTTTACAAGGGAAATTGGACACGGTTCGGAAAAAGAGAGAGATCTACAATAATTATAGGCAGCACTGAGTAAATGAGGTGCTTGAGGAGTATAAAGAATGTAAAAAGAATCTTAAGAAAGAAATTAGAAAAGCTAAAAGAAGATATGAGGTTGCTTTGGCAAGTAAGGTGAAAGTAAATCCAAAGGGTTTCTACAGCTATATTAATAGCAAAAGGATAACAAGGGATAAAATTGGTCCATTAGAGAGACAGAGTAGACAGCTATCTGCAGAGCCAAAAGAGATGGGGGAGATATTGAACAATTTATTTTCTTCAGTATTCACCAAGGAGAAGGATATTGAATTATGTGAGGTAAGGGAAACAAGTATGGGGATATGGAAAACTATGAGATTCAATGTAAAAGAAGTACTGACACTTTTTGAAAAATATAAAAGTGGATAAGTCTCCAGGTCCTGACAGGATATTCCCTGGGACATTGTGGGAAGTTAATGTAGAAATAGCCGGGGCCATGACAGAAATATTTAAAATGTCATTAGAAACGGGAATAGTGCCAGAGGATTGGCGTACTGCGCATGTTGTTCCATTGTTTAAAAAGGGTTCTAAGAGTAAACCTAGCAATTATAGACCTGTTAGTTTGACATCAGTGGTGGGCAAATTAATGGAAAGGATACTTAGAGATAATATATATAAGCATCTGGATAAACAGGGTCTGATTAGGAACAGTCAACATGGATTTGTGCTTGGAAGGTCATGTTTGACTAATCTTCTTGAATTTTTTGAAGAGGTTACTAGGGAAATTGATGAGGGTAAAGCAGTGGATGTTGTATATATGGACTTCAGTAAGGCCTTTGACAAGGTTCCTCACGGAAGGTTGGTTAAGAAGGTTCAATTGTTGGGTATTAATGGTGGAGTAGCAAGATGGATTCAACAGTGGCTGAATGGGAGATGCCAGAGGGTAATGGTGGATGGTTGTTTGTCAGGTTGGAGGCCAGTGACTAGTGGGGTGCCACAGGGATCTGTGTTGGGTCCTCTGTTGTTTGTCATGTACATCAATGATCTGGATGATGGTGTGGTAAATTGGATTAGTAAGTATGCAGATAATACTAAGATAGGTGGGGTTGTGGATAATGAAGTAGATTTCCAAAGTCTACAGAGAGATTTAGGCTATTTGGAAGAATGGGCTGAAAGATGGCAGATGGCGTTTAATGCGGATAAGTGTGAGGTGCTACATCTTGGCAGGACAAATCAAAATAGGACGTACATGGTAAATGGTAGCAAATTGAGGAATGCAGTTGAACAGAGGGATCTAGGAATAACTGTGCATAGTGCCCTGAAGGTGGAATCTCATGTAGATAGGGTGGTAAAGAAAGCTTTTGGTGTGCCAGCCTTTATAAATCAGAGCATTGTGTATAGAAGTTGTGAGGTAATGTTAAAATTGTACAAGGCATTGGTGAGACCAATTCTGTAGTATGGTGTACAATTTTGGTCGCCCAATTATAGGAAGGATGTCAACAAAATAGAGAGAGTACAAAGGAGATTTACTAGAATGTTGCTTGGGTTTCAGCAACTAAGTTACAGAGAAAGGTTGAATAAGTTAGGTCTTTATTCTTTGGAGCGCAGAAGGTTAAGGGGGGACTTGATAGAGGTCTTTAAAATGATGAGAGGGATAGACAGAGTTGACGTGGATAAGCTTTTCCCATTGAGAGTAGGGAAGATTCAAACAAGAGGACATGACTTCAGAATTAAGGGTCAGAAGTTTAGAGGTAACATGAGGGGGAACTTCTTTAGTCAGAGAGTGGTAGCTGTGTGGAATGAGCTTCCAGTGGAAGTGGTGGAGGCAGGTTCAATTTTATCATTTAAAAATAAATTGGATAGGTACATGGGAAAGGAATGGAGGGTTATGGTCTGAGTGCATGTAGATGGGACTAGGGGAAAATAAGTGTTTGGCATGGACTTGTAGGGCCGAGATGGCCTGTTTCCGTGCTGTAATTGTTATATGGTTATATGGTTATGTGGAGTTGAGTTCAGCAGGCGATGCACTAATCCAATAAGTCCGGACAGGTGAAGTCTCTCTTGATTAAAGATCCTGCAATGCAAACATGTTTCCAATTCCAACTGAAGCAGCAACAATGCTTGGTTGGCTGATTTTTGCTATATCCCTCCTGTCTTTTAATACCAGGAAGCAAAAGATAAAGAGCATATTTTGAAGGTGTATGTCACTTACCATGCGTAGCTTCATCTTTTATACATTAGAATACAAATTCTGCCATCCAGCACAATTTTAATCAATCTGTCATTGGGCCACACTGTTACTTGCAGCATTAAAACCATTGTGGAGAGAAATTCCTTGCAAAGTAGGTTTTTGTTTTGGATTCCACTTAGTACACTGACTCTGCACAGTATTATGAGAATGATATGAGAATATGGTATGGTGCTTGGAATGCATGCCTCACTGAAAGTTTGTACTTTTATCGTAACTATAGTTTGGTTTCAAGTTATTTAATCAATGTTACTTCTAATGTTAGTATTGCAGTTTAACAAAGGGGACTATGGAGCCATGAGGGAGGAGCTGGCCAAAGTTGACTGGAAAGATACCCTAGCAGGGATGACAGTGGCAGGACAATGGCAGGTATTTCTGGAAATAGTACATAAATAGATCAGTTCATTCCAAAGAGGAAGAAAGATTCCAATGGGAGTAAGTGGCTGACAAGGGAAGTCAGGGATAGTACAAAAATAAAAGAGAAGTACAACATAGCAAAGATGAGCAGGAAGCCAGAGGATTGGGAAACGTTTAGAGAGCAACAGAAGATAACTAAAAAGGCAAAACGGGGAGAAAAGATGAGGTACAAAGGTAAGCTAGCCAAGAATATAAAGGAGGATAGTAAAAGCTTCTTTAGGGATGTGAAGAAGAAAAAATTACTTAAGATTAGTTGGACCCTTGAAGACTGAAAAAGGTGAATTTATTTTGGGGAACAAGGAAATGGCAGATGAGTTGAACAGGTACTTTGGATCCGTCTTCACTAAGGAGGACACAAACAATCTTCCTGATGTACTAGTGGCAGAGGATCTGGGGTGACGGAGGAACTGAAGGAAATCCATATTAGGCAGGAAATAGTGTTGGGTAGACTGATAGGATTGAAGGCTGATAAATCCCCAGGGCTGATGGTCTGCATCCTTAAGGAAGTGGCTCTAGAAATCGTGGAAGCATTGGTGATCATTTTCCAATGTTCTATAGGTTCAGGATCAGTTCGCTTACCGCCACAAGAGATTAACGGTGGATGCGATCTCGCTGGCCCGCCACTCCGCACTGGACCACTTGGACAACTCATATGATTCATATGTCAGGCTGTTATTCATCGATTACAGCTCGGCATTTAACACAATCATCCGCTCCAAGCTGGTTGCCAAACTTCATTCACAGACCACAGTCTGTTCGTATTGGTGGAAATGTGTCAGCCTCGATAACAATCAGCACGGGAGCACCTCAAGGCTGCGTGCTCAGCCCCCTGCTGTACTCACTCTATACTCATGACTGCGTAGCCGGTCACAGTGCGAACTCCATCATCAAGTTTGCTGACGACACCACTGTTGTGGGACGTATCACTGATGGAGATGAGTCAGAGTATAGAAGAGAGATCGAGCAACTGTCCATATGGTGCCAGCACAATAACCTGGCCCTCAACACCAGCAAAACCAAGGAACTGATTGTGGACTTTGGAAGGAGTAGGATGGGGACCCACAGCCCCGTTTATATCAACGGGTCGATGGTTGAAAGGGTCAAGAGCTTCAAATTCCTGGGCGTGCACATCTCTGAAAATCTTTCCTGGTCCGAGAACACTAATGCAATTATCAAGAAAGCTCATGAGCGCCTCTACTTCCTGAGAAGATTACGGAGAGTCGGTTTGTCAAGGAGGACTCTCTCTAACTTCTACAGGTGCACAGTAGAGAGCATGCTGACCGGTTGCATCGTGGCTTGGTTCGGCAATTTGAGCGCCCTGGAGAGGAAGAGACTACAAAAAGTAGTAAACACTGCCCAGTCCATCATCGACTCTGACCTTCCTTCCATCGAGGGGATTTATCGCAGTCGCTGCCTCAAAAAGGCTGGCAGTATCATCAACGACCCACAACATCATGGCCACACACTCATCTCCCTGCTACCTTCAGGTAGAAGGTACAGGAGCCTGAAGACTGCAACAACCAGGTTCAGGATAGCTACTTCCCCGCTCCAGAAAGCCCCCCCCCCCCCCCCCCGCATGGCCACCAATATAGGAATTGGTGGAGAGGTGGAATATTGCGTTGGGGGACCAGCCCTCCTGTGTGATCCTGGGACCCAGCAGGTCCCACTTAGTCTAGTAAGACAATAAAACACTCTTGACTCTTGACTCCTGACAAAACCTGCCAGGTATATTAAAGATTCAATGGTGTAACAAGAGTGAGGACTGAAGAAACTAACTGTTAGTAAAATAAATAATACAAGCGAAGTTGATGAAAATTAAAGCTGAAAAATCTCACAGAGCCATTCATTTATATCCCAGTGTTTTGCAAGAGGGGGTTTCAGGGTAATGTTTCTCTGGTTATAATCTTCCAAAGCTTATTAGATTTGGAATGTATCCCTTTGGATTAGAAAATAGTAAATGTGGCCACACTATTTAATAAAGAAGGAAGAGAGAAATCAGGGAACCACTGAACTGTTAGTCCAATGTCAGTGGTGAGGAAAATGCTACAAAGTACAATGGAGCATATAATAACATAACCCCAGCGGAGAATAAGAGCCAGCATGGGTTTATGAAAGGAAAATCATGTTTGACTCGTAGATGCAAAGTAAAATAAATGAAGGGAAAAAAGTGGAATTATCGAAAAGCATTCAACATTGCACCAGCCGGGTTGTTCAATAAGATTGCAGCATGTGGGATTGGGGGCTGATATACTAATATAGATCAAGAATTGATTTTCTGGCAGAAACCAATGAATGGGAATAAATGGGTTGTCCTCAGGTTGGAAGGCTGTTAGTAGCCCAGGTATTGACAACTTGTGCCAACAATTTGCTTTTAACAAGAAAAGTCATATTTCCATCATTGACAATAGTATTAAACTAGGTGGATTGAGGATACAGAGGTGATGCCCCATATGTCCATAAGAGGCTTTAGGTCAATATGGACAAGCTGAGTAAGTGGATATGAACATGGCAGATGGAGTATAATACAGAAAGATGTGGTCACCACTTTGATACAACTTAACAGAATAGTAGAGTATTAGCTAAGGGTTGATAGATCACACAGAGAGTGGTGAATCTCTGGAATTCTCTGCCACAGAAGGTAGTTGAGGCCAGTTCATTGGCTATATTTGAGAGGGAGTTAGATGTGGCCCTTGTGGCTAAGGGGATCAGGGGGTATGGAGAGAAGGCAGGTACAGGATACTGAGTTGGATGATCAGCCGTGATCATATTGAATGGCGGTGCAGGCTCGAAGGGCCGAATGGCCTACTCCTGCACCTATTTTCTATGTTTCTATGTTTCTATGATTAAGTAATATTGTTAAGAGGGACCTGGGCGTGCTTGTAAACAAGCCACTGAACTAATGTGCAACAAGTCATTAAGAAAGTAAAAGGTATGTAAATGGCTTGTGTTGTGCAATGATCTGATGATGATAATGATGATGATGATGATGATGATACTTTGTCAATTGTACCTAGCTGGGTGCTGAGTCACCACAAAGAGAAATTTTCTCGGAGGCTCCCCCCTCCACCACTCGCTGAGTCCCTGGAGTGTCCAAGCCCACAGCTCTCCTGGGGACTAAATGCAGGTGTAAAGAAAACGTAATTCACTTTGGTGGAGCCTTGTTGAGATTACACTTAGAGAAGAGGGTCCAGAAATGGAAATCCCTTGAGCAAGGGAAAGAATTCCACAATGCACTGATTCATCAAGGCAACATGTAATTTGATGAATACTACGTGCTGGAATAGAAACTACAATGGCTTCTCATCTCAAGCAAATAAAAATAAAATCAGAGAGCTTCTTTGTTGCATAAAAAAAATCAAAAGGCCCAAACATTTCTCTTTTATCTTTGAGCTATTGAAGAGATGAATAGAGTATAAAATGTGATAATTCTTCAACATCTGAAGTCTCATGAGACGCATCTATTTTTCTTTCCTTCTTAACATGTTGTATTGTTTTGATTCTGTGAAATATTTCAGGAAATAAAGGTAGCCATCCATCAGGACAGCTATGATTCTTGTTGCTCAAAGTGAAAAATGAAAAGGGAGACAGTCAGCACCAGAGAATAATGGCTATTTTACTGCAACCTGCGAGGCTATTTCAAACAGTTACACTTACAAGGGTTCCTCAGTCTGAAAACTGTGAGGCTGGAAAACTTGGTGGACTTTGCCAAATAATCAAGGTGTTGCATCTCAGGAGAGTATTTGAGTTAAAGGTGCTCTCTTTGTCTTTGACATTGTTTTAGGTGACTGTAGTCAAAGAGAGATGCATCACAGAAACAGGTCAATTGGCCTACTGAGTTACTTGAATCAAGAAAAAACAAGGTGAATGGGGACCAGTGCTTCTGCATTTGGAAACTGAGCCTGTGGTGGGAGGCAGATCACCCATGCAACAACTTTTAGTCTGAGCACTACCAGAAAACAGCTCAACTCGTAAAGGATATATTGGCATTGGAAGCAGTCCAAAAGACTGGGTTGATTCCTGGGATGAGAGAGATGTCCTGTCATCAGCAACTAAAAAGAATTGGGACACAAGGAGCTGCAGTTGCTGGACTTTTAAGCAAAACACAAAAGTGCTGGAGGAACACAGCTAGTTAAGCAGCATCTGAACGGACAGGAGACGTTTCAGATTGGGACCCTTTAGAAATTCAATCTGCATTCTTTGAAGTTTAGAAAAATAATGGGTTAATCTTAATGAAGCATTAAAAAAGCTCCTCATGAACCTTGAGTGAATATCAAGATGTTTCATTTTGGGGGGAACATCACGAATGAGGGAACATAGTTACAAGATAAGGTGGGAGGGTTATTTAGTACTGAGATGTGTCATAACTTCTAGTAACAGAGAACAATGAATCTCTTTACCTGGAGTGTGTGAAGGCTATATCATTGGGGGCATTTAAAGAGGATGTAGTTACATTTTCAAAACTGGCACAGAAGAGGAGATAAGGCTTGGGACAGATCAACCATGATCACTTAGAAATACAGGGCAGCCTTGAGGGACGAGGTGGCCCATTTCTGGTACCATGCTTGTACCAGAAATTGATTGCGTCAAACAATGACAGATTCTATTGGACTACCACTGATTGCACACGAGAAGAAGACTCCATTTTAAATTACCTCTGAGATGTTGTAACATGCCAATGGGTTAATATGCATTAATCAATACCTGCTGTTTATTGTTTATGAAATCTAACCCTGTTATTTATCATCCCACTATTAAATAGGGCATGCAGTTGAACTCTGTGCAAATGCAATCGGGAGGTCAGAGCTTAAATAAATTCAATGATTTCACTTTAAAAGTAGTTTATAATGAAAACAAATTAAGAGAGCTAAGAGTGGCTGAATGATTACATAAAATTCCAAATTCAAGTGGGGTGAAGTTGTATCATATAGGACTCCTGTATTTTTTTGGTAGTGACACCACTTTGCAAGATGGACCAAAGATTCCCAACCGTCAGTAGGATCGTGAATTTTGAGCACATCTTCAACAGATCTGAAACATTCAGGGTTTCTCTTTTTACAGATGGTGCCTCACTTGCTGAGTTTGACAATTTTCTGTTTCTATTTCAGTTTTTCAGCAAGTGCAACATTATAGTTCTGCCCGAGAAACCTACATTACTGAATGTCTGTTTCAACAAAGTCATTTCCTTTAAGGGCCTGTCCCACTTACGCGACCTTGGCTCGCAAATTACACGACCTTGTGGTCGCTTGAGGCGTACGGGCCCCTTATGGCTGCGCGGGGCCGGTCCCACTTAGAAGCGCGGAGTTGTGCGGGGCTGGTCCCGACATCGCGCGGGCTCTGAAATTCTTACAGTGGCAGAAATCTTCGCGCGCCAACGGCCTGTCGGCACGCAGGCGCATTGCGGTTGTACGCAGCGTCGTGACGTCTAATGCAGCATCTTGACGGAGTATGCAGCGTCTTGATGGCATATGCCTAGCGCGTGGCGTTGCGCAATGACGTCACCGCTCGGCGTGGCATTGCATGATGACGTCACCGCCCGACGCCGTGCGACGCCCAAATTCAGTTGGCCCGCCTCCTGCCCAGCTGATTGGTAAGCATGACACAAATGATGTCACGTGTGAACTCCGCTTCCGTTTGGTCGCGCCAAAAGGCACGTAATCGCATGCAAGTGGGACAGGCCCTTTAGAGTGAACAGTAAAGTCAAGAGTCAAGAGTTTAATTGTTATATGCACTGGGAACAGAACAATGAAATTCTTATTTGCTGCAGCATTACTCGCCCATTAACGCGAATAAATACACACTAATCAACAATAGAATAAATTAATAGTCAGTAATACTAGGAAACCAAACCATAGTAGTGTAAAACGGAAGTATGCAGCAACCAAAAGAGAGTCCTTAGTGGATCATCGCTAAGTTTTCTTGTCTTGGAAGAAATGCAAATTGCCTTTTAGATTCAAACTCAAGAATCCGAGAGAAGGCAGATGCATTTTACTACAAAATTTTGGTGCAACAATCAGAGCTGCCATCATTGAGATTGCACTTCAAAAAATAAATGATTATCTGGTCATGCAATTGGTGGATCAAAGGGCCTGTTACCAGGCTGTATCTCCAAAGACTAAATGTCGAATTTCTCAATGATTGGGCAGCAGTTTAAGCACTGTGTAAAAATGACCACTTTAATTTGGTGCTCTGGAATGAGGCTTCAAACAAATACCATGCAAATCAGCTGAAAAATTATTGCAGGATGCCAAAACTAATATAAATTCTCTACTTCATTTCTTCTCTTCTACTTGCATAACTGCTATGAGTTACAGAGAAAGGTTGAACAAATTGGGGTTTATTCTTTGGAGCACAGAAGGTTAAGGGGGGGAATTGATAGAGGTCTTTAAATGATGAGAGGGATAGACAGAGTTGACGTGGATAAGCTTTTCCCACTGAGAGTAGGGAAGATTCAAACAAGAGGACATGACTTGAGAATTAAGGGACAGAAGTTTAGGGGTAACATGAGGGGGAACTTCTTTACTCAGAGAGTGGTGGCTGTGTGGAATGAGCTTCCAGTGAAGGTGGTGGAGGCAGGTTCGTTTTGTATCATTTAAAAATAAATTGGATAGTTATATGGACGGGAAAGGTATGGAGGGTTATGGTCTGAACGCAGGTGTATGGGACTAGGGGAGAATACGTGTTCGGCACGGACTAGAAGGGTCGAGATGGCCTGTTTCCGTGCTGTAATTGTTATATGGTTATATGATGAACATTTGACTTTCCTGAAAAGATAGCGTTAGAGATTCAAGTTTCCAATCACTTACCTGGACGTGGATGCGTCTTTTCTCCATGTCGCATCTTTGTTCCCCTCGCGGCCTACCAATTGGACTGGCGTGGCCGTTCCAATTAGAGACTGGCGTAGAACCTCAGCAGCAGTCACATTATCATTGCAGAGCCTGGGACCCTTGACAAGGATCGCCAGTGTTGGAGCTCCGATCGCGGGGCCTGACAATAGAAAATAGACCATAGACAATAGACAATAGGTGCAGGAGTTTCAAGCCACACCGCCATTCAATGTGATCATGGCTGATCATCCCCAATCCGTACCCAGTTCCTGCATTCTCCCCATATCCCTTGACTCCGCTATTTTTATGAGCCTATCAAGCTCCCTCTTGAAAGTATCCAGAGAACCAGCCTCCACCGCTGTCTGAGGAAGAAAATGCCACAGACTCACAAATCTCTGTGTGAAAAAGCGTTTCCTCATCTCCGTTCTAAATGCCTTACCCCTTATTCTTAAACAGTGCCCCCCTGGTTTTGGACTCCCCCAACATCAAGAATATGTTTCTTGCCTCTAGCGTTTCCAAACCCTTAATAATCTTATATGTTTCAATAAGATACCCTGTCCTCCTTCTAAACTCTGGAGTATACAAGCCCAGCCGCTCCATTCTCTCAGCATATGACAGTCCGCCATCCCGGGAATTAACCTTGTAAACCTATGCTGCACTCCCTCAATAGCAAGAATGTCCTTCCTAAAATTAGTGGACCAATACTGCACACAATACTCCAGGTGTGGTCTCACTGGAGCCCTGTAAAACTGCGGAAGTTCCTCTTTGCTCTTATACTCAACTCCTCTTGTTATGAAGGCCAACATGCCATTTGCTTTCTTCACTGCATGCTGCACCTGCATGCTTACTTTCATTGACTGATGAACAAGGTCCCTTTGTACTTCCCCTTTTCCCAACTTGACACCATTCAGATAATAATCTGCCTTCTTGTTTTTGCCACCAAAGTGGATAACGTCACATTTATCCACATTAAACTGCATCTGCAATGCATCTGCCCCATGCAACCTGTCCAAGTCACCCTGCATCCTCATCGCATCTTCCTCACAGTTCACACAGCTTTGTGCCATATGCAAATTTGCTAATGTTACTTGTAATCCCTTCATCTAAATCATTAATATATATTGTGAATAGCTGCGGTCCCAGTACCGACCCCACGATTCACTATGTGCCATTTGGAAAGGAACCCGTTAATCCCTACTCTTTGTATCCTGTCTGCCAACCAATTTTCTATCCATGTCAGCACTCTACCCCCAATATCATGTGCCCTAATTTTGCCCACTAATCTCCTATGTGGGACCTTATCAAATGCGTTCTAAAAGTCCAGGTATTCTACATCCACTGGCTCTCCCTTGTCCATTTTCCTAGTTACATCCTCAAAAAATTCCAGAAGATTAGTCAAGCATGATTTCCCCTTTGTAAATCCATGTTGACTCGGACCGATCCTGTTACTGCTATCCAAATGTGCCACTATTTCATCTTTTATGATTGACTCCAGCATCTTCCCCACCACCGATGTCAGGCTAACTGATCTATAATTCCCTGTTTTCTCTCTCCCTCCTTTCTTAAGAAGTGGGATAACATTAGCTACCCTCCAATCCACAGGAACTTTAACATCATGGAGCAGTGGTCCGCGGAGTTTCCAGCCACGGGTGCGGCGCTGACTTTAACATCGCGGAGCCTGGTATCTTTGCAGAGGATTACCAGTGTTGGAGCTCCGTCCAGCGGGGCCTGTGAACATCGAAAACCGCAGTCTCCGGTAAGAAGTGGCGATTCGGGGACACCAAGACGCAGAGTGTGTTCTGATCCGTCCCAACGTCGGAGTTTCAATCATCCCGGCAAGGAGCCCTGTACATTGGACTGTCCGTTGCGGCGACTGCGGAGGGTTCTGGTCCTTGACCACAGGTGAACAAAAGGAGGAAGATGACTGGACTTTATTGCCTTCCATCACAGTGAGTTGATTCCACTGTGGTGGACGTTTATGTGAAATTCTATTATGAATTGTGTTATTTTTATTCGTATGGCTGTTTCACTGTACCTATTGGTGCATGCGACAATAAATATGAATTTGAACTTGTTTGCTCCAGAGCATTAAATAGGGCCAAGGGCATTGCATGTCCTTAGGACAGACCACTCCCCATTCCCTTCTGTTTCAGGAAGACAAGTACTCTGGGCAGCTCTGACAGTGGAGATGTTTTTAGTGTGTTCCTACAAGTAAGTTATCTAAGGTGGCATCACAGCCCAGTCAGTTCCTATTCTAATATGTCATTATTTTTTTTCAGCAAGACCAGCTCTTAGGATTTTAAAAGGCATTCAGTCAGCCTGTACTAACTCTCTAATAACATTCTCTCCCATGTCGTTAAGCTGGAGTCTACATCTACATTCTTTTTAAAAGTTGTTTCGATTCTTTAAGCTAGCACTAAGCATAGAAACTCAATTTAGACTGGATTTAATCTGAATTAGAATTTGTATTACCAATGTTGGGTACACCGTACAAAAATCATTCAGGATTTAGCCAAATGCCCCAACCGTCCACCTTTATTTCTGGTAGAATCTGCTAACAACTCACTTTACTAAATAGTTTCTCCTCTTCTATGGTTTCAGTAATGATTGTAAAGAATATTTTTTCAAAGACGTTGTTAAAGTCCCTCAACAAAATGCTGGTGTAACTGAATGTGTCTGGCAGAATATCTGGAGAAAATGGAAACGTGGCCTTCCAGGACAGGACCTTTTCTTCTGAAAAAGGATCCCGACCCAAAACATCACCTGTCCATTTTCTCCAGATATGCTGCCTGACCCAGTGAATTACTCCAGCATTTTGTGTCTACCTTTGGTATAAACCAGCATCTGCAGTTCCTTTTTATTACATTAACAACAATATTAATATTTCTGTCTGGTCTTTTTCTAGCATTGAAATCAGAATATAGAGAAATTCATACATTACTGTATGAATGATTAAGATAAGTTTATAACTAATCACAGGAACACTCAGGGTCAGAGCTGGGGTTTGTTGTATAGAAATGTTAACGCCTTCTTAGACTTAGCATCAAATCATCTGAGTTCATGTGCACAGTTATTTTATCATATCATTTAATTGAAGTTTAAAAACACAATACTATGTCTTGTCAAATAGATATATTTGCTCTGTGTATCTGTGCCTGTGAATGTGCTTATACTTTTCACCCTTTAAAAATACATCTTAATTTTGACTCGTGCAGATGAAAATAGTTTACCATTAAAAAGGTTATTTATGATTCGTGTTTATGCCATCAGCTGTGGTCCTCCTGAGTTTAAATAAAATAAAATATTTTTTTTAAAACATGAAGACATATTCTGGTTACATTAATATACCCTAGTCAGCTTCTTGGTAAATATAAATAACAATTATGCACAAATCATTTCAATAACATGCCGGTTACTGTTCTTGTGTCCAGAAAAAACAGGTTAGCTTTTGCATCTTCATTGAATGTCCACAGATGAGTACAATTAATTAATTCAGGTTGAGGGGATAGGGGAGGGGTGGCGTGTGGTGTGGCTATTTGTGGGGCTTGGGAATAGCTTCCAGCACAATGGTGTTTAAACACGCACAATAATGGAATCTCACTTTACATTGGATACGGGCTTTGTACAACTAAAACACTCGATAAAATTCAGCCAATAGTCCAAGCCATTATTCCAAGGGTGGCACAGTGACCAACCAGTAGAGTTGCTACTTTTCAGTGCCAGTGACCTGGGTACGATCCAGACAACAGTTGCTGTGTTTACGGAGTTTGTGCATTCTCCCTGCGAGTTTCTTCTTCCAGGTGTGTGTGGTATTATGCAATAATAGTGTAAGGCTGAGCAGAGAGGCACTAGGACCCTGTGTGCCAGAAGCCAGGCTCCAGTAACCGGATGTGTCTGGAACCCAGGGTCCTAGTGCCCCTCTGCTCAGCCTTACACTATTATTGCATAATACCACAGTGTGATCTGAGTTTTCCTCCCACACTCCAAAGATGTGCAGATTTGTAGGTTAATTGGCTTCTGTAAATTGTCCCTAGTGTGTAGAATTGCACTAGAGTACAGGTGATCCTTGGTCAGCACGGGCTTGTTGGGCCGATGGGCCTGTTCCCACGCTGTATCTCTAAACTAAATTAATTTTCCTTCCTTCACATGGGAACGGCATCTACACACTGAAAGAGCTAAAGAGGAAGCCAATAACTAATAAAAGTTACCCTCTGAACTCTTAGTTATCGAGATAGGCCTAATCAGATAAGAGGACAAGATAGAAATCACAATATTTTCACAAATTGACTTGTGTAATGCATTCATAAAATTGTAGTTCCCCGACTAGTGTTTGCAAATACTGATTTTCTCCTGACTGAGCAGTGTCTCCAAACCTACATTCTCATTTCAATTTAATTCCAGAATGAAATAATTTCAACAATCTGCATGAATCAAAGAAACTCTGACATTTGATGAGCAGCGATTTATGAATAAAATAGCCTGAGGTAATGCTTTAATTTCATAAGATAAAATGCTTGAGATTGGGAATTTCTTGAACTTTAGAAGTCAGCAGCCAGGAAAAAAGATTAATGAATCAAGAAATCTATAACAATACTTCGAAATATTACACTTTAAAACAATCTAATCACCTAGACTGTTTACTGTAGCATCCAGCTCCTAAATTAGGAGATGTTTAAGTAGTCTATCGGTTAAAGTACACACATGTGGCTTCAAGCAGCAGGAGTTTACTGAATAATGAAAAAGATGGTATTATCCCCTACTCACCATTTGACATTCTTTTAGTGAACTGCTGTATAAGCTGTCCTCTTGTACACAGTTCCAGTTAGTGATTGAAATAGGTTTGTGAATTGTGGTGGTTTAAATAGAACAGAGCTGAATGAGACTTAAAATTTCAAGAGAATTAATTCCAATTGCACCGAGAAAACAAGCACAATGACCGCTTTTTATTTTTAAGCCACTTTTCAAGGCAGTTTATCAATTTTATTTCAATATTATTCATGAATGTAATGTGCATCAGAAGTAACATGTAGGCTTGCCTAGGAAACTTGCCAGGTTTCCTTCCCTTAAGAACATTAGTGTAGCGAATGGATCTTCATCACAATCCAGTGGTTACAAAGTCACCAATACTAGTGTTTCATTCCAAATGTAGTTCATTACTTGAATTTAAATTCCACAGTGGCAATGGTGGAATTCCAAGCGAATAGACCATTCCTCCAGGTACTGAACCAGAAACCTAACCACTACTTTGTAGAAACAAAACAACTGTGAATGCTTAAAACC
Organism: Leucoraja erinaceus; assembly: GCF_028641065.1. Taxonomy (NCBI): domain Eukaryota; kingdom Metazoa; phylum Chordata; class Chondrichthyes; order Rajiformes; family Rajidae; genus Leucoraja; species Leucoraja erinaceus. The sequence continues at coordinate 94,692,358 of NC_073380.1, read as the reverse complement.
AAGTTCCTCCATGTATTAACCCCAAGGATTTTTATAACTTGCTTCATAAAATGCTTCCTAAAAAATCCAGATGGTTTATTGATTTTTATTCTGTTCTGTTCATCCTTTAAAATTCCCATGAAAGAACTCCAGTACATATACAAAGCAGAATCCACTGCTTATAAAATGCTCGCCAACTATTTCTTGGAACATCTGTGTTGTCTGACTGACAGCTCACACATTGCATTAGTGCATACGGTTGTGCTTCTTCATGATGGAAGGCTCCAAGGGACGTAAGCTCTTTTTATTAAAATCTTCATGTTTCTCAATTGAAATGCCAATTACGTATTGAGTGACCAGAACAGGGAAATTGAATGATAACATTGTATGCATCCCAAGAGAGATCATGTATGGAGTGGGTAAACAGTGCATGGATTCTGACGTTAATAATTTACTGTAGCTAGGCCTTTATAACTAGCGTACTTCCCAGCAATGAATTCAAGGAGGCAATCTGGACCAGGGAGCCTCCATCTTCACCTGTCCCACAATGCGCTGTCTGAGGGACGGGGACTTCCTGGATCACATAACAGAGAGAGAGAGAGAGAGAGAGCCCCAGGTCTGGCTGTAGCACCCAGGTCAGCTGGCAGGTCTGGCTGTGACACCCATGTCGGCTGCGTGCCCCGCAAATGACTGCAGTTCCCAGGTCGGCTCGCTTGTCCCAGGTCTGGCTGCAGTGCCCAAATCGCCTTTGTGCCCCAGGATTGGCTGCAGTTCCAAGGTCAATGGCGTGCCCCGGGGTCGCGAAAACTAATTGAAAAAAAAACACCTGCGAGCCGGATGAGTCCGGGTTACAGACCGCATCCGGGTCGTAGGTTGCCGGCTCCTGTGTTAGCGATTTGGCCCAAGTCTTCCTTTAACCATATAACCATATAACAATTACAGCACGGAAACAGACCATTTCGGCCCTACAAGTCCGTGCCAAACAAATTTCTTGGCTAACAATCTAACCTTTGGCCTCCAAGACGCAGATACATTTTCCAGCCTTATTTCAGGGTAAAAAATAGCGTCTTCATTGCCGGGAAATAAGGTAATGTTCTTATACTAAGAACACACATGTACAAATTCCATTTAAGTCTAAACTTACAGGTGTCAAGTTTGACTATTTGTCAAATCTGTACAAATACTTCCCATTTAAAATAAAGAAATGTGGCCTTCACACTGTTCTGATTGATAGGCTTCAATGGTGCCCCAAGATTGAATGAACTTTGCTTGAGTTATCTCTCACCAGTGCATCTTCCCAGAAAAGAGACCACAAATTTGAAAGACTTTTCCATGATCAAGGATATTTTACTTGCCATGTAAAGTTCAAGGACATTATTCTACACAGTTTAAAGGAATTCTCCATATTTTATTCAGGGTGAATGTGAATGGAGCTTTTCAAAGGCACGACAAGAATTATCGTCAGTCCATGCTTACAAATGAAAATGGCAAATACATACTTCATGTTGAAAAATAATGTCATCCTATATATGAAGTAACTAATGTGTTGAAAGCCAGTTCTGTTCATGCATTTCAATAATGGAAAGAAAGCTTTGGTTCCTAATTTTATGGCCTAAAAGCTTCACATTTTATTCCTGCTAATGTTACAGATTGTAAATTTGCAAAAGATATTTTTACAAGGAGACGATGTGCCAACCCTGTTTACTTTCACCATAGATCTAGAAAAGTATGCAATTACCAGTGATGATATGCTCATCCTTGATATTCATTGGGAGGAGGGTGGAGGTCATGAGAAGGTCACTAATTATTCCTGACTCATGTCAGTAATGCATTCAGCTGACACATAAACAGCAGATATTACAAATAAAGTGAATAAAAGAAATTCAAAGTTGCTGTCAACAACTGAAGTTAAATAGATGCAATCAGCCCCTTGGCAAAGATATACTCGTGGAGCAGAATAACAAAAAAAATGATGCACTTCACAGATCCACATTAACATGTGCAGACTTGATGTTGGTCTGTCCGGATGAGTTTCAGATAAGAATATGCTTATAAGAGATCACAGCCAACCCATTACTCATGTACTACATGTAATGCTAACGGTAGGTACTCGAGACACCCGGTAACTCGTGGCGTTTTGTCATCACTGCAAAAAATGTCCACGAGTAAAAAAATACTTGTGATAAAAAAATTGTTACTTTTTATACCTACCGTTAGCATTATGAGCCGCTACGAGACATCCACGAACTCCTACGGACCCGCAACGGACATTCTCCAAGTTCGAATCGGGAAAACTAGGGAGAACTCGTGAATTACCTCGTACAGTGGGACAGGGGCTTAAGATAAAGGGGATGCTAATGAGATCCTCAGTGTATGTGGCACTGTTGCAGGAGTACAGAGAAATAAAGGGAGTACACAGGGAGTACAGAAAAGGTTCACCAAGCTGATTCCTGGGTTGTCAGGACTTTCGTATGAAGAAAGGCTGGTAGACTCGGCTTGTACTCGCTAGAATTTAGAAGATTCAAGGGGGATCTTATAGAAACGTACAAATTCTTAAGGGGTTGGACAGGCTAGATGCAGGAAGATTGTTCCCGATGTTGGGGAAGTCCAGGACAAGGGGGTCACAGTTTAAGGATAAGGGGGAAATCTTTTAGGACCGAGATGAGAAAAACATTTTTCACACAGAGAGTGGTGAATCTCTGGAATTCTCTGCCGCAGAAGATAGTTGAGGCCAGTTCATTGGCTATATTTAAGAGGGAGTTAGATGTGGCCCTTGAAATGAAATGAAATGAAATGATTCAATTTATTGTCATTGTCAGTGTACAGTACAGAGACAACGAAATGCATTTTTAGCATCTCCCTTGAAAGGGAGACACAGGGCGTCGCGGTGTGCCCGCGCCTGCCGCCGTAACATTCCATTACAGGCAAAGGTGGGTGAAGTGTCTTGCCCAAGGACACAACGACAGTATGCACTCCAAGCGGGATTTGAACCGGCTACCTTCCGGTCGCCAGCCAAACTCTTAGCCCATTGTGCTATCTGTCGTCCTAAGGGGATCAGGAGGTATGGACAGAAGGCAGGTATGGGATATTGAGTTGGATGATCAGGCATGACCATTTTGAATGGCAGTGTAGGCTCGAAGGGCCGAATGGCCTACTCCTGCACCTATTTTCTATGTTTCTATGTTTCTATGTTGCACGTCAAATGCCGAGATTCTGAATTATGAGTGTTCTAGCTGCCATTGCATTACATGAATGGCTCTTCACCAGGTGGAATGACATACAAATCAAAGGACAGTCAATACATTCTTGATGCTCAGGACCCACATGGCTGGCACCAGGCATGGTTGGTGTGCTTTCTACACAAATAGTGATTACACTTCAAAAAGTGCTTTATTGGCTGAAATGACCTTTGTGCATGCTGTCGAAATGAAATTATTTATTTTAGTTCCCGTTATATTACATTGTGCCTCATTAGGGAACTTAATTCATGACAATAGCTGGTGGGGCTGCCAGCATCTATTTTGCTATTTCTCTTTTTTGCCAGAGGGCATTTTATAATCTGTTTAGATGCTCTGATGTGCTGAGTGTTTTGTTGAAGCTGCATACCATTTGTGCCAGCCTCTTCTGATGGCTTTCTTGTGCATTGCCCAGGCAAGAGCTGTTTGAATGTACAAGTTGTATAGAATGAGGAGGAAAATCAGCCCGACCACAGCTCTGGCACGATCATTCACCCAAACACTTCAGCCCTCAGTCATGCGTGCTTGGGCACACTAGTAACGTATTCCAATAAGAGAGTCTAAATTCCCAAGGGTTCACTTCCTGTTTGCATCCAGACTAGGAAATCAATTGCAGAATTTGTTGTGCCCTGTTGGCACTTTGAAGGCAGCTTCCTTCTGGCTTTGGCATCTTTCAATCCATCCAAACATGAGCAGGTGATCTGTAGCGCCCTGCTACGTCAGCAAGTCAGGCAATGTTTATTTCTGGTCTGGCTACTAGACCATATGCATTTCCCCATGGAGAGTGTAAGGCAGGCAATTTAGTAAAGGAGCCTTGATACGCAGCTGGAGAAAGCAGACGACAGCAGCACAGTAGTGAAACTAATACAGCAGCTGCCTTACAACTCATAAGATGATAGACACTGAATTAAACCCATCAAGTCTGGTCCGCCATTCGATCATGGCTGATCTATTTCTCCTTCTCAACCCAATTTCCTGCCTTCTTCCTTAAACTTTGACACTAATCAAGAACTTATCAATCTCCATTTTAAAAACACACCCAATGACTTGGCCTCCACCTGCACCTCCACCTCCACCTCCACCTCCACCTCCACCTCCACCTCCACCTCCACCTCCACCTCCACCACCTCCACCTGTGGCAATGACCGTGGGAGAATAAAAGAGGAAGAAAGTTGGACTGACAAACATGGGGAATCCGCTGTGGTGGATGTTTGTGTAACTTCTATGTAGATGTGTACCTTGTTGCTTATGTTTAGTATGGCTGTATGATAATTCGAATTTCATTGAACCTTAATTGGTACATGTGAAAATAAACTGACCATGAAACCTTAAAACCTTGAGTTCCACAGATTTGCCATCCTCTGTATGATTCATTCACCCACCCCATCCACCCCCCCCCCCCCCCCCACACACACACACACCCCACCCCCCCAACACACACACACACACACACACACACACACACACCACACACACACACACACACACACACACACACACACACACACACACCACACCCACCTCCACACACCCCGCCACCCACATTCCCCATCCACAACCCCCCGCACACACCCCCCTGTCCACACCCAGCAGCCCCCACAACCCCCCCACACACACCCACCTCCCCCACACACACCCACCCACCCCTCCCACTCACACACACCTCCACACACCCACCTCCACACCCCACAGCCCCCACAACACCCCCCCCCACACACCACCCCCCCCACACCACATACCACCCCCCTGCACACACCCCCCCACATCACACCCTCGCCCACACTACCCCCCACACATCAGCCCCCCACACATCCCACTGCCCACACCCCCCCCCCCCCCCCCCCCCACCCCCTCTCCCCGCCCCTGCTACACCTCCCCATCCACACCCACCCCCTCCTCCCCCTCCCACCCCACATCTCCCCCCTCCACACACCGCACTTCCCTTCCCCCCTCCTCCTCCCCTGCCACACATGAAGAGGAGGGGGAGGGTGTGCTCGGGGATGAGGGGAAATGAGCCGCGCCTGCGCAGTTAGGGTCTATGGGTGAGTGGTGGAACATTGCGTTGCGGGAACGGGTAGCGTTAGGGGAATGGGTGAGGGGTGGAATATTGAGTTGGGGAATGCGTTGCGTTGGGGGACCAGGCCTCCCATGTGACTGGGACCCAATGGGTCCAACTTAGTCTAGTCTCTTGATATAGATGGTGGAAAGGAGGGATTTTAGGTCAGTCATCATTTTCCACCTCTACTTCTGCCTGAAATACATACTGTCGATCACAGTTACCTACAGCAGGCAAAGTCACCCACAGGAACCTGCCTCTGTCCCTTACTGTCAGCCCCAGAAGCTGCTTGTCAAATACCTTGTGATAGTACTGATAATGGCAACAAATAGATTGGAAAGGCTAATAAAGATTGACTTTTCCTCCATTTACTTCTCATGTACATTTACACCTTAATTCTATATAAGGGTTCCTTATCTAAGATAGTCTGGACCCTGTATCACCTCTTTAATATACTAGTCCCCTCAAGCCTGTGCTACAGTTCAGTGTGATCTTGGCTGATCTATGCTTGCCTGAATTCTTTACTGTGCCCGTTCTCCATAACCCTCGATTCCTTCATCTTTCAAATATTTACCCATCTCCACTATAAATATGTCTCATGATCTTGCCTCCGCTACCCTCAGGATCAGAGAATTCCAGTGATTAGCTTACTCTCTCAGAGGAGAAATTTCTATGCACCTCAGGTTTTAATGACTCCCCCCCCCCCCCCCCGCCCCCCTTTATTTTGTAGCTATAAAAATGCCGCAAAAAGGCAGAATTTTTAACTACAATAGATAAAACAAATCTGACAGTGTATCTAACTTGTCAATTGTGAAAAATTCTATTTTGTCATGGAAACAAACATCCATCAATTACAATGCAATAATGATCCTCCAACATTTGGAAGTTGGTAACAAACCATTTCATTTCTTTAAAATGCTGAATGCAGCCATCGAGTGCACAGTTCTTACTTCTCATATGTGAACAGCAAAGCACCGAAAATGGAGCGATGCAAATCATTTTCGGCACGCTAAGCTTATCTGACAGCCGGCAAAGAAACCACAATGTGTGAGGATTAATTATAGGGAGTATCGACGCACTCTGCCTGACTAACAGGAACTGGCAGGAAATGCAAAGGAAGTTTCAATGGCATAAATCATGGCAAGGCATTGATCACATCTAAAGGTGGAAGGACCAGCAATAAATGAGTGAGAAAATGCTGCAGATATTAAAAAATGCAATGCATTACTGTACTGACGCAAAAATGTCTTCAAGAATGATTAAGTGAATCAAGTTTCAAGCAGATATTTCTGAGTTGAGGCACTATCTTGCATTTGAAAGAAAACCTTGTAACTGATTGAAGGAGCCAGCATACATAAAGTGATGGACTTCCAGACCAAAGAAACCATTGTCAACATAAGTTTTTATTTGTGTGATATTTTTCATGAATTAAAAGACCCAAAGACATTTTATGGGAGTTGCATTAAATAAACTTTGACATTGACATTGAGTAATTTAAGGGGATGTTGGGGCAGATTACCTGCAGTTTGGTCCAATAAATAAGGTTTTATGGAGCCTATATTTAGATGCAGACAGAAGGAGACAAGAATGTATTTAAGCACACCAGTTTTGGCCAATCCATGGCTGCAGGTGGGGCTCGAGGTGATGGAGATTGATTGTGTAATAGGACAGATTAGAAGGAGAACAAATATTAGGACGGTTAAAACCGGCAGAAATTACTGCGATGGGAGGGACGAAACCAGCAAAGGTTTTAAAACAAGGAAGAGAATTTTAAATGTCGTTCACACACATTCTGGTGGAACAGAACATGGGTGCAGTTTGTTCTGTGAAAAAAGCATGCAAGGTTTTATTACTCTGCAGTGTGGGAGAGTGTGGGTGTGTGTGTGTGGGTGGGGGGGAGAATGTGTGCGGGCGGGGGGGTGTATGGGCATGGGGGACTTGTGGGGGGAGAGGGATGTGTGGGTGGGGGGGGGGAGTGAGCTCGGAAAAAAGATGAGGGAAGAGCCATGGGGGAGAGGGGAGTATCGCGGGTGAGGGGGTTAGGAGCCAGCGAGGGGGACCAGAGGGGTAGTGGCTGGAACTGGCGGTGCGATGGGGACTCACAGTGGGCATTGGTCGCTGGTCGTTCTCCTCTGCCGGGATCAGAGTCTCCGCTTTCCATTTGGCAACATCGGCGACATCTCCGACTCCCGGATGGGCTGGGTCTCCAACTCTGGGCTGGGTCTCCAACTCTGGGCTGGGCTGGGTCTCCCATGCTGGGCTGGGTTGGGTCGGGTCTCCGACGCTGGGCTGCTGCTTGGGGCGGAGCTGCTGGTGCTTGGGGCGGGGCTGCTTCGGGTCCCTCCTAAAGTCCGGTTGGAAACCTCCGCCGGCCACCCTCAGCTCCAGTAAAGACGTGATGGTGCAGGAAGGGGCGCACCATCCCGGGGAGTGACAGGGGAAGAGACTAATCCACATGGCGCCGACTGGCAGGAGAACAAATCGATCTTCGCACGCGTGGTTTTTAAGATTTTTATACATCGCTAACTTTTACGACATTCAACCAATCGGAACAAAACTTGGCGCACTCGCAGCACAGGGGAACGGTGTGCGAACTGGTGAAAAATCGTAGCGCTATCATGAACCGTTTTTGCGCAAATAGAAAGACCGGCAAACCGGAAGATAACGAGATCACAGTTTTAGTTATGTATAGATTGTTCACCTGGTCGGTGTGCTCAAATATCAAATGTACTGCAATTCCCGCATAATGTTTTTGATTAACTGCTGAGGATCGACTAACTTGCATTTGGTAACAGCAATGACACAGGAACAAAAGAAACTGAGCAGGAAAAGGCCATTCATCCACTCGGACCTGCTCTAATCTCAGTAAAATCAGAGCCCATTTCTATCACAGCCGATACCTGTCAATAAAATCAAAGCCAGTTCCTATCTTTTCACCCGACTCCATATCCTAGCAATGTTACAAAATTTCGAGATTTTAAAAATCAAGTCTGCAATTTATCCCATCAGATAAAGCATGAAAAAAAGTTTAATTTGACACCTAATTCACTTTCATATCTTCAGTTTTAAACAAGTTATGGCCATTTTCATACTTGGAAATTAGCATCTTGTTCCCAATTGCTTTTCCTTTGACTTAACACAAAAGCTGTGATCGAGGACAGTCAAAAGCCCATAACTTTCTTAAAAATTAAGAGAACCGAATTACATTTTCAGTTATTATAGATTGAAGCATTCTGAAACAAATATAAAACATCTTTCATGGATGACCTGAAAGCATATAATTAGTTAATTACCTAATTGTAGCTAATTACAAAATTGACCGTTGTGATGGAAATTATAATAAACATCCAGACTGCCATGAAAATTCAAAAATGTGATGTTCTCAAGATCAGAATTTTAATATTATTGTATTATATGCTGTAAATCTGTAACAGATAGGCAAATAAATTACAATTTCAAGCAATAGAGAAGATCAGTGGAGAAGATCAGTTACTAGCTGGTACATTGGCATATCATAATCAGTAGCATCATCTTACTCCTCAGATTGTAACCAATAAGCAACCCTGTACAGTTTGTTTTTCCTCAACTTTTCAATGTTGACATTGTAAACTACAAGTTTTTGCTCTTCAAACCACACATGACATGCCTTTCTGCCCACTACTCTCCCATTAACAATGTCCTGTAGATTCAATTTCTTAAGAAAATAATATATTTTTTAAATAGCCTAAGTATCTAAACTAATCCATTCACCCAAGAATTCACAATATAACATGATTTTTAAATCTCACTGTCATAAATTTATATCCCAGATGGAAGGAATGTTATGGAATTCCCATAAATTAATTTAGAAACATCCACCCAAAATATAATCAAATTATTGTTTTTTGCACAATACATGTGACCCAAACTGTTGTGAATTTTTAGTTTAAAAATAATGATCATGGAGAGAGAATAAGACAAAATATAGACAATTTAGACGGCTTGTCTCCAAAAAAATGGGCGTTTTAATCATCTTGCTTCTGGAACGTGATCGATTGGAACGTTGCATTTGGAACACTGCGCGTTCATATGGGGCCCAAATCACATTTTCGCTTATAGAGGATTGATTAAAATCATCCCAAGAAGCAAGTTTATATGTAAAATACACGACTTACACCGTATTTGGTCCCGTACTTGAGTTCCGTCACGTTGTAGGCATTGACCGCGAAATCGCTTTTTATTTTAATATAATTATGAAATTGTCTCACGATTTAAAAAAAAAATCGGGAATGGAAGTCGGGACGATTTTTCTGCATCAGCTAGCAGCCTGAGGAAATCCACCTCTGTACAGATAGCACCCTTAGTCAGGATTGAACCCAAATCTGGTGCTGTAAGGCAGCAACTCTACTGCTGCCCCATTGCTACTTAGGGATTGATACGCAAAGAGGAAATTAATGTTCATTTTAATGTGCCTGTAGGATGATTATGGAGGACCATGATAAAGGTATTTCAAAATTTCATCGATTATCACTGCCACATATTCAGATATTGGACCTCCTAGATGCTCTCTATGAACTGAGCAATGAAGGTGTTGTTGGCTGGCAATCACCTGCTGTCAAACATTACTGGAAATTCGCAGAACCTCTCTACCTCCTTCCTGAAGATACCAGAGTACGCAGTTCAACAATGGTTGAGGAGTAAATGATGCCTAAGCTTTGCTTGCTCAAGTTTTGCATCACCCATTCACAAGCTTTCCCAATTCAGAATCCAATAAAGTCCATGATTATATCCCATTGAAGCCTGTTAGCTGGCACCCATACATGAAAGGTTTCATGTGACCTCACTTTGTCAAAGGCCCAAAGTTAAACCTTGGCCCTGACAAGAATGGACCAAATGAGTGATCAAAGTAGAAGTAAAATGCCGACCTTTATTTCGTATCTCTCTCTTGCCCAATGCCAATTTCACTCCTGGTGTAGTATATATTGACTCCTAGTACAATATGAAGATTCAAGATGACAACGGTGGCAGCGGCAAATGCAGGAAAACAATGGTGCTGGTAAGCGGGCTGGGACCTTATCTCCCATACCCTCGGAGGTACATTACGTGTGCCAAGATGGCTACATGCTGGTGCCCCTGTGCATGGAGCATGTGAGGTGATGGTAAGTCGTTGTGTCAGGGTAGAGGTGTTGCTGGGGTGGATTGCTCGAGTCCCTACAGTAGCCTAAGGCTAAAGTAGATCAGGTGCCATGCCAAGTGGCTGAGTGTAGGGAGCGGATGCGGTCAGCAAGAGCATGGAGTGGCGGAGCACCAGTTGGAGAAGATGCCAAGATATACTGGCCAGGCCAACGCTACAACTAAAACCCAGTGCCTTCACCAGGACAACAGGCCTCTATGGCTAAGTTAAGTCTCTACTTTAACAACTTTAGACTTGGATCATGCAAGATAGCACCTGACGCATGCGACTCAAGTATACGACTTCAGTGTAATCTACTATTCCTTCACTCTTGTACTCTCTTGTGGCTATGTATGGTAAGATTTTTACTGAATTGTATACAGAAACAGAATTTCACCGTAGCTAGGTACATGTGACAACAAATTATCACTGAACCATTAATACGTGTGTGTAAATTCCTTCAGGAACTATGTGTATCAGTCACTGATGTTAGTTGATATTAAATAAAGTCTATTTATTTAAAAGCCCTAACTATGTTCCCTGTTTTGCAAGGCTTGTGAGGAGTTTGCTTCAAGGAGGATAAATATTTGGAAGTTAGGGATCCGTGATGTGCGCACTTCTTCATATCATTCAAGCCAAGTTCAGGCAGGAACTGTTCCTTGATATCAGTTATGAGGTTTGCACACCCTACCCCTCCTTGTCCAAATCGCCCCTCATGTTCCAACTTAAATAGGGCCCCAGTTTCTATTTCTGCAGTACATGGGTTGTTAATTCACACCATGGCTCTCTTAGGCTTAATCATGATTGACAACTACTTAAGTCTCTGCTGATTAGCAAAGCTAGTAAGAGGTGAAAAAGGCAGTAAAATAAAAACAGAAGGAACCAGACTTCAAAAAAAAACCTTATCGTACCATTGCACTCCCATTCGGTAGCACACTGCAGTATTCCAGAAAACACATTCCATGATCTGTGAAAATAAAATGGAGTTTACTTTATTACATTATTTTTAATTGGATTTATTGACTCAGGTTAATCTGCCAAAGTTAATTAACCTGATGCGAATCCTTAATCAAGCCTGATGCGTTTTATTGCCAGCGTGTGCATTTGAGCCTTTGCTAACCTGTAGTACATAGTTCAGACAGCATTGTAGACAGTTTCCCTTACTGCAGTTAACACAAACACATAGACAAATAGGTGTAGGATAATAGACAACAGACAATAGGTGCAGGAGTAGGCCATTTGGCCCTTCGAGCCAGCATCAGCATTCACTGTGATCATGGCTGATCATCCACATTCAGTACTCTGTTCCTGCCTTCTCCCCATATCCACTGACTCCGCTATCTTTAAGAACTCTCTCTTGAAAGCATCCAGAGAATTGGCCTCCACTGCCTTCTGAGGCAGAGACTTCCACAGATTCACAACTCTCTGGGTGAAAACATTTTTCCTCATCTCCATTCTAAATGGCCTGCCTCTTATACTTAAACGGTGGCCCCTGGTTCTGGACCTTCCCCCCAGCATCGGGAACATGTTTCCTGCCTCTAGCGTGTCTAATCCCTTAATAATCTTATATGTTTCAATAAGATCCCCTCTCATCTTCTAAATTCCAGTGTATACAAGCCCAGCCGCTCCATTCTATGACAGTCCCGCCATCCCAGGAATTAACCTCGTGAATCATTAATGTATATTGTAAATAGCACCGAGCCTTGCAGTACCCCATGAGTCATTGCCTGTCATTCTGAAAGGGACACGTTAATCCCTACTATTTGTTTCCTGTCTGCTAACCAATTTTCTATCCATGTCAGTACCCTACCCCAATACCATGTGCTCTAATGTAGGCCATTCGGTCCTTGGATCCAGCACCGCCATTCAATATGTTCATGGCTGATCATCTAAAATCAGTACCTCGTTCCTGCTTTTTCCTCATATCCCTTGATTCCTTTAACCCTAAGTATTAAATCTAACACTCTCTTGAAAAGAGAGGATTCAGGAAATGTCAAGGGAAATGACATGGTTGACACTTTCCAGTGTGGAGGGTAATGTTGCTTGCACTCAGCATAAGTATGACTCTAATGCAAAGAGAAGTTGCTATTATTAACCTGAATTAATTTTCTGTTTAAAAGGAAATGTTAATGGAAGAATTGCTTTACATCCTAATAATGGACAGTGTGTAATCTATCATTAGTGATATAGTCAAATCCAACACCCCAGCTGTGTTTTTGCTAAAATTGTTTTTCAGTATTAGCCAACCTGTTAACTTAATTACTTGTTGAATCAACACAGATGTCAGTATTTTGGGGATGCGTGGTACAAAATAACATTTGAAGTTTGGCGACTCCATTTCAATGCAAATCAGTGATACTTGATTAAACGATAATTATATTATGCTGCATTATTTAAACCAAACAAGAAATAAAAAATAAACAGCATCTCGGTCTCTGTGAAGCAGCCATTTATTTTATGAGTTTGTATAATAATGTAGTCATGGAAAACGAATGAAAAAAAGGCATTTAAAAAAAATGTCATGTTATTTAAATTCTTCTTCTAGAAACCAGAATGTAACAGATAGATGTAATTATGGGCCATTCAACCCCTTGAACAGCCCAGTGTACCTACCTAATATGATCATGGTTATCCCAGCACCATTGTCCTGCATTGCACCACATTCCTTAGGTTTTTTTAAATATCCAAAATGCTATTGACCTCCATCTATGAGCATTCACGATGAATGGCTGAACTTTATCAGCCATTCCAAGCATCCCTCTGGTGGAGATTTTGGTTTTTCTCGGCTCTGTACTAACAATTTAGTTTTAATATTGCGAATTCCAGTTGGGGATACCCTACCTCATAGAAATATCATCCCTACATCTCCCCTGTAAAGCTCAGTAAGTATTTTGTATGTTGCAATAAAATCACCTGTCACTTATGTAATGGGTCCAGCCTGCTTCATCTCTCTTCAAACTCAATATCCCAGGAATCAGCTGTCGAACCTCTGGTGCATCCCTTCTATTGCAGCTATATCCTTCATTACAAAGGAAGACCTGTCGTATAGAAAATATCTGTGTGGTCTCAGAAGGGTCTCGACCCGAAACGTCACCCATTCCTCTCCAGAGATGCTGCCTGTCCCGTTGAGTTATTCCAGCTTTTTGTGTCTATCTTAGGTCACTTTGTTGGTAATTTACCATATCTCCATACTAAATTTACAAATCCCAACATTAGTTTGCTATCTATAAAACAAAATTTGGAAGGGCTATATTGGTTTCAAAGTTAGCATGATTAAAATTAATGCATCATCTTTAAATACCTAAAATAGACTCAAGATGTATTCTATATCAAAGTCAGGTGAGTGACTACATGAAGTGCCCGCCAGCCCGCATGCGCCTCAATACGTCGACGCATGGCGCGAGAATCGGAGCAGTTTGAAACTGCTCGGGCAAGTTTCAGGAACGGGTCGCTGCTCCAAAAATAGGCGCAGTGGGCCCAGAGAAGCTGGCGGTGTAAATCTTCGGCTGATGGCTTCGCCGGGATAGCGACCACCGCGGAGGCTCAGCAGGTGTTGGCGGCTAAAAATAGCGGCTGCCGGCTCAGCCGGGACAGCAACTGTCGCGGAGGCTCCGTAAAGGAGCTGGCAGATGGAATTTATGAAATTTGGTTGAATATGTCTGGATGATTGCAGATAGAATTCTGAACAGTGTTGCATGAGTTATTGTCTAACTCAAATTGGGACTGTGGTCCAATTAAGGGCAATAGACATGTATGTCAGTTCGCATCATGTTGTGAATAACCCATGTCTTTTCTACTATTTATGGTTATCTGTTTTAAGGGCCTGTCCCATGAGCATGCGACTGCATATGTTTAGCGCGACCTAACGTGGTCGCTTGAGCCGTACAGGCCTCACGGGGCCGGTCCTACTTTGATTGCCGGAGCCGTATGGAGTTGTGCGGAGCTGGTCCCGACATCGCGCGGGGCTCCGAACAACTGACACTGTCCAAAAATTCCGTGCGGCTACGGCCTGCTGGCCCGCAGCCACATTGAGGCCATACGCACCCCCTCGACGGACTTCGCTCGAACTTCACGTCAACTCATACGGGATCACTCGACCTCTGCGCGGCCCCTGCTTCCGGTTAGGTTGCGCTCGCCGCATGCAGTCACATGCTGGTAGGACAGGCCCTGTACGGGGATCACTGGACCTCCGTGTGGCCTCCGCACGTCCCCCGCTTCCGGTTTGGTCGCTCTTGCTGTATGCAGTCGCATGCTCGTGGGACAGGCCCTTAAGTGTTTCACACACAGATTGGTTTACTGCATGAAAGCACAGAGCTTTGAAGGCTTCACGTAGTCACTCATGTGACTTCGATATAAAATAGAAAGGTTAAACGAGAACTTATCGTTTGAAGTTTGATCTTTATTTTATGAGAAGTTGAAGTGAGGGACTACGTGCCCTCCACTCCCAACCCTGAATCTCATAAAGATCATTCGGTAAGTCAACGGTTATTAAACTTTCTATAGTTTAAGTTCGTGCAAGTCGTCTGTGGTTTCATACCACAGACTACTTGCTCTGAAGATTGATGCACATGTGGGCTGGTGGGCTTTTCACTTAGTCCCTCACTTCAACTTCTCATAAAATAAAGATCAAACTTCAAACGGTAAGCTAGTTTAATCTTTCTATTTTTTTGTGCTATGAAAGGGAAGAGGAGAGTTAGTTAGAGACATAAAGTGGAGATCCATTGGTTCAGCTGAGCAACTAAATGAATAAATTATGTAGTATCGAACAAGGATATCGAACATCTGTTGTCCATAACAAACAGATACATGATAAAGAGTATAGTGTAAGATAAAGTCCAGTAAAGTCCGATTAAAGATAGTACAAAAGTCTCTAATAAGGTAGCTGGGAGATCAGAACTGCTCTCCAGCTGGTGAGAGGATGGTTCAGTTAAATGATAACAGCTGGGAAGAAACTGTCCCTGAATCTGGAGGTATGTGTTTTCAAACATGTATCTCTTGCCTGATGGGAGAGGGGAGAAGAGGGCCAGGGTGAGACTGGTCCTTGATTATGCTGGTGGTCTTGAGTCCATGAGTGCAGATGGAGTCCATGGAAGGGAGTTTGGTTTGCATGATGGTCTGGGCCATGTCCACAACTCTCTACAGTTTCTTGCAGTCTTGGATGGTGTTGGTCTCAAACCATGACAATCACTAATGACTTCAAGATCCTCACCAAGTAGATTTTTGTCAACGTAGCAATGAGGGTTAAGATACTAATGTTCAGTGGTGTGTATGGGTTTTCAAAGGCATTTAATAAATTACTATGTATCAGGCATGTTAGCAAAACTGTAGCAAGATGTTTGAGCTCAGTGTGCGACAGTAAATGTACAATTTGAGACCATCTGAACATCATACTCAACTTCCAAAATCCATTTCCAGAAGTGTTGGAAGTGGAATACAAGGTACAGGTACTAATAGATTCCACATTTGGCAACAGGAACCAAGGACAATTTATTAGCTGCATTCAGACTGTTCCTGATGTGGCCTACATTATACCGGTCCAAGCGTAGACTAGATGACTGTTTCACACAACACCTTACAAACAGTCCACCTAAGCCTGCTGGACTTCCTGGTTGCTATCCATTTAAACTCCCCTTCCCTTTCCCATACTGACCTTCCTATCCTGTGTCTCCTCCACTGTCACTCCTAACTGGTGGAACAGCAACTCATATTCTGTTTGGGAAGCTAGCAACCTAAGGATATGAACATTGAATTCTCCAATTTTAGGGAACTAACCTACAAAGGCAGCCCCCTCTTCTCCTCCCTTTTCCACCCTCTGTTCCCTGTGCCCCACGTCGATTGGCACGCATTTCTCCCCCCCTCCTCCATCCCTGCCTACTTCTACCTATATTCCTTCCTCTGGCTTCACAATTCTCACATCTTCTGTCCTTATCTTGTCTTGCACAACCTGGACTCTAACCTGCTGCTGACCTTCTACCGCTCGTCCATCGAGAGCCTGCTGACATACTGCATTACAGCATGGTATGGCAGCTGCACCATGGCAGACAGGGAGAGGCTTCAGAGGGTAACTAGGACAGCGCAGAGGATCATTGGCTGCCCTCTCCCCTCCCTGATGGACATCTACACCTCCCGCTGCCTTAGCAGGGCAAAGAAGATTATCAAAGACAGCTCCCATCCTGCGTTTGGACTGTTCGACCTCCTGCCCTCTGGAAGGCGCTATAGGTGCATCAAATCCAGGACAAATAGACTCAGAAATAGTTGCTTTCCGAAAACTATAACTACTCTGAATTCAAATTCACACATGCACTGACTTCACAGCCCAACCCCCGGACTTCCATCTGTATATTTTTATAAATGTATGTAGCGCCGCAGAATTGTGCACCTATCCCCCCCCCACCCCCCCCCCCCCCTTCTCCCTTCTGTTTTTTGTTTTTCTGTTTCTTGTTTTTTGTGCTAAATTGTATGTATGCACTGAGTACGAGCAGCTTTCAATTTCACTGTACATGTATAGTGACAATAAATGGCATATCATATCATCATATTGTCATATCAGTTTCTGGTCTTTATCCAACCATCTGCCTGTCAAAATTCCCCCTAATCTGTATCCTCCTGCTCTTGTCCTGTCTCCAACTGCCCTCCCGAAATCAGTCTGAAGAAGGATCCCTACCGAAACATCACCTATCCGTTCTCCAGAGATGCAGCTTGATCTGCTGACTTACTCCAGCCCTGCGTTCTTTATTTGTAAACCAGCATTAGCAGTTCCTCGTGTCTCTCAGTTCTTATGACAATGGTCTAGATATTGGTTAAACTCCAGACCTTTTAATCAACTCCATTGAATTTAAGGTCCCCAGTTGCCTTGGTTGGATTTGAACTCATATTTCTAGATCAATAGCGTCTCCTCTAGCTTCTAATCCAGTCACTTAACCTGTACTGGTCACACTCTACCTCTTTGTCACTGTGCCTGTGAAGTCAACAGGGTACATTCAAATGTGGTAATATATGATGTCAAGTTGTTGCATGGATTAGGAATGAAGATTAATATGTAGCAGGCTCATTTGTAAATAGATAAGAAGGAAAATCAGGCAACACGTGAATGTAATATTATTCAATTCTAAAATGCAAGCTTTTTAGCCCTTCTCTGGCAGCCAAGAGCAGTCCATTTTGACATAATATTAAAAGCAGTACTAAGAGAGAGAATTTCTTGTTAATTACACTGCGGATTGAATTATATAAAATACTAAACCTGAAATGACTATTTAGCTGATGATAACCTGCTCCTTCCTTATATAATTAATAGCCTGAGAAAAACCTAAGGATATGAACCTAAGAATTTCCCGGATTTTTTTCCCGAGTTGGACCTGGGTTTTTATCCGGTTTTTTGCCTCCCCCAGGAGATCACGAGGTTCTTGGGGTGGAGAGGGGTGATAGCGGTATAAAGGGGAGGGTAGTGTCTTGTGTTCTGTGTCTTGTGTCTACTGTTTGTGGGTAAGTGTGTCTGTTTAGTGTTCAGCCATGAGCGAATGGCGGTGCGGGCTCGACGGACCTGGTGGTCTACTCTCGCACCTACTTTCTATGTCTATGTCTATGTCTAAAAAGTTCTGCAAGATTTTCTCTCTGAGCCCAAACATGATTAACTGCAACTACAGAATATCTGTTGAATCCCAATAATAATGAAACCTGAGCAGTCATTTTATAGTTATAATATCTCCATGAAGCTATAAGGATTAGAACCACTGAATTTTATAGATCTAGAACTGTCTTTATGTATCCCTGTAAATGTCCTTGTCGTTGCCTCAGAGCCGTTCCAATGACATCTGCATCCCGTGGATAAATAAATTCTGCCATACCCCTCATCCTGTCCTCCCTTCCTCTCAGCTTGTCTTCAGTGAATGAAACTAGCTGCTGTTTCCTCAAGCTCCCATATTTTAAATTGTCATCTTTGCAATTAAATCTACCATTATCTTGCCCATTCCAACCGCAGTGATATATTCCAGGATTGCAACTCCTTCTTTAAAACTCAACATCCTTCAGATCACAGCATCTACCTTTCCTTTCTGACTAACCCTTGCACTTCATCCCTACTCTAAAAACTCAGTATAAATCCCAAGAATCTGCCAACTTTATCAATTTTAAGATCCTCACCTAACAACAAAACCCTTTGGTCAACCATTTGGTCTAATTAGATCCTCCTTTAGTTTGATTCAGAATGGGATTAATAGATGAAAGGACCCCCCACCCCCCAATAATAATTGTGTCCTCTTCATTCATTAAAACAGTAGTTTGCAAATTTCTTCCTCTTTTACTAAATGGTTCAGACACGGGACTCAAAATTGGTAACTAGTTAGTTATAAATCAAATTCTAGGTGCAATCAAATCATTTTGTTTAAACCCAATAAGACAGTGCAGTAAGAAACGATATGTGATGTATATTTCACTGTTACACACCACTGCAGGTTTTGGTAATCATGGCAGAGGCAGGACCTGCAGATTTCCAGTTTGCTGAACCAGAACTCCCACCCTTTCCCTGGAACTTTCTTTCCTATCCTCCCTCCAGGACCTCCCATGCTCTCTTTCCCACTCTTCCTCCAAGCTTCATCTCTCTCTACTTCTTGTTGACTACACTCCCTGGGCTCCAAAATCCTTGCCTGGCAGTCTACGTTTTAACATTGTGGGACTCGCCAGAAGGTTGCAATCCACATTTTGAAAACGAGTATTATAAAATGCAAACATACAGCAAGATACACGGACAGATAGAAATTGATAAAATTATGAGAGACATAGAGAGGATATACAGTCAGAACATTTACCCAGGGTAGAAATGTCAAATACTAGAGGGCATAGCTTTAAAGTGAGAGGGTGGAATGGGGGAAGGAGATGTGCAGAGCACAAATTTTTACAAAGAGGGTGGTGAATGCCTGGAACACACTGCCGGGAGTGATGGTGGAAGCAGATACAGTATTGGCGTTTAAGAAGGTTTTAGATAGGCACATTGATATGCAGGGAATGGAGGGATATGAATCATGTGCAGGCAAAAGGTATTAGTTTAATTTGTATGGATGTTTAATTCAGCACAAACATTATGGGCTGAAGGGTCTGTTCCTGAGTTGTACTGTTTCTTTGTAAATAGGTCCATCTGACTGTAGCAGCTGTATACATCTTTTCACTTTTATGTTAAGTTTATACAGGGCCCAATATTTTCTAAAGCTTCTAGGCAGAGGCACTCTAAACCATTAGATTCATATCCATTTATCCCTTGTGCCACTACAAAGTGCCTCTGAATATTTTTGATCATGAAGGGAATTATAAAAATCCATGTTTTTCTTAAGCACAAACTGCTTCGACTGGGAATCTACTACTTATTTACTCTCTTGTGGAGAACATTCCCTCATCTCTAGTTTTGTCGGCATCATACTAATATGTTTTGATTCTTTCTGAAGGCACAACCCGAGTTGAATTTTTTTTTTAAGATGTTAACAGAAACAGAAAATATTGAGCGTACTCAGGAGGCAAGTTGTCCTTTCCCAACACATTTACCCAATCTCACTAAAATGCAACTTAAAAAATTACGTCTATGGGTCCAATTGCAGGTAACATTTCTCGAGAATTATGAGGTGAAAATTAAACACGGAGTACAGCTGAACATTAAATGGGGCACATATTTGTTCCCGCAGAGGGTGGTAGAGTTTAGGAAGCATGCTGCCTTAAAATGGTGATAAAACAGAAATGTTCATCTCATGCACAAAGTGAACACTTAATCTGTCATTGCCCACACAGCTGTGGACCAAGAGCTAGAGAAAGGGATTAAGCTTCATTGCACATTCTTGGCTGCTCAATTGATCTCCATCTGTGTGAAGAATAACTTGCAATACTCAGGCAGCCAATAATAATGTTCATCAAGTATTCCCTCTCCAGACAGATAACATTTATTTTTTCCTTCACAACCGTGAACTGGTCTGCTGTGCACTCCCAATGCTTTCTTATTTATTTTCAACATCTTACTTCTTACTTCTATACAGTCTTCCTTCTTATTTTACACAAATGCAAATTATTTCTATCTCAAGACACTCATTTTCGAGGCAGTCTCCTGATTGCTTAGACAGGACACCGTGTGCTCCTAAGCTCCTCGTTATCTCCTAAGCTTTGCTAAGTCAATAATTTACATCAATAATAAAAGTTAAGTCTGAAGCAAGGAACTGCAGACACTGGTTTTCCAAAAATTAAACAATGTGCTGTGTAACTCAGTGGGTCAATGCTGCATCTCTGGAGAATATGGATAGGTAACGTTTTGGGTCAAGACCCTTCTTCAAATTGATTGTGATGGGAAGGGGGGATAAATGTTGGAAGAGAGGAGGGGTTGGACAAAGCCTGGCACATAACAGCTGGATACAGATGAGTGGAGTGTTTGATAGGCAGATGTTTGGACAAAGGCCAGGGTGAAAAGATAGAAGGTATGGGAAACAAGGTTTGAAGAGTTTTGAATTGCGAAACTAGAAGGAAAGGGAGCGGGAGGGGAGAAATAGGGGCGGATCCAGGTGGAGCACAGGGAAGAGAGAGGGGTGGAGAAATGGTGGGTAGGGGGTGAAGAAGGAGGGGGGTGGTAGTTACCTAAAATTGGAGAATTCAATGTTCATACCATTAGGTTGAAAGGCTATAAGACTGATAAATGGACTTAGCCCCCTGCCAAAGTATCGCGCACCAACCATCAACCTGGACACACTGCAGCAGCTGTCGATCGGAACGCCTGTTGATGTTTAGTAGAGAGTAGAGTGTTTAATTTAATTTGTTCATGATATATGTATTTTTATTTCTATTTACTTGTTGTTATTTGTACTGCACACTGAATGGACACTGGTTGAGCAACGTTTTTTTGTTTCCTCTGGGTATGTGAGTACTCAGGAAATGATAATAAAGATATACTGATACTGATACTGATACCCAAACGGAATATGAGGTGCTGTTTCGCCAGTTTCCCTGTGGTCTCTCTCTGGCAATGGAGGAGGCCCAAGACAAAAAGGTCAGTATCGGAATGGGAAGAGGAATGGTTATCAACTGAGAAATTTGGTAGCCCTTGGCGGACCATGAGGGAGTGTTCAGCAAAACTGTCACCTGGTCTATTCTTGGTCTTGCCAATTGGACTCTAAAGAAACGGTAGCAGAGGTTTAATCTAGAGGGAAAGGGTTAAGCGTTAATCATGCATCAATAGGAGAAAATCGAGCAACAACAGATATGAAATCAGTCAAAGAGAAATAGGGAATTATGGACATAAATCAGAAGTTAAAGGACAATTACTGAGGGAAGGAATAATGAAGAATTAAGTCAAAAGCCAAAGGAATGTGCATAGAAACATAGAAGATAGATGCAGGAGGAGGCCATTCGACTCTTCGAGCCAGCACCGCCATTCATTGTGATCATGGCTGATCAGAAAACTGAGGAATTGGCTGTGTAAATTGGTAAATCAGGCAATTTATCAGTCAATTTAAGCAGGACAGCTCTTTGCGAGCGGCAGTGAGTGAGCGGCCTAGTGAGGGAAGTGCCCTGTGAGAAAAGTGTGAGTCTTTGGCTCGAGAGTCTTCGGAGAGGAGACCACGCAATACGCTTGAGAGGGAGACGAAAGAAGGAGATGTCAGGCAAGCTGATTCAGTGCGATGCTTGCAGTATGTGGGAGGTCAAGGACACCGCAGGTGCCTCTGGCTGCTACAAATGCGAAAAATGCATCCAGGTAGAGCTCCTGAAGGGCCGTGTTGGGGAACTGGAGAAGCAAGTGGATGACCTCCGGTTCGTACGAGAAACGGAGTCGTTCCTCGACAAGTCCTACAGTACGATTGTTACACCTAAGGTACTGGAAGAGAGAGGGTGGGAGACAGTGAGAAAGGGAGGGAAGCATGGAATGCCAACTTCCCCGGGTGTTGTACCTCTTGTAAACAGGTCCATCCGCTTAGAAGCTGTTGGGACAGAAGACGTGAGCGGCGGACTGGCCTGTGATGCGAATAGGGCTGTTGAGCCAAAACCAAAAAGGCCTAAGGCAGGCAAGGCCATTGTAGTGGGAGACTCCATCGTGAGAGGTACGGACAGGGGTTTCTGCGGCAACAGACGGGATGCGAGGATGGTGTGCTGCCTTCCCGGTGCCAGGATCCAGGATGTCACGGACAGAGTGCAGAAAATCCTCAAGGGCGAAGGTGAACATCCGGAAGTGGTAGTGCATGTCGGCACAAATGATGTCGGAAAGAAGGGGATGAATATTCTGCAACGTGACTTTAGAGAGCTCGGAAAAATGTTGAAAAGCAGGACCTCCAGGGTTGTTATCTCCGGTTTGCTTCCAGTTCCCCGTGCTGGCGAGAGCAGGAACAGGGAGATACGGGACCTGAACGTGTGGCTGAGGATCTGGTGCACGGGGCAGGGATTTAGATTCTTAGATCACTGGGATCTGTTTTGGGGTAAGGGGGAACTGTACAAAAGGGACGGATTGCATCTTAACAGGTGTGGGACCAGCATTCTGGCAGGCAGGTTTGCCACTGCTACACGGGTGGCTTTAAACTGAATAAGGGGGGTGGGGTGTTGAATGGGACAGTGGAGGATGGAGTTAAAGGGAAAGGGTTTCTTAAATGTGTGAGCGTAGAGACTGAAGGGTGTAAAATGAGGGTAGAAGAAATAGGTAGCAAGGTGAAAAGTAAAAGTGGCAGGCAGACAAAACCAGGGCAAAAATCAAAAAGGGCCACTTTTCAACATAATTGTGTAAGGGATAAGAGTGTTGTAAAAACAAGCCTGAAGGCTTTGTGTCTCAATGCAAGGAGCATTCGTAATAAGGTGGATGAGTTGAATGTGCAGATAGCTATTAATGACTATGATATAGTTGGGATCACGGAGACATGGCTCCAGGGCGACCAAGGCTGGGAGCTGAACATCCAGGGATATTCAATATTCAGGAGGGATAGACAGAAAGGAAAAGGAGGTGGGGTAGCGTTACTGATTAGAGAGGGGATTAATGCAATGGAAAGGAAGGACATTAGTTTGGAGGATGTGGAATCGGTATGGGTAGAGCTGCACAACACTAAGGGGCAGAAAACGCTGGTGGGTGTTGTGTACAGGCCACCTAACAGTAGTAGTGAAGTTGGAGATGGTATCAAACAGGAAATTAGAAATGCGTGCGACAAAGGCAAAACGGTTATAATGGGTGACTTCAATCTACATATAGATTGGGTGAATCAAATTGGCAGGGGTGCTGAGGAAGAGGATTTCTTGGAATGTATGCGGGATAGTTATCTAAATCAACATGTAGAGGAACCAATGAGAGAGCAGGCTATTTTAGACTGGGTATTGAGTAATGAGGAAGGGTTAGTTAGCAATCTTGTTGTACGTGCCCCCTTGGGCAAGAGTGACCATAATATGGTTGAGTTCTTCATTAGGATGGAGAGTGACATTGTTAATTCAGAAACAATGGTTCTGAACTTAAAGAAAGGTAACTTTGAGGGTATGAGACGTGAATTGGCCAAGATTGACTGGCAATTAATTCTAAAAGGGTTGACGGTGGATATGCAATGGAAGACATTTAAAGACTGCATGGATGAACTACAAAAATTGTTCATCCCAGTTTGGCAAAAGAATAAATCAGGGAAGGTAGTACATCCATGGATAACAAGGGAAATCAGGGATAGTATCAAAGCGAAGGATGATGCGTACAAATTAGCCAGAAAAAGCAGCATACCGGAGGACTGGGAGAAATTCAAAGACCAGCAGAGGAGGACAAAGGGCTTAATTAGGAAAGGAAAAATAGATTATGAAAGAAAACTGGCAGGGAACATAAAAACTGACTGCAAAAGTTTTTATAGATATGTGAAAAGAAAGAGATTAGTTAAAACAAATGTAGGTCCCTTGCAGTCAGAAACAGGGGAGTTGATCATGGGGAACAAGGATATGGCGGACCAATTGAATAACTACTTTGGTTCCGTCTTCACTAAGGAAGACATAAATAATTTGCCGGAAATAGCAGGGGACCGCGGGTCAAAGGAGTTGGAGGAATTGAGTGAAATCCAGGTTAGCCGGGAAGTGGTGTTGGGTAAATTGAATGGATTAAAGGCCGATAAATCCCCAGGGCCAGATAGGCTGCATCCCAGAGTACTTAAGGAAGTAGCTCCAGAAATAGTGGATGCATTAGTAATAATCTTTCAAAACTCTTTAGATTCTGGAGTAGTTCCTGAAGATTGGCGGGTAGCAAACGTAACCCCACTTTTTAAGAAGGGAGGGAGAGAGAAAATGGGGAATTACAGACCAGTTAGTCTAACATCGGTAGTGGGGAAACTGCTAGAGTCAGTTATTAAAGATGGGATAGCAGCACATTTGGAAAGTGGTGAAATCATTGGACAAAGTCAGCATGGATTTACGAAAGGTAAATCATGTCTGACGAATCTTATAGAATTTTTCGAGGATGTAACTAGTAGCGTGGATAGGGGAGAACCAGTGGATGTGGTGTATCTGGACTTCCAGAAGGCTTTCGACAAGGTCCCACATAAAAAATTAGTATACAAACTTAAAGCACAAGGCATTGGGGGTTCAGTATTGATGTGGATAGAGAACTGGCTGGCAAACAGGAAGCAAAGAGTAGGAGTAAACGGGTCCTTTTCACAATGGCAGGCAGTGACTAATGGGGTACCCCAAGGCTCAGTACTGGGACCCCAGCTATTTACAATATATATTAATGATCTGGATGAGGGAATTGAAGGCAATATCTCCAAGTTTGCGGATGACACTAAGCTGGGGGGCAGTGTTAGCTGTGAGGAGGATGCTAGGAGACTGCAGGGTGACTTGGATAGGCTGGGTGAGTGGGCAAATGTTTGGCAGATGCAGTATAATGTGGATAAATGTGAGGTTATCCATTTTGGTGGCAAAAACAGGAAAGCAGACTATTATCTAAATGGTGGCCGATTGGGAAAGGGGGAGATGCAGCGAGACCTGGGTGTCATGGTACACCAGTCATTGAAGGTAGGCATGCAGGTGCAGCAGGCAGTAAAGAAAGCGAATGGTATGTATGTTAGCTTTCATTGCAAAAGGATTTGAGTATAGGAGCAGAGAGGTTCTACTGCAGTTGTACAGGGTCTTGGTGAGACCACACCTGGAGTATTGCGTACAGTTTTGGTCTCCAAATCTGAGGAAGGACATTATTGCCATAGAGGGAGTGCAGAGACGGTTCACCAGACTGATTCCTGGGATGTCAGGACTGTCTTATGAAGAAAGACTGGATAGACTTGGTTTATACTCTCTAGAATTTAGAAGATTGAGAGGGGATCTTATAGAAACTTACAAAATTCTTAAGGGGTTGGACAGGCTAGGTGCAGGAAGATTGTTCCCGATGTTAGGGAAGTCCAGGACAAGGGGTCACAGCTTAAGGATAAAGGGGAAATCCTTTAAAACCGAGATGAGAAGAACTTTTTTCACGCAGAGAGTGGTGAATCTCTGGAACTCTCTGCCACAGAGGGTAGTTGAGGCCAGTTCATTGGCTATATTTCAGAGGGAGTTAGATGTGGCCCTTGTGGCTAAGGGGATCAGGGGGTATGGAGAGAAGGCAGGTACGGGATACTGAGTTGGATGATCAGCCATGATCATATTGAATGGCGGTGCAGGCTCGAAGGGCCGAATGGCCTACTCCTGCACCTAATTTCTATGTTTCTATGTTTCTATCAATAACCCGTGCCTGCCTTCTCCCCATATCCCTTGACTCCCTAGCTCTATCTAACTCTCTCTTAAATCCATCCAGTGACTTGGCCTCCACTGCCCTCTGTGGCAGGGAATGTGCCATGGGATGGAGAATTTGTAAAACCGTGTAAAATCGTAGAGGTTTATTAAGAAACTGAGATACTAGAAAATAAAGAAACCTTGGAGACCATTTTGACACATCAGTGTCAGCAGGAAATTAATGCCATTTTGTTTCCTATCACCTTGATTTTGCTTTCCATTGACTTCACTGCAGTTTGGTGAATTTTAATTATACTCAGATTGGTTCAGAAAAGGAAAATTGTGGAAGTCATTCATGGCTAATCCAAGAGATTATTCCCTTTAAATGATATATTGATGAATGATATATTAAATGATTGATATATTGATAAATGCTTCCATTTATTTTCAACAAAATGAGAACAAGTGAAGCAATTAAACCCCAGGGATAGTGACCACAGTTTAATTGGGTTCACATAAATAATTAAATACAGAAGAGAAATTGATGGAGACAAATGTTGGAGATCCAAATTACCTGATTAGAATGATTGAAATTCAGTGCACATCATTGGGAAACATTTTAAAATGGAATATCCAATGTGATATTTTAATACTGTTTGACTCTCATTGAAATTGTGTGCCAAAGTCTGGAGTTTGTAGGTAAATAGAAGGATGGAAGTAGAAATTAGTCAAAATTGAGAGGATTATGGAAGGAAACACAGAATTTTACCACAAGACTGAGAGAGTAAATGGGATTCAAGATGAACTACAAAGTAATTTTCCAAAAATGAATTAATGGTTGAAAGGATGAGATACCTGTACATTTAAGAGCTATCCCATGCTTCACTGGTTACAGCCTCAGATACAAGTAAGCCAGTGGAGTAGCTTAACACAAGCAAAGACACGCATGATTTAGAGCATTAAAAACAGCAAAATCAACAAACAGTCCATTTAGACAAAAATGCTGGAGAAACTCAGCGGGTGAGGCAGCATCCAAGGAGCGAAGGAATAGGTGACATTTCCGGTCGAGACCCTTCTCTAGACTCTGAAGACATCACCTATTCCTTCGCCCCATAGATGCTGCCTCACCCCCTGAGTTTCTCCAGCATTTTTGGCTACTTTTGATTTTTCCCACATCTGCAGTTCCTTCTTAAAGAAACAGTCCATTTGTACACTTTATGCTAAGAAGCAGTGATGAAGAGATTTTGGAAAGAATTTCCATAATTTTAAAAAACATGTCT
The DNA here is from genome assembly GCF_028641065.1 of Leucoraja erinaceus. NCBI lineage: Eukaryota > Metazoa > Chordata > Chondrichthyes > Rajiformes > Rajidae > Leucoraja > Leucoraja erinaceus. The sequence goes on along the minus strand of NC_073380.1, from coordinate 94,664,992 downwards.
GCAACATGAAGTCTGCCAAATGACAAATAAAATTATCCTAAGATAAAGGAAAAGGAAAATACAAAGCAGAGAATTTATCTTGACCACTGTTAAATAGTTATCCTTCAGATACTACAGGGCCAGTATCTGCAGTAATCATCCATACTATGACTAGGAATGTGTCCACATGGATAGAGAAATGTGAAGCAAAACAGATGGTAAAGGCCAATAGGGTGTTTTTACAGATATAATTGGATTGTGGGTGAGACCCTTTTCTATTTATCTTTGCCACAGTTGAAAGAGGAATGATATCCAAGCTTGTTGATGTTAACAAATTAAAGAATGCTGCAAATGATAAGGAGAAAGGCAAACATTTTCTCAGAGACAATGCAGTGAAAAAGCCAAAGAGGCAGCTGATGCAATTCAGTGCCACCACTGCGAAAACAATTGTGGAAGGTCACTCATCCCAAATGAGGAATATGATTGAACAAAAATGTTCCATGCGGAATGAAGAAAATCCAATCTGGGTATTATACCTTAATTAATTATATTCATTACAGCACAACTAAAAGGATTATCTACAATTCGGAGCACCCCATGCTTAGAACAGTAGAGACGTGAAAGCCCATAGGATAATAACAAGAATAAATGCCTGTAATTATGTGCATAGTTTAGCAATCTTTTCTCCACTGAATAGAGTCTGGGGTGACATAACAGATAGTGAATAGATATAGGGAAGGTTTTCTCCACTGATTGGTGAATTGGTAACCAAGGGCCAAAAGGCAGATAAGATGAATAAATATCGGAAAAGGAGTCATGGGTGGACAATTGGACAACAGTGAATGTCGGATGTGAAAGCTGGAATTCATTTGAGTGTTCTCCCTCCTGCTGAATTATGTGGATTCAAGGAGCCTTGGAAAACTTGAAGTCAAAGACAATTACATGAAAAATACTTTGGTAGCTAGATTCATACCGACTAACATACAAATATATGAATTCAAAGCAGGCAAAGACCACTCAAGCCTGCTCCACAATTTAATAAGTTCTCAGTTTAGCGCAGATTTTTATATCGTTCAAGAGATTATTCCCTCTAGCCACTAAAGAGACTACATGGCTTTAGGAGAATGTCGTAATATGCATGTGAGCTCTCCGTGACACCGCCAGAGTTTCTTCACTGATAAATCTTCGTAACAGTCTTTTGATTAATAGTTTCTTTATTGTTGAATAAAAACAATAAGGTATTCATCTGACCTTCTATCTGACACGTACACTTTAATCTTCGTCAAACTTCAACATATCGCTTTTAAACGTTCGAAAACTTCTCGTGCCTCGGTTAAAACTTCACAAGGGCGAAGGGTATTCCTTCCCCATATAACTCCGAGCTAAACTAAAACCTAAGCTACTGCGCAAAAAACCCAACAGCAAACACTCTCTTGACTACGTAATAAATCCCACCCACATAATTAGGGGCAGTCTAAAATTTAAAGACAAATGCCATAATTAATGACACAAAATAAGCCAAATGGCCTCTACGTACCGGCTCCTAATTGTTCCGATTATATAATGAGGCAATTATTAATAAATATTAAAAAAGTAGCCATGAAGGCTAAACATATATATCAAAAGCTAAAAATAGCATGCTGTGGCGGCTCCCAGGGGTCGGGCAATTCCTCTATCAAGCCCCTCGGCATGGGAATGGACTAGTCCGGGGGCGGCCCTTAGCTACAGGGATGAAGGGTAGGGGTTTTGGCGTGATTGTTCTCTTGCAGATCTGACTGGACAAGAGGACAGCAGCGAATAAAATACCTCCCGAAACACCCGGCTCCTCGCCTTCATTTCGGGCTTATCGCCGCGCTACATTGGTGACCCTGAAGCTCCATTGGTGTCATAATGGAGTCAAGAGACAGAGCTGCCCGTCCGTCCGCCTCACAGGCCGACTGGGCCCCGTCTCTTGACACGGTCTCCGTCAAAGTACCTACGTTCTGGACGGCCCGGCCTCGCATCTGGTTTCAGCAGGCGGAGGCCCAATTCCAGCTGCGGGGCATTAAGTGGATGACACCCACTACTTCTACGTGGTGTGGGCCCTCGACCAAGACACGGCCGGAGACGTCACTAAGTTCCTCGCAGACCCCCCCGGCCACCGAGAAATACCTCGGCCTTAAGGAGCTCCTGCTCCAGGTTTACGGGCTCAGCCGGATGGAACGTGCTGACAGCTCCTTCATATGGAGGGCCCAGGCGACCGGCGGCCATCAAGCCTCCTTAATGCGATGGTCGCGCTCCTAGATGGGCACATGCGTGCCTAATGTTTGAGTACACTTACCTGCATCTGCTGCCGGCCGACATCTGCCTGCAGCTCACCAACGATTCTTTCACAGACTCCCGGGCCTTCAGCAGGCGCGCTAACACACTGTGAATGGCACGCCGGGTTGAAGTCAGCGCGCTGGCCGTCACTCCGGCAGCGCCCGATTTCCTGCGGTTGGGCGTGGGAGCTGTGGAGGGAGTGACAGCTGCGCCCCAGAGACCTGTGCGATCACCTCCCATGGCCGCTGCGGGTACTGCACCTGCAGTCCCACATCGAACGGATGCCGTTCGGCCTTAAGAATGCCGCGCAGGCATTTCAACGGTTAATGGACGGGTTGTGTCACGGTCTCGAGTTTGTGTTCGTCTACCTCGATGACAACTTGGTGCTGAGCCGTTCACGGCAGGAGGACTGTGCCCACCTCCGGTAGCTCTGTCAGCGGCTCAGTGAGCATGGTTTGGCTGTGAACCTCGCGAATTGCCAATTTGGGGTGACCACCATCAACATCCTCGGCCACTGCGTCACTTCACAAGGCACGGTTCCCCTGCTGGACAGGGTCGACGCCATCCGCCGGTTTCCTTGTCCATACACTGTGCGCGGCCTGCAGGAGTTCGTCGGCATGGTGGCCTTTTATCACCGTTTTGTGCACACCAGCCATAAGTGAGTGAACTGCAAGCCCACCAGCCATGAGTGAGTGAACTGCGAGCCCACCAGCCGTGAGTGACTGAACTGCGAGCCCACCAGCCGTGACTGACTGAACTGTGAGTCCACCAGCCGAGAGTGACTGAACTGTGAGTCCAAGAATCCATTTGGCCCACAATGTCCATACTAGCCCTCTGGAAACCAGTCCCTTTGGCACATAACACCAATACTAGCGCCCCAAAAAGCCCCCCCACTTGCCACCAATATTGGAATTGTTGGAGAGGTGGAATATTGCATTGGGGGACCAGCCCTCGTGCGTGAGAATGGGACTCAACGGGTTCCACTTAGTCTAGTTGTAGTCTATAAACAACAGCCTGACAAGTGTTTTTATTGCAGTCACTGGACAAATAATTTCACCAATATCCTAGAATTAATAGTACAATATCTTTGTAATTCACATGCAACAGAAACTTCTTTTGGGAGTTTAATGGTGGATATGTTTATCTCTAGTCACCTACATTTAACCTATTTAAAAAAGTGCTGACAAGCTGATATAATGATTTCCCATCAATCAGATCTATTGACCTCAGTTGGACAAAATATGCTCTTAAACATCTTTCACAGTTAACAAAGGTAAACCCCATTTATTTTCAGGATGCCATTTGAAAAATGTAATGAAAAAAAACATTTTATTTTTCTTGGTGTTTTATTTCCGTCTTGCTCCTTGGCTGACACAACCTGTAGGTACAACCCCTTTATCAGACCAGAAAAGATGCTGCTCAGAAACTGTAAGTGTGGATAGATTTGAACTGCACATCCTACAGGAAAACCTGCCAAGACTGGAAGCATAACCCACGACAGACCTGGCGCTTGCAATGTATGACACAATTCACCACGATAAAACCATAAAGCTAGTGGTATACAGTGATGCAAATGTGCTACAAAAGCCAATGTTATTAAAATGCTGTTAAATAATTAAAGAGCCATAACTTGTCGTTTTGGAATAAAAGTTATCCATAGATTCTACAACATCACATGGAACATAAAAATATAATGATAAGTAATTAAAATTTATCTGAAGTAAAAAGTTCTCATCCATAATATGCTTTGCTATGTCGCTCTTCAAGGGAGATGCTAAATGCATTTCGTTGTCTCTGTACTGTACACTGACAATGACAATTAAAATTGAATCTGAATCTGAATCTGAATCTGATAATAAGTACAGGCCATTTTCAGGCAGCGATCAGGTTCTGTGTATTCAATGTCAACTTTTGCTGCACAAAAAGGATTTGATATGGGAAACCATACCTTCACTGTTGTGTGAATGGCATCACTAGCACATAAAAGTGATAAAAAAGAATGAAAAGTGGAGAGAGAGCAAAAACTAGATCTGCTATTCACGTGAACGAAGGTATATATGTTGGGCCAGATCTAATATAAAACTAATGAAGCTGAAATTTCAGGGCCCCTAATCCAGGAGGGGCCCCAACCCCTCAGGCATTGCCCCTGAACCCCGCCGGGGGCCTAGCCAGCCTCCTGGACCACATCGGGGGCCTAGCCAGCCTACAGGACCCCCGGCCAATACGTCCTACTTTTTTTCTGGAGGTAAATATCAAGCCTAGTCCAGATTGCTTAAAAATGTTGGATCTGCTATGAGAAGGAGTATTTAAAAAATAATAATACAGTGTAATTCAATACAAAACAATAGTTAAAATAAAAATTAAAAGGAAATTAAAGTATCGTAGGTACACAAAAATGCTGGAGAAACTCAGCAGGTGCAGCAGCATCTATGGAGCGAAGGAAACAGGCAACGTTTCGGGACGAAACCGTAGGCTAGCTGTAAATGAAAAAACATTCAAATTAAGGGTGTTTCATTCTAAATATATTTAATATAAAATAATTATAAATAATTTTAAAAACTATTAACATTTCTGACAGAAATTAAAAATTGTGTTGATCTGTCGTGAACAACCCCATTGAAGAAGATAACCATGGTTCCCCAGACCTCGTTGCTGGTTGCGAAGGGGCCCCCATAGCAGTTCTGAATGGAATGGAATGGAATGGAATGGAATGCATGGTATGCTATTTATTGTCATTCAAACCCAGGTTTGAACAAAATTTCATTTCTACAGTTTTTTTACATTACCAAAAAACCCAAGACCAACACTTAACACAGTTTACATAAACATCCACCACAGCGAATCTCCAACACCTCCTCACTGTGATGGAAGGCAAAGTCTTATCTCTTCCCTTTGTTCTTCTCCAACTGCAGCGTCGAGTTGAACTGGGGCTCCCGATGTTAAAGCCCCCAGCAGGCGATGGTAAGTCCTGTGGCCGTCTAAGCCACGTCGGGCGATGTTAGGCCCCGGCTCCATGTCCTTTAAACCCTACGGCTCCAGCGGGCGAAGTTGCCGTTGCGGAGCTCAGAAAAGCGGTCTCCCACCCGGGACCTGCGAGCTCCGATGTTACTGTCCACCGGGCTTGCGGCCTATCTACATTAGTCTCATTTGTCCACATTTGACCCGTATCCATCCAAATATTTCCTATTCGTCTATCTGTCTAAATGTCTTAAATATTGTTATACCTGCCTCAACCACTTTCTCTGATACCTCCCATAATTTTGTGGGAGCTCATTGCTATGTAGAGATGCCCAAAAGTATTTTCTTTGACTGGATAACATGCAAACAACAGCTTTTCAATGTACCTCAGTACACGTGAGAATAAATTAAACTAAAGTCGGGTGCTCATAATCCAGGGACGGCTCATAGAAACATAGAAACATAGAAATTAGGTGCAGGAGTAGGCCATTCGGCCCCTCGAGCCTGCACCGCCATTCAATATGATCATGGCTGATCATCCAACTCAGTATCCCGTACCTGCCTTCTCTCCATACCCCCTGATCCCTTTAGCCACAAGGGCCACATCTAACTCCCTCTTAAATATAGCCAATGAACTGGCCTCGACTACCTTCTGTGGCAGAGAATTCCACAGATTCACCACTCTGTGTAAATCTACTTAATGAAGCTGCAACCCTCCCTTACCCCTAACCCAAGGCTAGTGACCCCATCCTAAGACAAGGAATGAGCTTAATTATACAGCCCGAGTAGGCAACAGTTCAACAAGGGCACCTCGTCGTGAGCTAATGCATTCGTTCAATCTGTACTAAAGTGCCCAGGAGGACCAAATGGATCATGGAAAACATTTATTTTCATTATATCCCTCCTAAAGGAGACACTAGCCATTTGGCTTGGCTCCTTCAGTAGATCACAACACTTATACTCAATATAATCTCTCCAGTCTGAGGAATTATAGAAGCAGGGCATTATTGATTTTGATTTTACACAAGGACTCACGCCCCCATTCACCTTTCAAATGTAGGTAAAATGAATAATATACTGTCAACAGCACAACAAAATCAAGGAGATAGGCAGGACCAATGTCCAGTGTCAGCATTGATGCCAAATTGACAGCACCTCTGAGGAAACAGCAAAAAAGATCTTCACTGATTCTCCAGTTTCTTTTATCTTTAAATAAATGCATGGGAGATCTGTCCCCGCCATTCATGTTTTACCCCAAAATATAGATTATTCGCTATCTACATAGATTATGTATAGAGACACCATTGGTGATTGTTACTTTACAGTTCAACCAACCTGTATTCAGTATGGAGTTCCCTCTTTCTCTCTGTTGAGTCTGAGTTTCCTTTGGGTGCTCCGATCTCCTCCCATGTCCTAAAACATGTAGGTATTGGCCACAGAGGGTAGTTGAGGCCAGTTCATTGGCTATATTTAAGAGGGAGTTAGATGTGGCCCTTGTGTCTAAGGGGATCAGAGGGTATGGAGAGAAGGCAGGTACGGGATACTGAGTTGGATGATCAGCCATGATCATATTGAATGGTGGTGCAGGCTCGAAGGGCCGAATGGCCTACTCCTGCACCTAATTTCTATGTTTCTATTATAAAATGCTCCTACTGCGTTGGTTAGTGTCTGAATTGATGGAAATGTAGAGAATAAAATGGTGTAAGATGTGATTATTGTAAAAATGGTTACTTGATGGTCAGCATAATCAGTGGGTCAAAGGGCCAGTTTCCATGCTATGTCATTCTATAATTCTGTGACAATATATGCCAAATGTGCATCAATGGAAGTTCAGGACTGGGCCAAACAGATATTTGATGCCTGATAGAGAATCTGTATTTTGGAGGAAACCTCCCAACAAAGAACAGTCTCTTGGTATTAAAGAAACTTCATGTTTCTCTCATTGGAACATAGAATAGAATAGTATAGAATAGAATAGTTTCTTTATTGTCATTGTAACATGGACCATGTACAACGAAATTTAAAATGTCAGCCAGTCAGTGCAGCATTCAAACATTTCTAAAAGCTAACGATACATACACGGTAAAATAATAAAGATAAACAACTAAATAAATATCACGAACACAGCACGCATGCACACCCAACCCTCCATCCTTCTGTCGATTTCACAGTTACCACAGTCCCTTAGTCTGTATCGCCCCTGCGTTCCTTGGCGGCTACATTTAGTGCCTTTATAGCAGTGGGGTAAAAACTGTTTTTGAGTCTGTTTGTCCTTGTCCTTGTAGATCTGTACCGTCTGCCTGACGGCAACAGTTCAAACAGGGAGTGTCCGGGGTGGGAAATGTCCTTTATGATATTCTGGGTTTTTTTGGTGCAGCGGGAACTGTGTAAGTCCTCCAAGGTAAGGAGAGGGCAGCCGGCAATCCTCTGGGCGTTGTCAATGGCCCTCTGGAGCGCTTTCCTCTGAGCCGCTGTGCAGCTGGTGTACCACACGCATACACAGTATGTTAGTATGCTCTCAATGGAGCACCGATAAAAGGACAGCAGCAGTCTCTGAGTGATGTTGTTCTTCCTGAGCACCCTCAGGAAGTGCAGTCTCTGCTGGACCTTTTTCAGCAGCGCAGTGGTGTTCACGCTCCACGTCAGGTCCTCCTCAATATGGATTCCCAGGAAGCGGAAATCCGCCACCCTCTCTACACAGTCCCCTCTGATAGTCAATGGTACCATGTCCGTTTTGTTCTTCCTGAAGTCTATTATTACTTCCTTTGTCTTTAAGGTGTTGAGGAGCAGGTTATTTTCTTCGCACCACACTGTCAGCTGCTCCACCTCATCACCACAGGGCATCACCACAGTGCTGAATTTTGAGATTTCTTATTAGATATTTAGTACAATAATATAACAGCACATCAATGGAAAATGGATTTAGAATTACATGTCAGTAAATGGGATGATGAATAGGCCAAAGGGATCCTTTATTTTTAATCAAGGTAGTTAAGGAAGTAATTTACACCAATGTAAATTGGTGATAGCAATGAACATACATCTGCATGCTATTCTGTATTATAACCAACCTGACCTCCCGGTGGCTCAGCACTTCAACTCCCCCTCCCAATCCCCATCCGACCTCTCTGTCCTGGCTGGGTCTCCTCCATGGCCAGAGCGAGCAACACCGGAAATTGGTGGAATAGCACCTCAAAATCCGCTTGGGGAGTCTGCATACTGCGGGCATGAACATTGAATTCTCCCAATTTTGTTAGCCCTTACTGTCTCCTCCCCTTCCTCAGCCCTCGGGCTGTCTCCTCCCATCCCTCAGCCCTCGGGCTCCTCCTCCTCCTTTTTCCTTTCTTCTCCCCGCCACCCCCCATCAGTCTGAAGAAGGGTTTTGTCCCGAAACGTCGCCTATCTCTTTCGCTCCATAGATGCTGCTGCACCCGCTGAGTTTCTCCAGCATTTTTGTGTACCTTCGATTTTCCAGCATCTGCAGTTCCTTCTTAAAAACTCTGTATTTTATCACTTCACTTAAAATGAATCATTTTTAAAATGCTAATGTTGTGGGAAAACATGGCAGCCAATTTCTACTACTCGTCAACAAGATGAATACGCAGTGAAGTTATATTAAAAACAACCTGGAGATGTTAGAAATCTATACAACTAAAAGTCTCATCTTGACCACTTCCTATCTGCGCTGTATATTGATTTTAGAAAAAATGCTACCATATATCGCTATGATTTTTGGCCATCTTACTCACAGTTCTCCTCCACTGATGCGGCCCTGAGGATTTTTCCGATCGAAGAAAATTAAAAAAGTTATGAGTGTTTGAAAAATCTTGAGATCAGCTGATTGGTCCTCTCGTCCTGTCTATCACCGTGATGAAGGTAATGCCCCTTCTGGGGGGCAGGACTATAAAACCCCAGATGCCTGGCCGTGAGTTAGTCACTCTGGAAGATTGCGAGGGAGAGTCCACGACTGTAATTCTAAGCTGTGAATCAACTGAAGTGTGAGTCTGCAATGTACTTGCAATAAATGATTTGTTAGCCCTTAATGAAATTGCAATGAGTTATTTGGCAATTTGGTGGCCTGCACTGTCTGAAATGCTGAGAAATTGAATTTGGTGGCCTGCATTCTGCCTGAAATGCTGTGAAATAGAGTTTGGTGGCCTGCACTCTGCCTGAAATACTATGAAATCGAGTATGGTGGCCTGCACTCTGCTTGAAATGGAATTTCGAGGAATAGCCGTGAGTGAACTGCCAGCCCACCAGCCCTGAGTGACTGATCTGCCAGCCCACCAGCCAGGGGCGGATTAACCATTAAGCAGACTAATCACGTGCTTAGGGCACCAGGGCCAAAGGGGGCACCACAAAGTTGGGAAAAGGGTGAAAAGAAAAAAAAAACGAATGAAGATTTGTAAAAAAAAAAAAATTGATAAAACTAGTGCAAATTGATCATAATGTTCTGTTTCTTGATCATGGTGCACCCTAGGGTTATCTTCCCAGGTGTACCACAAGGGGCACTGCTGGCACAGTGCACTCTGACCTCTGTCGGTCAGTAAGATCATTAACACTGTCACATGTTTCCTGTTGTGGAATATTCTAGACTGACCTCTGTGCCTCAGACATGATGTGTGCGATATCCTTGGAAATCTAAGACCACTGCACTGGTAAGATGTCATACAGCTTCAATGATTCTTTATTTAATTAGTATACATAGTCGTCTCTTATCTGTCGATCTTTTTTGAGATTTTTTGTGTCTACTTTTGCCTGATTTAAGCTATTTTTTGTTGGCGAGGTGCAGTGTCATGGCATGTGTTTAAAAGTAAAATGATGGATCCAAATTCAGTTGTCATGACAGTCATTTCAATGACCCTCTCTGCCCCTTTTTAATTTCAGCCCCATGTAAACGTCAAAAATGAAGCATGTTCAGTTGAGTGGTGCGCAAAAGAGGAAACGTGCAAAAGAGAATGAGCAAAATAATCTGTCTGTTGTAGCCAAGACAGGAAAGCTGACAGATTTCTTCTTACAAACTGCAGAGAAAGATGATCCAGATCAAAACCAGTGTCAGTCTTCAGAGACAGCAAGTGAATCAAATCTATCTCCTTCATCCGAAACAGGCAGTGTTGGTGCAAGGCCAGATTTTCATGATGACGTTGCACACGATGAAGTGCCACAACCTGGACCTAGTTCTACAACAAGATGTGTAAATGCTTTTGAACTGTCCAAGGAGTTTAGAGAACTGACCAAGGATGAAATGAACAAAGCTAAGGACCCAGGGTTGTGGGATGAATTTTATGGTGATGATGTGACTTATTGGGTTGCTTGTGGACCCAGTGAATGTCAGCACCACAATGGGCCATTTGACAAATCGTGTCGCAATTTCATCAGTGGGAAGCCAAAGAGATTTGCCAAGGCAGCGGGAGGTGCCTGCTAAGGCACCTCCCGCTGGGCAAAGAAGATCATCAAAGACAGCTCCCATCCTGCGTTTGGACTGTTCGACCTGCTGCCCTCTGGAAGGCGCTATAGGTGCATCAAATCCAGGACAAATAGACTCAGAAATAGTTGCTTTCCGAGAATTATAACAACTATTAATTCTAATTCACACATGCACTGACTTCACTGCCCAACACCACGGACTTCCATCTGTATATATGTATATATGTATGTAGCGCCGCAGAATTTGTGCACCTATTCCCCCCCCCCATCTCCCTTCTGTTTTTTGTTTTTTTCTGTCTCTTGTTTTTTTGTGCTAAATTGTATGTATGCACTGAGTACGAGCAGCTTTCAGTTTTACTGTACATGTATAGTGACAATAAATGGCATATCAACAGATACTGTTCACAGAAAATCTTTTTTGGAATAAAAGCCAATGGTGAACACTACAAGAGAGAATGGCTGTTGTACTCTCCTTCATAAGGATCAGTTTACTGTTTTGTTTGTAAACTATTTGCGCCCAAAGTGTCAACGCACTTAGCTAGAAATTCAGTGACTGGCGAAACACTGCTGTAATTGACAACCATGATAAAAGTACAACTCACCGAGATGCCATGTTGACATATTTAACTCGGAAACAAGGCTTAGGCTTGACACAGCTACTGGAAAAACAAATTGAAGAGGAGTACAATTACTGGGAGAATGTGCTTCGGCGTGTTGTAGAAGTCATTTGCACACTGGCTGAACGAGGATTGGCATTCCGAGGAAAAGTGGAAAATTTGGGTCTCTCAATAATGGGAATTATTTGGGGCTACTCGAATTGATGTCAGTTTGACCCATTCTTGGCTGCTCACATATCACGGTATGGCAATGCTGGAAAAGGCAACCCTTCGTACCTGTCCAAAACGATATGTGAGGAACTTATTGAGTTAATGGCAAAGAAAGTGCACTCCGTCATCATTGACGAAATGAGTGTTTCTTGGTACTTCAGTCTGTCTGTGGACTCAACGCCTGATCTTTCGCATGTTGACCAACTGAGCATAGTGCTCAGATACTTGCAAGATGGACAGCCAGTTGAACGATTTATCACATTTTTGGAATTACAAAACCACACTGGTGAAGCTATGGCACAGCAGGTGTTGAAGTACTTATGTGATGATTGTAAATTGGATTTTGCTAAATGCAGAGGGCAGTCATACGACAATGCTGCCAACATGTCTGGACGTTACAATGGCATGCAGCAAAAACTTTTGGATGCAAATCAGTTTGCCATTTATGTACCCTGTGCAGCTCATTCACTAAGTTTAGTTGGACGAAGTGCTGTGGATTGCTGTCAAGTTGCAGTAGATTTATTTTCCACTGTACAACTGCTCTACACATTCTTTTCAGCCTCAACTGCTCGGTGGAGAATTCTCAAAGATTGCACTGAAAATGAAAAAGTGTTGAAATCACTTTCAGACACCAGATGAGAAGCACATGCTGTGGCAACTGCAGCAATTATCAACTCTTTCTTCAAGATTCTGGAAGCTTTGGAAGATTTATCTGATGACCAGTTGCAAAAAGGTGACCCTAGAAGGGAGGCAAAGAATATTGCAAACAAGATGCAAGAACTGGAATTTGTGTTCATGCTGAATTTTTGGAATGGAACTTTAGAAAAGTTTCATAGAACAAGTCAACTTCTTCAAAGTGAAAATGTGATCTTGCAAACATGTGCAGATTTGTACTCATCATTGGCAGACCAGTTGCACACATCAAGAGATGAGTTTGAGAGATTTGAATCATTTGCAAAGGACATGCTCCCTGATGTAGAATACAAAGCAACTCAAACGCATAAGCGTATAAGAAAGAGAATGCCCAACGATGGAAATGCACCAGAGGTCATTCTCAGTGCCAGAGACAAATTCCGTATCTCCACTTTTTATGTAATTGTTGAAAAGTTAGAAACGGAAATGAGGAGATGAAAGGTGTACACTGAAATAGCAGACAGATTCTCTTGTCTGACAGAGAGTCAATAGTCAATAGTCAATAGTCAATTTAATTGTCATTTGGACCCCTGGAGGTCCAAACGAAATGCCGTTTCTGCAGCCATACATTACAAACAAATAGACCCCAGACACAACATAATTTACATTTTACATAAACATCCATCACATTGCTGTGATGGAAGGCCAAAAAAAACTTATCTCTCCACTGCACTCTCCCCCCCCGATGTCAGAGTCAAAGTCAAAGCCCCCGGCTGGCGATGCCGATTGTCCCGCGGCCATTAAAGCCACGCTGGGTGGTGCAAGGTCGCACACCGGGTCTTGATGTTGGAGCCCCCGGCGTGCGCTCGCAGAGTCCCGCGGCCATTCCAAGCCGCGCGGGGCAGTGATGTAGGCCCCGCTCCAGGAGCTCTTCGACCCCGCAACTCGGGCGGGAGAAGTCGCCGTTGCAGGAGCCCTGAAAAGCGGTCTCCCTCCAGGGACCCGCGGGCTCCCGGTGCCGCCGTCCGCAGACCCGCAGTTGCAGCCTCCGCATCAGCAGCAGCAGCAGCAGCAGCAGCAGCAGCGCTCCACCACCGCTCCACCCGCTCTGGACTCGGCCAGCTCCGCGACGGTGAGGTGAGTCGGCACCAGAGTCCCCGGCTTCTTCTGTTGGAGGCCGCTCCTCATTGCAGCCCCAACGACAACTGAGACCCGACAAGAAAAGGTCGGGTCTCCAGTGCAGGGAGAGATTTAAAAGTTTCCCCCTCCCTCCCACCCCTCCCACCCCACCCCCACACACACACACCCCAACAAAAAATAACAAAAACTACATATAAACATAGACAAAAAATAATAAAAACGCGGACAGGCTGCAGAGGCCGCTGCTGACGAGAGTCGCGCCGCCTACCGGAAATGTCCCTAATGCCACCCAACAAGGTGCTAATTCCCAATTATCAGAAAGTGAAAGATACTCAAAACTTGTCAGACACTCATTGATGCTTATCCAGATGACATGAACAACACTTTGTCTACAGAGCTTCAGCAGTTCCATTCATATGTTCTTCATAAGTTTAAAACAACCAAGAAAACATCTTTCACTCACATGGAACTTTACAACACAATTACAGAAGACAAACTAGAGAGTGCCTTTCCAAATGTTGAAATTGCCTTAAGAATATTTTTAACATTAATGGTCACCAACTGCACAACATAGAGGTCTTTCTCACAACTGAAACGTGTAAAAAACCCAAATAGATCAGTTATGCTTCAAGAAAGACTCAACACTGTGTATATTAACAATTCAAGCAAACATTCTGAGAAATATTAATTTCGAGGATGTTATCAGTGATTTTGCGAAAATGAAATGTAGAAAAATGCCTTTCAGGTCATGAATATTGGAACTTTGATACATTTAACTTGTGAAATATTAAAATAGATGTTGTATTGCATTTTTGTAGAATTTTATGTAGCCCAAGCTTGGCTTAGTTTGTACAATATACTGTTTTATCATATGAATATATTTTTGTACTGCTGCAACCTGCATTGTATATCTGGTCAGACAGGTCAACAACTAAAATGGACTGGGTCAGTGTGGACGACTGAGCTGCCATCCCACCAGCCCTGAGTGACTGAGCTGCCATCCCACCAGCCCTGAGAGACTGAGCTGCCAGCCCACCAGCCCTGAGAGACTGAGCTGCCAGCCCACCAGCCCTGAGTGACTGAGCTGCCATCCCACCAGCCCTGAGAGACTGAGCTGCCAGCCCACCAGCCCTGAGAGACTGAGCTGCCAGCCCACCAGCCCTGAGTGATTGAGCTGCCAGCCCAATAATCCATTCAGCCAACAGTCCATACTAGCCCTCTGATAAACAGTCCCTTTGGCCCAAAACACCCATACTAGCGCTCCAGAAAGCCTCCCCCCTCCCTTCACTGGCCACCAATATTGAAATTGGTGGAGAGGTGGAATATTGTGTTGGGGGACCAGCCCTCCCGTGTGAACATGGGACCCAATGGGTCCCACTTAGTCTAGTATGAAATTAAACAGCAAATCCAGGAAACACTCAGCAGGCCCAGCTGCATCTGTGCAAAGAGAAGGTTTCCAATCCAAACCGTTACCTACTCGTTTTCTCCAGAAATGCTGCCTGATCTGCTGATTTATTCCAGCAATTTGTGTCTATCTTCTGTGAAAAGAGAAATTGTTACATTTTTGAGAACAGAACCACATCAACAAAACTGGAAAAGAAACATTAAAAAAACATAATTTTAAGTTGCAAAACGGGTGGCATGAGGAACAAATTCTTAATGGGATAATTAGAGGGTGATTTCCCGTCTTTATTTGTGTTATATGTAACTAATAGCAGAGACTATCACAATCTTTAAAAAACATTTGGACAGATACATGGATAAAGTAGGTTTTGGAAGGTTACAGACCAAAGGCAGGCAGGTGAGACCAGTGTAGATGGGGCATGTTGGTTAACATGGGTAAGTTGAGACAAAGGACTTGCTTCCACACTGTATGACTATGACTCTATGAGAAAGAGAAAAGCTAAGCCAATGTCACAAATGGATGACATCAGCAGGAATGGCAAATTATGATGCAGAATGAAAATGCGAGTTATCTACTGCAACAGTGAGTCTGGAAAACTGCAGCAGGATCTGTCAGAAGATGAGGTGTTGTTCCTCAAACTTGCATTGGTACCATCGTAACAGTTACCAATTAATCAGCAGTCTCTTTTGTATCCAATCTGCTTTTGATGGTATTGCAAGCAAGTTATTACATCCATATTACAATATTGAAAGAAGCCACTTGGCCTAACAGGTTGATGCTGGCATTATGCTTTATATAGAAACATAGAAACATAGAAAATAGGTGCAGGAGTAGGCCATTCGGCCCTTCGAGCCTGCACCGCCATTCAATATGATCATGGCTGATCATCCAACTCAATATCCTGTATCTGCCTTCTCTCCATACCCCCTGATCCCTTTAGCCACAAGGGCCACATCTAACTCCCTCTTAAATATAGCCAATGAACTGGCCTCAACTACCTTTTGTGGCAGAGAATTCCAGAGATTCACTACTCTCTGTGTGAAAAATGTTTTTCTCATCTCGGTCCTAAAAGATTTCCCCCTTATCCTAAAACTGTGACCTCTTGTTCTGGACTTCCCCAACATCGGGAACAATCTTCCTGCATCTAACCTGTCCAACTCCTTAAGAATTGTGTAAGTTTCTATAAGATTCCCCCTCAATCTTCTAAATTCTAGCGAGTACAAGCCGAGACTATCCAGTCTTTCTTCATATGAACGTCCCGCCATCCCAGGATTCAGTCTGGTGAACCTTCTCTGTACTCCCTCTATCTGCTTTCTCCTTCATCTAATTCCATAAACATTTCCTTGTATTCATTTTCCTCCCATGTGTTCCTTTAAGAGCATGTCATCTACTTGTTTCAACTTTTGCTTGTGCGAGCAAGTTCCCCTGTCCTGCCACACTAAGCATTTGCCAGGACACCAGTGGAACTCATGGTTCCACTTTGAGTTTTGTTGCAACCACCCGAGTGGGTGCAATACATAGAAACAGCCACTGTCAATAGATTCATCTGAAGGATCAAAAGACCAAAATGTGTCCACCAATATTCCATACAGGACGAGGAAGTGCAGAGATGAAGGAGACTTTGGGGATCTCACTGCTACTCTAAACATGGTAATGATGCCATCCAAAATCTTAAAGATTTACACAAAGAGAGTATTGAAGCTGTAGAATTAATTTTGACAACAACTTCTTTAGAGTGAGACCATAAATTAAGTGGGAAGAGGTCAATCTAGTCTTCACACAAAGAGCCTTCTACCTAAAACATTACTGTTTCTCTGTTTAACAGATGTTGCCTGATCTGCTGAGTGTTTCCAACTTTTATTTTATTTTTGTTTCAAATTTCCAGCAACTGCAGTTTTTTTTATTACCTCATTGCATATTTTGGTAAGGCTATTGCTATTCTATCTAACAATGTTGATTAGATTTCCTTCCTGACAGTGGGCCACAAAGCAGTGCATTGTGTCTCTATCCTCCACCCTGGAATGCAATTTCCTTGCTTTATATATACACAGGAGTCATTTTATAATGGGGAATATCATAACTAACCAAGTTATGGACAAAAGTTGATATAACTGGTGCGCTGAAATTTACTGTATCTTATGGACTTGTCTTACAAACTGAATTAATCTAAAGCAATGATGATTCTTGTTTTTATCTATTTGTTCAATGGATGTGGCAAATGCAGATCAGGCCAGATTTATTGCTCATCCATAGTTGCTCTATGAAGGTGACCACCTTAGTCCTTGTGGTAATGCAATGTCAGATTGGAGATAATAGATTTTAACCAAACGGAAATGAAAGTTCAGTACTGAGGGAGTGAAAATTGTCATTGGGAGATGAAAGTATACCAAGCCTCCTTTCAGGTGGAAATGAAATATCGTCTGCACGATTTTGAGGATAAATAGAACATTCTCTTCGCTAAGGCAAAAAATGGTCCATTCATTCTCACTTAGCTGTTTGTGGAAGTTGGCTGTGCGTGGATTTGATGCATTGTTATGACAAAAATTATGACAAAAAATATACTTAGTTAAAAAATGTAGTTAGCTGGAATATACTTTGAGATGTCCTGCATTTATGAAAGTGTTGCCATAAATACAAACCTTTCTTCTTTGATTAAATATCTAGTTGCACCTCTTCAGTACTCTGCCCAATGCACAAAACATGAATAATAATTGGACTAATCAATAAATAAATTACAACTTATTCCTAGATTCATAGAATTAATAATCAAAGTAATTTTCTTTGTATATTTTCATTATTTTAGTTAAGCCAATTGCCAATATGGTAAGTAAAAGGTTAACTTTTAACAGCAGTCATTTATATACCTGTGAGATTCTGAAATTATATTGAATATCAAAAATTGGATGAATCTGAAACAAAAGTGAAATTGATAAAGCCTATTAGATTCCAGCCTTAATTATACATTTTATTACACTCAAGGTCCAGATAAAAGACGAGACATTACATAGAATAAATTGCATACAAAGGCAAAATAAATGACATACAAAAGCACCGTAAATTACTTACAAAAGCACAATAAATTACATACGAAAGCACAATACATGGTTTAAGATCAAGAATTTTTTTAAATCGGCCCTACAACGAGACATATATACCAATGTCTACACAGCTGGGATTGGTAGCATGTAGTGCTAAACCTTATGTTTGATAAGGCCAAGACGATTTAATTTTCAGAGTCATTAATCCAGCAAATAAATGTATATATAAGATTTCTTAAGACAGTTTGTAAAATATTGACTCCTGCAGCCACAAACGTACACCATCTGGGTCTCTTAAGTAATATTCTCAGGGCATAATTATTAGCTACTTTAAGTCTCTGTAAGCTTGCTTTTCTGTTGTTTGACCACAGGTGTGCAGTATAGAGTGATGTACAATATGCTCTGAACAGAGACCACTTCACTACACCTGTACACGCACTAAACTTGTGTAAGAGAATGTTTGCCTGTACATACAGCATATGGCATTGCCTATAAATATCCTCATCATCTGTCTTTTGTTCTGTAATAAAATGGCCAAGATATTTTACCTTATTACAGACACTAAGATTATTATTAATTAAGACAATTTAAAATCAGGAAATTTTAGACATTTATCCTCTTTGGTTCTACACATCATTACAGCACTTTTACCAGCATTATATTTAATATCATGTTCCACACCATACACAGACCATATAGTAAGGAACTGCTCAAGACCAGTGCTGGATGGACTAAAGACCACAAGATCATCTGCATACATAATATGGTTCATTAGAGTATTACCAATCATGCACCCAGTATTACAGGCTTTCAATTCCTTGGACAGATCATCATGAAAGAGATTAAAATGGACTGGGGACAAAATCCCCCCTTGTCTAACACCATTGCTAACCCCAAATGGGGATGAGACCCTATTGCCCCATTTTACTTGCATAGTCTGGTGGGCACACCAGTAAGCCAGAATTCTCACAATGTATTTAAGCATCCCTCTTTGGCTCAATATAACAAACAACTTTCTATGATTAACACGATCAAAGGCTTTGGAAGCCTCAATAAAGCATATAAGAATTGATGAATCTTTACCTCTATATTTGTTCACAATTTTCTTGAAGGCATTTCTATACAAGTCAGTGCCATGTTTAGCTTTAAAACCAAACTGGTTATCTGTGGAGTTAACAAACTCATTTAACCTATCCAGCAGAATTCTTTCTAGGACTTTTGACAATATATATGCTGGCTAAAGCTATGGGTCTGTAATTATTTAGGCTGCCTACTTTACCAGCTTTTGGCACTAACAGAATAGACAATATTGAGCCTGGTACAAGCCGTGAATCATAAAGCAGTAAAAACAAATAGCAAGGAGAGGAGCTATCCTCATACTGGCATATTTAAGATGTTCAGCAGAAATATGATCTAAGCCACTTGCTTTGTTGTTGGGCAGCTTGCTCATGGCATGGTACACCTCATGTGACATAATCACCATTGAATCATTACTCTCAATATTGTCCACCCTATACAAATCACTTTGGACACAGTTGAATGGAGTTCTTTAATGCTGTCATATTAGCTGGTCCGGAGATTCAGATTCAGATTCAGATTCAGATTCAATTTTAATTGTCATTGTCAGTGTACAGTACAGAGACAACGAAATGCATTTAGCATCTCCCTGGAAGAGCGACATAGCAAATGATTTGAATAAATAATAATAAGTGTCCGGGGGGGGTGGTGATTGACAGTCACCGAGATACGTTGTTGAGTAGAGTGACAGCCGCTGGGAAGAAGCTGTTCCTCGACCTGCTGGTTCGGCAACGGAGAGACCTGTAGCGCCTCCCGGACGGTAGGAGGGTAAACAGTCCATGGTTGGGGTGAGAGCAGTCCTTGGCGATGCTGAGCGCCCTCCGCAGACAACGCTTGCTTTGGACAGACTCAATGGAGGGGAGTGAGGAACCGGTGATGCGTTGGGCAATTTTCACCACCCTCTGCAATGCCTTCCGGTCGGAGACAGAGCAGTTGTCATACCATACTGTGATGCAGTTGGTAAGGATGCTCTCGATGGTGCAGCGGTAGAAGTTCACCAGGATCTGAGGAGACAGATGGACCTTCTTCAGTCTCCTCAGGAAGAAGAGATGCTGGTGAGCCTTCTTGACCAGAGTTGAGGTATTGTGGGTCCAAGAGAGGTCATCGGAGATGTTGACTCCCAGGAACCTGAAGCTAGAAACACGTTCCACCTCCGTCCCATTAATGTGGATGGGGGTGTGCGTGCTGCCTCTGGACTTCCTGAAGTCTACAATGAGCTCCTTGGTCTTCTTGGATTCCATCTACAGTGCATGATAGAGATGTTTTACAGTTGTTAAGAACTCTCACTTCTATCCAAAAATCAGTAGCAATGTTACTTAGCAGCTTCTTAGCCATGGAATCAGCCCTCATGGCTTACTCATTTTTACAGATGAAGCGAACAGCATTCTTATATCATGCATTAATGAGCTTCTTGTAATCGAGCACAGGCCTTTGTCTGGGTATATCTGCCATAGCCCATGATTTAGTGGCTTCACAAGCTTCAGCATGATACTCAGCTACATACTTATTCCAGCCCGGCCTGATGTTATGTGTCTTATTTTTATACTTGCAGTAGGGCTTACTGCCTACATATAAAGTGTTTACCATATCATTCTAGATGGAGCAGATATCTCTCCGAAGCTTCACATCCTTACAATTAACTTTATTGCACGTAATTGCATCTTTAGGTAGATGAATATTGCTTAAGGATGTATCTGTATGAGCATAATAGGTTAAGATCTATTCCTTTGTGTGGGTTGTCCAGATCAGTTTTGCTGTTAACAAAATTCCCATCTGTGGTACATGTTCAACATTTACTGACATAGCAACAGGTATATGATCAGTCAATGCTGCCCCATACAGAATGCTCATACACCTCAATAAGGCATGTACACAGCTGTACTATACAATGGTCCAGCCATGACATAGTATGCCAGGCCTCACTAATATAAGTATAATTATCTGTAGGGATAAGCACTTTGCTTGACAATATAAAATTATTATCTTGACAGGACTGAGCCATACAATTGGCAAATAATGAGTTCCTGTCCTTAAATTAAGATGTGCAATTTTAATTTTATGGACTGCATTTTAATAATCATAGTATTAGTCTCAGACAGATTTTTTGTGAAGTCTATTTCTGCTTGATTAGGCTCAATGGCTCAACAGAAAGGCATAAATGCCAGCCACACTGGAATTTATATTTGTGATTTGAAACACACTAATGAAAGAGCAAAATAATGGTTATAAGTTAAGCCAGAAGATTTACATTCTGCCATCTGATAAATGATAATTTAAAAATCCACACTCGGTTCATGTTTGAAATTCTAGTCCATGTAAGATCACTAAAAAACCTTCAAGAGGTCCCCAGAGCAGCTGGAGCTGAAACATGATGATGAGGTTTCAAACCAACATCTCACCGTGGACTTAATTACTGACATAGGAATAGGTAATAACCCTTTTTAAACTGCAGGAGAGTCTCTTAGGAGAAAGATGATATTATGAACAAGTCACACATTTTTGATAAAATGAGCAATATACCATATTATGATGTACAATAAAGCATGTATTGTATTACTATTAATACACATTTCAGAATGAATGTAAACATATTACACATGTAACATGCTGCGATAGTGAATAATTGTTACCACAATACATCACTAAAATAGTGCAGTAACAATGTGCACCAGCAACGTTTTACATGGACATCATAGGCAAGACTAGCATTTGCAATCCATCTCTAATTGCCACTGTGAGTTTCCAAATGTCTTCTTCCTTCATTCTTCCAGACAGCAGTGGTTGCATTGTGGGGAGGTGCTGTTGTAGTAGCCTGGATGAGTAAATACAGTGAATTCTGCAGTTGGCGAGCACAGCAGCTAGGGAGTGCTCATGGAGGAGGAAGGAACTGTTTATGATGGTGGAAAGCAGTCAATCAGGTTCTGTTGTCCTAGTGCTCTTGAGCTTCTTAAGAAGGAGCTTCACTCCGCCAGACAACGATGAGTATTCCATCACAATCCTGACCGTACACTGGCATCTGGGAAAGGGAGAGGAGGGGGCGTCTGCATCATAGTCAACTCTGCGTGGTGCTCAGATGTGGCAGTCATATCCAACTCCTGCCATCCACACCTGGAACACCTGGCTGTGAAGTGCCGTCCCTTCTACCTACCGAGGGAATTCACCTCCATCATCCTGACCGCGGTCTACATCCCTCCCCAGGCAGACGTCCGTCTGGCACTGGGGGAGCTGCACGCTGTGGTCAACAAACACCAGACGTCTTACCCCGAGGCATTTATCACCATAGCCGGGGATTTCAACAAATCCAACCTTAAGAAATCGCTCCTTAACTTCTACCAACATGTCTCCTGCTGCACCAGAAGACCAAACACCCTCAACCATTGCTACAGCACCATCAAGAATGCCTATCGTTCTATCCCTCGCCCTCACTTCGGTAAATCCGACCATACCGCGGTGCTGCTTCTTCCTGCCTACAGGCAGCAATTGAAGAGCGCATCCCCAGAGGTGAGGACAGTACAGAGCTGGTCGGAGGGGGGGGGGGAGAGGAACAACTCCAGGACTGTTTGGAGTCTGTAGACTGGGCAAAGTTCAAGGACTCAGCAACGGACCTGAACGAATACGCCACAGTCGCTACGGATTCATAAAGAAATGTGTGGAGGACTGCATCCCAACAAAAACCTTCAGAGTGTTTCCTAACCAGAAGCCTTGGATTGACCATGAGATCTGCATTCGTCTGAAGACCAGATCCCAGGCATTCAGGTCTGGAGATACAGAGGTCTACAAGAAGTCCAGACCCGACCTTGGTAAGGCCATCAAAAAGGGCTAAAAGGAACTTCTGCTCCAAACTGGAGGATGAGACAGATGTTCGGCAGCTGTGGCGGGGGATTGAATCCCATCATCTCCAACAAGGCGAAATCATGAAGTAGCTCGAATGTCAGCGAAACATCACTCCCTGACAAGCTCAATGCGTTTTACACACGCTTTGATAGGGAGAACACTGATGTGCCTTCTCAAGCCCCCATTCACCGTGATGGTATTTCGGACACAGTCACAGAGACTGACGTCAGAAGATCCTTCAGAGGGGTGAACCCCCGAAAAGCACCTGGACCTGATGGTATACCCGGTTGTGTTCTAAAAACCTGTGGGGACCAACTGGCTGGAGTTTTTATGGACATTTTCAACCTCTCACTTCTGAGGTCTGAGGTTCCCACCTGCTTTAAAAGGGCATCAATTATACCAGTGCCCAAGAAGAGCAAGGTGACGTGCCTCAATGACTATCGACCAGTGGCACTAATGTCTGTGGTGATGAAGTGCTTTGAGAGGCTGATCATGGCGCAAATCAACTCGTACCTCGACAAAAACCTGGACCCACTGCAGTTCGCTTACTGCCACAACAGATCAATGGTGGATGCGATCTCACTGGCTCTCCACTTGGCTCTGGACCACTTGGACAACAAAAACTCATATGTCAGGCTGTTATTCATTGACTACAGCTCGGCATTTAATACCATCATCCCCTCCAAGCTGGTTACCAAGCTCGCAGATCTGGGTCTCTGCGCATCCCTCTGCAATTGGATCCTCGACTTCCTCATTCACAGACCACAGTCTGTCCGTATTGGTGGAAATGTGTCATCCTCGATAACAATCAGCACGGGAGCACCTCAAGGCTGCGTACTCAGCCCCCTGCTGTACTCACTCTATACCCATGACTGCGTAGCCAGCCACAGTGCGAACTCCATCATCAAGTTCGCTGACGACACCACTGTTGTGGGGCGTATCACTGATGGGGATGAGTCAGAGTATAGAAGTGCGATCGACCGATTGATCAAATGGTGCCAGCACAATAACCTGGCCCTCAACACCAGAAAAACCAAGGAACTGATTGTGGACTTTGGAAGGGGTAGGAGGGGGACCCACAGCCCCATTTATATGGTGGAAAGGGTTTTGCTGGTGGGCGTACATATTTACGAAGACATCTCCTGGTCCGAGAACACTGATGTAATTATTAAGAAAGCACATCAGTGCCTCTACTTCCTGAGAAGATTACGGAGAGTCGGTATGTCAAGGGGGACTCTATCTAACTTCTACAGGTGCACAGTAGAGAGCATGCTGACCGGTTGCGTGGCTTGGTTCAGCAACTTGAGCGCCCTGGAGTGGAAAAGGCTGCAAAAAGTTGTAATCACTGCCCAGTCCATCATCGGCTCTGACCTCCCTACCATTGAAGGGATCTATCTCAGTAGCTGCCTCAAAAAGGCAGCAACATCATCAAGGACCCACACTCATCTCTCCGCTGCTTTCAGGTAGAAGGTACAGGAGCCTGAAATCTGCAACACCCAGGTTCAGGAACAGCTACTTCCCCACAGCCATCAGACTATTAAACACAACTTCAAACAAACTCTGAACTATAACAGCCTATGGCATTTTACCTGTTTATTTATGTGTGTATGTATATATTTATGGTATATGGACACACTGATCTGTTCTGTATTTATGCCTACAATATTTTGTTGTGGTGCAGCAAGCAAGAATTTCATTGTCCTATCTGGGACACATGACAATAAACTCTCTTGACTTGACTTGTGTGCCTTGTGGACGGTAGTAAAAATTGGGAAATTTAATGCATTAAAGTTTGGGGATTTTAGCAATTTATATCTTTAAGGTGTGAGGAACAAAAGTTTAAAGAAGATGTGCAGGACAAGTTTTTTACATAGTGAATTGTAGGAGCCATGGGTGGTGGAGTAGGCAGACACAATAGTGGCATTTAAAAGGTGTTTAGATGGATATATAGATATGCATGGAATGGAGGGATATGGATCACGTGCAGGTAGACAAGACTAATTTAACTTGGCATCATGTTTGGCACAGACATTGAGGACTGATGGGCATATCCCTGTGCTGTACTGTTCCATGTTCTACGTTCTATGTTCTAATTTGAAGAGTAACTCATCCCTCCAACAGCCTCTAACCTGTCCTTATTGCTACAGCATGTGATGCTTTTAAGGTTCTGGTTAATAGTGGCATTATGAAATTGATGATTATGGATCCGTGATGGTAATGCCACTGAATGTCAATGGCAAAGATAGACTCCCTCCTGAAGAAGATTGTTGTTGCCTGGTACTTATGAGGCAAAAATAATACTTGCCAATATCAACTATGCCAAACTATTGTCCAGATCTTGCTGCCTGCAGGCATGAGATGCCAAGAATGGACTGGACATGTGCTATAATTACCATAAAACACAGGACTGGGTCATTGGGCCCATCTAAGTCTGGCCTGCCACAAAAAGGTCATGGAACATTACAAAACAGTTTATCTTTTGATGTGGTGATGGGGAGAAGAGCAACTGAAGACAATACATTATTGTCTTGAAATTGACAATCGACAAACAGCCTTTGTGCTAACTATGAGTCCAGTCAGTAAAAACTATTTCCCTTGATTCCTATTGATTTCAGTTTTGTTTCAGTTGCACACTCGGTCAAATTCTGCCTTGATGTCAAGGACAATTTACTCCATGTTTGAACATGCAGTCAGATTTGGCAGGTACCACAACTGGTTGATTCAAACCAAGTTACCATGGCAATTTCCCAAATGTGAACCTGATTGATTTTTACTACAATCCATTGTTTCATGTTCAACACTTGGAATCGACATTATTATTCCAGAATATTTAATAACCCCTTAGAATCATCAGTCTAAAGGGCCTGTCCCACCAGCATGCAACTGCATGCGGCGAGCGCGACCTAACGTGGTCGCTTGAGCCATACGGCCTCGCGTGGGCCGGTCCCACTTCGATCGCCGGAGCCGTATGGAGTTGTGCGGGGCTGGTCCCGACATCGCGCGAGGCTCCGAAAAACTCACACTGTCCAAAAATTCCGCGCGTGCAACGGCCTGCCAGCCCGCAGCCGCATTGAGGCCGTACGCAGCGCCTCGACAGGTGTACACAGCGTCTCAACACCGTACGCAGCATCTTGACGCCGTACGCAGCATCTTGACGCCGTACGCAGCATCTTGATGGCGTACACCTAGTACAACGTACGTTGCGCGATTATGTCACCGCCCGGCGTGCCGTTGCGTGATGACATAACCGCCCGACGCCATGCGACGTCCAAATTCAGTCGGCCCGCCTCCTGCCCAGCTGATTGGTGAGTATGATGTCGGGACCAGCCCCGCACAACTCTAGAAGGCTCCGCGGTTGGAAGTGGGACCGGCCCCGCGAGGCCGTACGCTTCAAGCCACCACGTTTGGTCGCACTAGATGCATGCAATCGCATGCTGGTGGGACAGGCCCTTTAGTCCACAGATTAGGAACATAACCACAGCACAGGCTCAGACTCTCGCCTACATGTCCACAGTATATCCCAGCTGAACATTTATTTTAGCACGTGTAGGAAGGAACTGCAGATTCTGGTTAATTACGAAGATAGGCACAAAATGCTGGAGTAACTCAATTGGTCAGGCAGCATCCATGGAGAAGAAAACAAATCGGTGATGTTTTGGGTCAGAACCCTTCTTCAACATGAAAATAGAGGGGGGGGGGGGGGGGGGGAAACCGGAGGTGACAAAAGGCCAGAATAATATCAGGGTCGGCAACAGATGATCTCATGAAGGGTGAAACCCATAATGGCCCATTGTTGGCTGGGGAAGACATGATAACAAGAGGGATACAAGGATGCGAATAGTGGGGTACTGGTGGGATGACTCGGGTAGGGTATGGGGAAGGAGTGAGTGGAGGGGGGGGGGGGGGGGGGAATACAGGAGTTCCCTGAAATTAGAAAAATCAATATGCATATCATTGGGTTGTAAGCTGCCCAAGCGAAACATGAGGTGCTGTTTGCGTGTGGCCTCATTCTGACAGTGGAAGAGACCCAGAACAGAAAGGGAAACAGTATAGGAATGGGAAGGGATGTTAAATTGTTTGGCAACTGGGAAATTACATGGGCCTGGCGAACTGCGTGAAACAATCGACAAGTCTACGCTTGGTCTCACCAATATATAGCAGCCCATTCTGGGAACACCAGATTCAATAGATGAGGTTGGATGAGGTGCAAGTAAACCTCTGCCTCACCTGAAAGGATTGTCGGCGTACTCAAGTGAAATGTTGCCATCAATCCTATCCAGACACAGGAATGGATCAGATACATCAATGTGAAGAGTTGTGAAAATGTATGGCTGAGAATGAGGCCATTCAGCCTATCATAACCTATACCATAACATATCCTATACAACTGCAGTTGTACAGGGTCTTGGTGAGACCACACCTGGAGTATTGCGTACAGTTTTGGTCTCCAAATCTGAGGAAGGACATTATTGCCGTAGAGGGAGTGCAGAGAAGGTTCACCAGACTGATTCCTGGGATGGCAGGACTGTCTTATGAAGAAAGACTGGATGGACTTGGTTTATACTCTCTAGAATTTAGAAGATTGAGAGGGGATCTTATAGAAACTTACAAAATTCTTAATGGGTTGGACAGGCTAGATGCAGGAAGATTGTTCCCGATGTTAGGGAAGTCCAGGACAAGGGGTCACAGCTTAAGGATAAGGGGGAAATCCTTTAAAACCGAGATGAGAAGAACTTTTTTCACACAGAGAGTGGTGAATCTCTGGAACTCTCTGCCACAGAGGGTAGTTGAGGCCAGTTCATTGGCTATATTTAAGAGGGAGTTAGATGTGGCCCTTGTGGCTAAGGGGATCAGGGGGTATGGAGAGAAGGCAGGTACGGGATACTGAGTTGGATGATCAGCCATGATCATATTGAATGGCGGTGCAGGCTCGAAGGGCCGAATGGCTTACTCCTGCACCTAATTTCTATGTTTCTATGTCTATATCTATGGTGACCATTGAAAGTTCCACACACACAGATAGCTGAACTCAAACTGCAATGTGAGCCTTTAAAGTACATGTATTTGGGGCATTTACTGAGCTGAAGATTTAGCCAATTAAAGGATATTTTACTCCCTACAAAGAACATTTATCAAGAGGCCACAGGCAATTGGAGATTATGACAATGAAATAATTTACAAAATGAGGCATTAGTGGCCGTGGGGAAGACTACTTTTTGGAGTCATAAAAACAAAACACTAATAAGTTAATCTAATGAAGAATTAAGGAGAATTGTCATTACCAAGAGTGGATAGAATATGTTCCTGTGCATTGTAGCTTTGGGGTAGGAGAGGAGGAGAGATACAGAGAAAGGATGGGGGGGGGGGGGGGTCACTGAAGGGCCAGGAAAGGTTAATGAAGGAATAGGGTGAAAGAAAAGGGGCAAGTGATGGGAACAAAGAGTGAAGGGAAAGAAAAGGATTGTCAAGGAAGGGTATTGAAGGGGATAGGGAGTGGAGGAGAGTAAAGACAAGATGTGAGGCTATGCTTATGGTTGCACCAGCAGTAACCCAACAAAACAATGCACAATTATTTTGAGGGGCCTGAAGGAGATTCACTGGCCCATAAAGTTATAAAGTCGTAAGTTAACACAGCAGGGGAACAAACCCATTATCCCAACTCATCCAGGTCTACCACATTGTTCACCAAATCGGACCCACTTGCGTGCATTTGGTCCATATCCCTCTAAATCCTCCTATCTACATACTGTCCCGTGTCTTTTAAATGTTATAATCATACCTGTTCCTACTTCAATAATTTCAGCACCACCTCTGACACAAGATTAACTATTCTAGGCCAAGTTAAAATAAACCCCTCTGAACTCGCAATGGACCTTCCACAACAAATAATAAATGAAGATGCCATTATCTTCAGAGCATCAACACTGAAATCTTTGGTGTGAATAATGCATGTATATAAAAATCAAAAGATAAATCTGAACAACAACACTTAATTTAATACTACTTATAACATGTCCACCTGATAACACTCAACTGGCTTTTCTCTGCTCAAGTTATTGATTCTGTCATCGCTTGATGTTTATTCTTTTATATAAAATTGCACGCATAATTTTATCAAAATTCACTAAAAAAACAATTTAACCATGATATATCATCCATGTAAGACTCTAGCTGAATTCAATATCCTTAACTCGCACTGTGCTCTTTGTCTTCTGTTATTTAGTAGCACCAAAGAATGTGCTTAAAAGTTACCACGTGGAAAGGGGAAATGCATTTGGGAGCTTCACTGTTTAGAGTCTTAGAGTCATATTCATAATGTCACATGGTGCAGAAAACAGGCCCTTTTGGTCCAATTTGTATGTGCCGACCAAGATGCCCCATCTAAGCTGGTACCATTTGCCCGCGTTTGGGCCATATCCACTTAAACCCTTCCTATCTATCTATGTCCCTATCCAAATTACTTTTCAATGTTGTTATCATACCTGCCTCAACCACTGCTTCTTGCAGTTCGTTCCATATACCGATCACCTTCTGTATGAAAAATAAGCTCTCAGGTTCCTATTCAAACTTTCCTCTCTTACCTTAAACCTATGACATCTATTTCTTGATTCCCCTGCCATGAGGAAAATACCAATGCGCATTCACTATCTATGCCCCTCCTGATTTTATACAGCTCTATAAGATCACCCTGCAGTCTCCTCTGCTTGATGAAATAAAGTCCTAGCCTGTCCAACCTCTATCTATTGCTCATTCCCTCTAGTCCTGCAACATCTATATAAATCTTCTCTTCACCCTTTCCAGCTTAATGGTATATTTGCTATTGCAGGGTAAATAAATCTGTACACAATACTCCAAGCGTAGTCTCATCAGCATCTTATACAACCGTAAAATAACATGCCAACTTTTATGCTTCATTCCCGGACAGATTAAGCCCAGCATGCCAAAAACCTTCTTCACATACTTATCCACTTGTGACTCTACTTCCAATGTACTTGGACTTGTGGTTCCCTCTGCTCTATAACATTCCCCAGGGACCTACCATTGACTGTGAAGTTCCTGTCCTGGTTTGACTAGCGAAAGTGCAACACCTCACACATACATGAATTAAGTACAATTTGCCATTCATTGGCCCACTTCCCCTGCTGATTAATATCCCGCTGATAACCTTCTTCACTGCCTATGATATCACATAATTTAGTGTAATCCGCAAACTTACTGATGCCTTGCACACCCTCATTCAAATCATTGATATAAATGACAGACAGCACCTGATTCTAACACCAAGGTCACAGACCTCTAATCTAAGAAACAATTGTCCACCATCAAACTTTGCTTCCTATCACAAAGCCAATTCTGTATCAAGTTAGCTAGCTCTCCCGGGAACCCATGAGTTCTAACTATCCAGAACGACCTACCATGTGGAAACGTATCGAAGGCCTTGATGAAGTCCATATTGACAATGTCCACAGCCAACCCATCATTAAACTTTTTTGTTCCGTGTAGTTTTGTTTCGTTTAGAGATACAGCGCGGAAACAGGCCCTTCGGCCCACCGAGTCCACACCAACCAGCAATCCTCGCACATTAACACTAGGGTTGATTTTACATTTATACCAAGCCAATTAACCTACAAACCTGTACGTCTTTGGAGTATGGGAGGAAACCGATGATCTCGGAGAAAACCCATGCGGGTCACGGTTCGAACGTACAAACAGTCATTAGACACAATTGCCCACGCACTAGACTATTCTGACTATCCCCAATCGACCTTTGGCTTTCCAATTGCATGGATATCTTATCCCTTAGAATCCTCTCCAGTAATGTGCTTAGCACAGATGTTAGACTTACTGATCAGCTCCCAGGTTTTCTTTGCAGCCCTTCTTAAGTAGAGGCACAACATTAGCCACCCTCCAGTCTTCCAGCACCTCACCAATGTCTAATGATTATTCATGTATCTCAGCCAGGGCTCCTGCAATTTCTTCTTTCTAAGTTTCCCACAGTATCCTTGGGTAGATCTGGAGATTTATTTCACTTCATGTGTTTTAGGACATCCAGTACCTCCTCGATTGTAATACAGACTGTACTCAAGACATTGTCATTAACATTTCCAAGTTTTCCAGTTATCGTATCTTTCTCTCTTGTTAAAACAGAGACATATTAATTGAGGGCCTTGCCCATCTCCTAAGATTCCACAAATAGATGGCCAAGTTGGTTTCCGAGCGTTTCTATTCTTCCTCTAGTTATGTGTTCCTCCCTTCAGATTTCTTTGGATTCTCCTTATTCTTATCTGAAAGAATGATCTCATGCCACCTTTTTGGCCCTGCTGACTTCTTTCTGGTTTAATGCTGCATGCCCTATACTCCTATACCTATCCATGCCACTTCCTTTTCCCTGACCAGAGCCTCAATTTCTCATCATCCAGGGCTCCTTAGCTGCCTTTCTTGCCCTTCACTCTAATAGAAACATGTATAGCTTGAATTCTCATTACCGCGCTTTTCAAAAACTTTCAGGATGCCCCTTTTCCCACAAAAAACCTACTCAATCAATGTTTTTAAAATTCCTACCTCATGTCATCAATAGTTGGCCTTACCTCAATTTAGCACTCTCACTTGTGGACTATTTAAAAACTAATAGAACAGGGGTCACTGGTCCCACAGCGCTCACCCACTGACATTTCAATCATTTGCCCAGCACTGTATTTCTTACAAGTAGGTCAAGCATTGTCATTTCCATTCTTGGGCCTTCTGAATATTGCCTGAGAAAACTTTCCTGAAAACACTTGACAAATTCAACCACATCTAAGCCTGTTCATCGTATGTTCCTAGAGAGCAGGTAACTTCAGATTCAGATTCAGATTCAATCTTTATTGATACAGTACAGAGACAACAAAATGCAGTTAGCATCTCACCCGGAAGAGCAAACATAGAATAATGAGCAATAAATATATATACGTACATACAGTAAAAATTCTTCAAAATTCTGTGATGAAGCCAGAGCCATGTTAGCTCAAGAACAAAGACAGTCAAGAGTATGTAACTTGTTATAGCAACCAGGAACAAAACAATGTAACTCTTATTCGTCACCGCCTTATCAGGCACCTTCACACAACACATTGAAGAAATATACAATAATACAATAGATTATCAGTTAAACTTACTAACCAGAGCACAATAGTGCAAGCCAAAGTATGTCGTACAACCTTATACAAAGTCCATAGTAGTTTAGTGCTGAGGTGGGTTTGTGGTTAGTATTGTGCAATGTATTGTGTTTTTTTATTATTATTAGCTGTCTACTTGAGGGACCGCTTCCTGTAAATCACATGTGAAGGGGAAGTCAATAGCTGCGATGAATTACGTAATGTCCACCACTTTCCCCAACTTCACATGCAATGGAGCCTTTGTCTCTGTTTTATCAACAGTGATGATGGAGAATATAATGTTCGCTGGAGTTTCTGACAGACTGGCCTGGGAGACACGGTAAAATCTTATGTCGTGAAAATAATTGAGTTGTCATACAGCAGAGTGTACAGTCCGGGAAAGATGTATTATCAATGGGACCAGTCACCATTTTTTGGCACATGCTTTAGCTATTTAAATCTAGTGTCTGTTCTGCCTCTGCTCACCAATAATTGGCAATCATGATTAAAACATATACATATTCATATAGTTCCTTTGCCTTCAGACAGTGACAACTAGTCACTGGTGTAAAGTAGGAAAAGTGTGGGTGAAATTGTACACAGCAAGCTTCCAGCAACAATGACGTAATAATGACCAAAGAGTCTGTCTTCAGTAATGTTAATTGAGGGGTCACAGGGATAATGAAATTGGTTTTTGAAATGGTTTCCATCTGTCTTGCATCATCTGGTCACCCTGGAGAGCATGTTACAGATGCTCACCTAGATCATGGTTGGCCAATGATTTGAAACTCCATGCATCCACCCACTGTTAATATAGTCATACCTTGGTGAGATTATCAGAGTAAGATTTACTTAAAGGGTTGATGAAGGGTGACTCATTTGGTTAAAAGAAGTAAAGTTAAAATGTCATCAAACAAGAGAGTAGTTGATATCAAGGGAGTAAATTGCTGCCCTGATTTTAACTACCTGGTAAGGAGAATTCCACCAGAGTTAATGTTTTTATCAATCTTCCTTCATAGACCATAAATATCCAGAAACAGCAAATGCTGGAAATCTGAAATAAAAGCAACAGTAGTTGGAAACATTCAGCAAGTCTGTGGGAACTCTCTCTTTCCATATTTTGTATTTGTGTCAATCAAAGTAATGTGACAATATTATCTAAAGGGCAATTTTCAACTCATCCGGAGTCAAATTTGGAGTGGCACCAGATTCTTTTGTGAACAAATATCCATCTCAAATATCCTGAGCACTCGGAGGAAACCAACATAGTCACAGGGAGAATGCCTCTGGTGCTGTGGGCCAGCGGTTCAACTAGCTGCACCACTGTACCTTCTGTACAATATATTTCTGTGATTCCACGAAAATGAACAAACACATTTAAGTTGGCATTCAGGCTAGGAACTGTTTCAGAAGAACATATTAACAGGTCAAACCAAGGAAACATGTTCTACTTACTTCCTGACGGGGTGCATACATTGAAACGGTCGGACTAAAAAATATTGAATTACAATATATTAATATTCAGAGCCACAGGAAACTGCAGATTCTGGAATCTTGAGTAAAACACCAAATGCTGGAGTAACTCTGAAAAAAAGGTCCCAACCCAACATGTCATCTATCCATTCCTTCCGTAGATGCTGCCTAATCTGCTGAGTTGCTCCTGCACTTTGAATTAGCATTCAATAATGTTTAGCAGAAGATAATGTAACAATGCTTTAGTTGCTTGCTCAATATACTGTATCCTTCGTAACATATCGTATTCCTAGGACAATGCTGTGAAAACTCCCATTAGTTGTAAAACATTTGGAAATAGGGGGGAATGCTGCTAGATTAAAAGTCAAGGATAACATTTGAAGTGAATCGTGTACTGATGGATATTGCCTGCTGGTAACATTTTGAGAATTAAACTTTAACATTTGGGTAGACAATGAAAATCAAACACCCGGACCAAATAAATATAGACCCTTCCAGCTATCTGAATTTGTCCCAGCATGGTTCTGCTAGTAATTAAAAAAAGATCAAGCCAGTTTATTCATTTTTAGCTGGTGCTACTGGGATTTCTTTTTTAATCAAACTAATTTATGCACTTTTAGTTGGCTCAAATGCACTGGATTTTTTTTCTGCTTTGATCTTCTCCTGATCTTAGCCTTGGTCTGAAGGCAATGGGAGTTGAATTTGTTTGCTGAGGCATGAGGTGAATGAGTTCTGAACAAAGGAAGCAGTGGGCAATCTGTGCCATTTTGACTGACTCCCCTAGATCTAATGTGACTGGTGAGCTGCCAGCTTGAAGCAGTTTCCCAATGATCTGGGCCCAGGTTATCAGACAGGGAGACACCCTTCTGTTACACCACTGTAGAAGTGAGCTAAGGATAAGGAAATGACAGGAAGCATCAGGTGGGAGCAGCAGCCAGCGCGTTTGCATTTTCCGAGGCAGTAAGGACATCACACGTCATTATGACTCCAGAATACAAGAAACTATATTGCAAATGCCTGCATGTCCTCTGCCCCCTTTTCTCAACTGCAGCTGTTCCCCTTAATTGCCACTGAGTTGGCTGTCCCTGCCAATGCTAGGTGGATGGGATCAAGTATTGATAGGAGTTGACCAGGGTCAGGCATTGGACATCTGCTATGTCTTCAGACCCCTCCCCACCCCATCCCTGAATAACACATTTTTCCTCCAGTTACTTTTACCAGGAGATCAGGCCGTGTAAAATCCAGATTAAATTTACCAAAGGCAGGGTTATGAGTGGAAGATAGGTGTTCCATCATGGTGCCATCATGTAAATAAAACAAAAAGGAAACCAAACACAATCCAGTCATTGTTTTAAGAGATTTTACTTTTCATCTGGGCGCACTCTGATGTTTATCAGTATCAATAGAAACATAGAAACATAGAAAATAGGTGCAGGAGTAGGCCATTCGGCCCTTCGAGCCTGCACCGCCATTCAATACAGCGATCATGGCTGATCATCCAACTCAGTATCATGTACCTGCCTTCTCTCCATACCCTCCGATCCCTTTAGCCACAAGGGCCACATCTAACTCCCTCTTAAATATAGCCAATGAACTGGCCTCAACTACCATCTGTGGCAGCGAACTCCTGAAATTCACCACTCTCTGTGTGAAAAATGTTTTTCTCATCTTGGTCCTAAATGATTTCCCCCTTATCCTTAAACTGTGACCCCTTGTTCTGGACTTCCCCAACATCGGGAACAATCTTCCTGCATCTAGCCTGTCCAACCCCTTAAGAATGTTGTAAGTTTCTATAATATCCCCCCTCAAACTTCTTTTCTAGACTAAGTCCTGAGAGATATCATCACATAACATCCTTGCATGCCATCATTAGTCAACCAATGCGTGACAACTACAAGAAGAGTGATAAATAATAATAATAATAATAAATTTCATTTATGGGCGCCTTTCAAGAGTCTCAAGGACACCTTACAAAAATTTAGCAGGTAGAGGAAAAACATGTAAGGGGAATAGAAATAAATGACATGACTAGTACACAAAGTAAATACAGAATTCAATACAAAACACAGTATGAGGCAATTAATGCACAGATGAAAAGGGACGGCACGTGGGGCTAAGGATAGGCAGAGGTGAAGAGATGGGTCTTGAGGCAGGACTGGAAGATGGTGAGGGACACGAAATTGCGGATCAGTTGGGGGAGGGAGTTCCAGAGCCTGGGAGCTGCCCTGGAGAAGGCTCTGTCCCCAAAACTGCGGAAGTTGAACTTGTGGACGGAGAGGAGACTGGCTGATGTGGATCTGAGGGACCGTGAGGGTTGGTAGGAGGAGAGGAGGTCAGTGAGATGGGGGGGGGGGGGGCAGATGGTGGAGGGCTTTGTAGGTGAGGATCAGGATTTTGTAGGTGATCCGGTGGGAGATGGGAAGCCAGTGAAGTTGTTTGAGGACTGGAGTGATGTGATGCCAGGATTTGGTGTGGGTAATGAGTCGGGCGGCTGCGTTCTGGACCAGTTGGAGTCGATTGATGTAGGTGGAGCTGATGCCAAGGAGAAGTGAGTTGCAATAGTCCAGTCGGGAGGAGATGAAGGCATGGATGAGTCTTTCAGCAGCGGGCGGTGTGAGAGAGGGTCTGAGTTTGGCGATGTTGCGGAGATGAAGGAAGGAGGTTTTAATGACATGGCGGATGTGAGGCTCAAGGGAGAGGGTGGAATCAAAGATCACGCCAAGGTTGCGGGCCTGGGGAGATGGGGAGACAGTGGTGCCATCGATGGTGAGAGTGGGGTTATTGATTTTGCTGAGTGTGGCTTTGGAGCCTATGAGGAGGAATTCTGTCTTATCGCTGTTGAGTTTGAGGAAATTATGTTGCATCCAGGTTTTTATAGCTGACAAACAGGAGTTGATATGGGAGAGGGGGGGTTGTGGGGGGATTTGGTGCCAAGGTAAATCTGGGTGTCATCAGCGTAGCAGTGGAAGTCCAGATTGAAGTGGCGGAGTATCTGACCAAGGGGGAGGATGTAGATGATGAAGAGGAGGGGGCCGAGTACGGAGCCTTGGGGAACGCCTTGAGTGACTGTGGCTGTAGCAGAGGTGTAGTTGTGGAGAAAGATGAAGTGGGATATGTTGGAAAGGTAGGAACGGAGCCAGCTGAGTGCAGAGCCTTCAGTGCCGAGGTCTTTGAGTCTGGTGAGCAGGATGTTATGGTTCACTGTATCGAAGGCTGCGCTCAGGTCGAGGAGGATGAGGATGTTGAGGGAACCAGTGTCAGCAGAGGTGAGTTGAGGTGAGATAAAGGGCCAGCCTTGACTGTCAAGTTAGCAATATTTTATCGCCTCTTTCCAAATTTTGTTATAATTAACGACATTTCCCAGAACTATCCATGGAATTACATTTCATTTCCTAGACACTTCAGGATGATCCTGTAGGATTGGGAAAATAACTCTTCCATGATTCATTACCACATTTATTTTTAATGAGCCACAATGACTGCCCAGTTCCTCACTCAAGCTGTTGTGTTTCCTGTGCAGCTCTGGAAAATGACGTCTGATTTCCACAAAAAAAACGTCCAAGCCAAAACCTATTTGATAGAGGATTTCCTGTGACCCTTGATTTTCTGCCAAGATGGTAGCGGTATAACTTTAGTGGAAAGGAAATTCCTATTCAGCGAACTCACAGCAAATAGGAGGTGGATACAAAAATGAGCACTTCACAACACTAACAAAATGCTGGTCAAACTGAAGTAGTTAAAACGCAGATACATATATACATGACTCTGCTAAATGTGTATATTAGTAAAGTTGTTGCAACACATCCAGTTTTAAAGGCCTGGCTTATTCACATGTCCTTAACACTTTCATTCCGACTTGCCATCTCAAGATATGAAGCATATCAGAAGGTAGCTAATATAATCAGCTCTGTGAGTATATGACAGTGGGCCAAATGGGGGTCCTGAAATGCTATTGGTGAGTCGGATTAAAGAAAATCCTGCTTTTTATATGAACATTAAAAAATATAAGATAACCAGGGATCCGGTAGTACAGCTCAAGGATAAAGGAGAGAATTTATGCTTGGAGTCAGACAATGTTGACGAGGTACTAAGCGAGTACTTTGCCCAGCGTTCATTAAGGAAAAGTCGTGAATGATAGTGAGATGAATGTGGGGAATGCTGATATGTCAGGGCAGTTTGAGACCAAGAGGTAGGAGATCCTGAGGTTCTCCATCTCAGTTTATTAAGAGAAGCAAGAGAGGATACTGTAGGAGCCTTGACAAAGACCTTTGTAGCTTAATTTGCCACAAGCAAGGTTCTGGAAGACTGGAGAGTAGCCAATGTTATCCCTTTGTTTAAGAAGGATAGTAGGGATAAACTAGGGTATAATGGACCAATGAGTCATGTCAGCGGTAGGCAAGTTATTGGGGTGGATCCTTTAGGATAAAACTTACTCACATTTGGAAGAGAATGGCCCAAGAATAGGAACAATCAGCATGGCTTTGTCCACTGCAGGTCATGTCTTACAAACTCGATTGAATTTATTTGAAGAGACTATGAAGGACTAGAGTGGTAGATGTTGTCTACGTGGATTTCAGTAAGACCTTTGATAATGTACCCCAGTGTAGTCTGATCCAGAAGATTAAGATGCATGGGATACATGGCAACTTGGCCGTTTAGATTCAGAACTGGCTTGAGCATAGAAGACAGAAAGTTGTGATGAAAGGATGATATTCTGGTCTGTGACCAGTGACGTTCCTCAGGGATTTGAGCTGGGATTTCTGTTATTTGTAATACATATAAATGACTTGGACGTAAATGTAGATAGGTTAGTAAGTTTGTCGAAGACACCAAAATTGGTGGAGTTACAGACAGTGAGGAAGGCTGTCAAAGTATACATCAATATGGAGATCAATTAAAGAAATGGGCAGAGACATGGCAAATGGAGTTTAATGCAAGCAAGAGTGAGATGTTGCACTTTGGGAGGTTGAATGTAAAGGGTATGCAGTTAATGGCAAGACCCTGAACAGTATTGATGTACAAAGAGATCTTGGGGTCCAAGTACATAGCTTCCTGAAAATAGAAACGCAATAACATGCAGATAAAGAAGACATATGGTGTGTGCGTCATCTTATGTCAAGTCAGGACGTCATGTTGAAGACACAGGAGAGGGTGCAGAGGAGGGTCCAGAATGCTGCCTGGATTAGAAGGAATTAACTATATAAGAGGTTGGACAAACTTGGATTGTTTTCTCTGGAGATCAGAGGTAGAAGAATGATCTTACCAAAGTAAATAAAATTAGGCATAGATAAAGTAGACAGTGGTTGTACCAAAGACTAGAGGGTCTAGCATTAAAGTTAGATGTGTGGGGGAAGCTAGGCACATAAATATGTGGGAAATCAAAGTCAAAGTAAACTTTATTGTCAATTCAATTATGCAACAGTAGTTACACAGAGGATTGAAATTACGTTTCCCCATACTCCAAATGTGCAAGTAATATTAAAAACACAGACAGACAACATACCAATAAAAATAGACAATAGACATTACATTATTTAAAATATTAAAATATTCACAGTGTGCCAAAATGTAGCAAAAACTTTGAGGTATTTTAAAAAGGGTGCAACAATGAAAGGTGCAATATAGAAAAAGTGCAAATTTCGTACTGGAGACATTGAGCCAAAGTTATTTTCACAGTTTGTTTGTCTTTGTTTGGGTACTGTTCATGGAATTTTCTTAAGTGTGTTGAGTAGTCTGATGGCCTGAGGAGAAAAAGCTGTTTTTGAATCTGGTGGTTTTGCTCCGCATGCTGCGGTAGCGCTTACCGGAAGGTAGGAGGGTGAACAGTTTGTGTGCTGGGTGGGTGGTGTCTTTGATGATATTGCTTGCTCTCTTGCGACAGCGAGATGGGTATAGGTCCTGGATTGCTGGTTGGGGTGATCTGGTGATCTTCTCCGCTGTCCTCACCATACTCCTCAAATGGAGGAGTATGGATCATGTGCGGGCAGAGGAGATTAGGTTAAAATGGCATCATGTGTGACACAGAAATTGTGGGCTGAAGGGCCAGTTCCTATGTTGTACTGTCCTATGTTTTATTTCTATCTTGAAGTATTAGTAACAAGGTACATTATTTGGAAAATACTAAATGGCTAGTTTTTCAAAATGCTGTGGATGTTTAGTACCCAAAGGCACATCTTTGTGTCACTAATTCTGAAATAAAGCAGTGACGATCAGCACCAGTGCTATTTCCATTAATATAGTTTCCAGGAGAGTGATTGTGCGAGTCTGCTGCCATGGTTTAAAAAGTGTGAACAGGAACAGGCAAAGATATAGCTGCCAGCTTGACAGGAAAAACAAGTTTGAAAATACATGTCAATGAAATGTGAGAAATCTGAGGAAAGACATTATTGCCGTAGAGGGGGTACAGAGAAGGTTCACCAGACTGATTCCTGGGATGTCAGGACTTTCATATGAAGAAACACTGGATAGACTCGGCTTGTACTCGCTAGAATTTAGAAGATTGAAGGGGGATCTTATAGAAACGTACAAAATTCTTAAGGGGTTGGACAGGCTAGATGCAGGAAGATTGTTCCCGATGTTGGGGAAATCCAGAACAAGGGGTCACAGTTTAAGGATAAGGGGGAAATCTTTTAGGACCGAGATGAGAAAAACATTTTTCACACAGAGAGTGGTGAATCTGTGGAATTCTCTGCCACAGAAGGTAGTTGAGGCCAGTTCATTGGCTATATTTAAGAGGGAGTTAGATGTGGCCCTTGTGCCTAAAGGTATCAGGGGGTATGGAGAGAAGGCAGGTACAGGATACGGAGTTGGATGATCAGCCATGATCATATTGAATGGCGGTGCAGGCTCGAAGGGCTGAATGGCCTACTCCTGCACCTATTTTCTATGTTTCTATGTGAATATTATTGTGGACTTAGTACTGTGATACTGGTGGAGAAGACTATTCCTGGGAGGGGAAACTACAAAGAGTGCACTCTGTTTTTGGAACATTGAGGTTATTGCCATCCCTGCTGGATTTTTGTACATAGCCAGTTTGAGGCAGCAGAAAATGTTAGACAGATCGACACAAAATGATGGAGTAACTCAGCAGGACAGACAGCATCTCTGGATAGAGGGAATGTGTGACGTTTCGTGGCGAGACCCTTCTTCAGGTAGTCTGAAGAACGGTCTCGACATTTTGTGCTTATTTTTGGTGTTCCTTCCTCAACGGAAAATGGTAGATGTAATTCACACAGAGACATTGGAGCCTAATCGGTGTGAAGGGGATCCTTAGTGAAGAGCATTTTGCTGCTCTCATTAGCTCCCCCCACCCAACCCCCTTTAAAGTTTGACCTCCGACGGATACATTTCTTCCAGGAGAGAAGAGAAGGATATGTTAAGGATTATAGAATTAAGTGGATGCAGCACACATTAATGAGAAACAATCTTCAGAATACCTGTTCTAATATACACTGCAAGCAGTGATTAGTTTGAAATTTAAAGGACAGCTTGTAAACAAACAGTGCTGTCCACTGACATGACCATGAGACATTTTGGTGTGCATCTGCCGAATGCAAGATAATGAATTGTGCTGAGGGGTGATCTGATAGAGGTGTGTAATGCCATGAATTGTATAAAACCATGAGAGCCGATGGGGGATATGCACATATTCCGTTAGCTAGAGTAGGGGAATCGAGAGCAGAGCACATAGGTTTAAGGTAAGAGGGGAAACATTTAATATAGCAGAAGGATACATTTTTTCATTCAGTTGCTAGTGGGTATGTGGATGAGCTGCCCGTGGAGGTGGCGGAGACAGGTACTAAAACAGCATTTAAAAGACATTTGGACAGATACATGGATAGGAAAGGTTTAGAGGGATGTGGGTCAAACATGGCCAAATGGGACTATTTTGAATGGGCATCTTGGTCAGCATGGACAAGCTAAGTCGACGGGCCTTTTCTGTGCTGTACGATTCTATGACTGTGACTCTATGAAGCTTCCAGTCAGACTTATTTTATCACTTGGCATATCAACTGTGGTTATGAACACTTTTGGTGCGTCTCTCAATAAATGGGACAGAAACAGAAAATAGGTATAGGAGTAGGCCATCCGGCCCTTCGAGCCTGCACTGCCATTCAATATGATCATGGCTGATCATCCAGAATCAGTACCCTGTTCCTGCTTTTTCCCCCCATATCCCTTGATTCCATTAGCATGGATTCCGAACACATGTGTATGCAGGGAGTTATTCCGGACACATGTGTGTGCAGGGAGACAGCCTCAGAACACTGATTGGTGGAGTCTGGGCTTTGTCCTCTGAATCTTTCATACGATCCATGTTAATTATTTTGTTCCAATAAAGAGTCTGAACGTTCAGAGGTGTCTTGTCAGTTACAATATGCCCCAATTATCAGTGTGTAATTCAATGGAACCATTCATCAGACAAAATATGAAAGTAAATGATATCATTGTGTTTGTTGAAATTGTACTGAATCATCCGCTGTTTTCTTTGATCTAAAGGGTATAAAAACGATGTATTTTGAGTTCAGAGAGACTACACTGAGAGGGTCTACAAGAGAATGTCTGCCTCTCCTGATGAACAAAGCATTTCACATCTACAGCTTCAGTCTCCAAGTGACTGGGTTCGCATTCACAATACTAACCTTCCTTTTCATCCATTCTAAGATGACTTGCTATTCTTAAAAGGGATGGTTGATGATTCAGGCTTCTTCAGGATGTTCTCATCTCATCCTGTCCCTGTTCCTTCAACTAGGTCTCCTTGTTGCATCATTGGTTTTAACCAAATGCATTTATTTTCAGAGCAATGCTTTGCAGTTGTCACACAGTTGAGTAATCAATCATAATGTGTAACAAAAACAACAGTATACACTCGACACAGTACACCCATTCAAAGTACAGATATGACTACAAGAAGTCCAGATACTACCTGGGTAAGGCCATCAAAAAGGCCAAAAGGAACTGCTCCAAGCTGGAGGATGAGATGGATGTTTGCCAACTGTGGCAGGGCTTGAATGCCATCACCTCCTACAAGGCAAAACCAGGAGGCAGCTCAATTGTCAGCGAAGCATCACTCCGTGACGAGCTCAATGTGTGTTGCGCACGCTTAGATAGGGAGAATACTGATGTGCCTCTCGAGCCCCCATTCGCCATGACGGTATTTCAGTCACAGTGACGTAGGCCAATGTCAGAAGATCCTTCAGGGGGGTGAACCCTCGAAAAGCGCCTGGAACTGATGGTATACCCAGTTGTGTTCTAAAAACCTGTGCGGACCAACTGGCTGGAGTTTTTACGGACATTTTCAACCTCTCACTTCTGAGGTCTGAGGTCCCCACCTGCTTTAAAAGGGCATCAATTATACCAGTGCCCAAGAAGAGCAAGGTGACGTGCCTCAATGACTATCGACCAGTGGCACTAACGGCGGTGGTGATGAAGTGCTTTGAGAGGTTGATCATGGCGCATCTCAACTCCTACCTCGACAAAAACCTGGACCCAGTGCAGTTTGCTTACCGCCACAACAGATCAACGGTGGATGCGATCTCACTGGCTCTCCACTCCGCTCTGGACCACTTGGACAACAAAAA
This sequence comes from Leucoraja erinaceus, assembly GCF_028641065.1. Taxonomy (NCBI): domain Eukaryota; kingdom Metazoa; phylum Chordata; class Chondrichthyes; order Rajiformes; family Rajidae; genus Leucoraja; species Leucoraja erinaceus. The sequence continues at coordinate 94,622,185 of NC_073380.1, read as the reverse complement.
CTCATATGTCAGGCTGTTATTCATTGACTACAGCTCGGCATTTAATACCATCATCCCCTTCAAGCTGGTTACCAAACTCGCAGTACTGGGTCTCTGCGCATCCCTCTGCAATTGGATCCTCGACTTCCTCATTCACAGGCCACAGTCTGTCCGTATTGGTGGAAATGTGTCAGCCTCGATAACAATCACCACGGGAGCACCTCAAGGCTGCATGCTCAGCCCCCTGCTGTACTCACTCTATACCCATGACTGCGTAGCCGGATATAGTACGAACTCCATCATCTAGTTCGCCGACTGTTGTGGGACGAATCATTGATGGGGCCAAGTCAGAGTATAGAAGTGAGATCGACCAATTGACCAAATGGTGCCAGCACAACATCCTGGCTCTCAACACCTGCAAAACCAAGGAACTGATTGTGGACTTTGGAAGGGGTAGGATGGGGACCCACAGTCCCGTTTACATCAACGGGTCGACGGTTGAAAGGGACAAGAGCTTCAAATTCCTGGGCGTGCAAATTTCCGAAGATCTTTCCTAGTACCAGCACACTAATGCAATCATAAAGAAAGCACATCAGCGCCTCTACTTCCTGAGAAGATTACGGAGAGTCGGTTTGTCAAAGAGGGATCTCTCTAACTTCTGAAGGTGCACAGTAGAGAGCATGCTGACCGGTTGCATCGTGGCTCGGTTCGGCAATTTGAGCGTCCAGGAGCAGAAAAGGATGCAGAAAGTAGTAAATACTGCCCAGTCCGTCACTGGCTCTGACCTCCCCACCATTGAAGGGATCTATCGCAGTAGCTGCCTCAAAAAGGCAGCCAACATTATCAAGGACCCACACCATCCTGGCCACACACTCATCTCTCTGCTACCATCGGGCAGAAGGTACAGATGCCTGAAATCTGTTACATCCAGGTTCAGGAACAGCTACTTCCCCACAGCCATCAGGATATTAAACTCGCCTGCAAACAGTCTCTGAACTGTAACAGCCTATTGCACTTTATCTGGGGAGAAATGTGGTGGGGTGTAGAAACATAGAAAACATAGAAAATAGGTGCAGGAGTAGGTCATTTGTCCCTTCGAGCCTGCACCGCCATTGAATATGATCATGGCTGATCATCCAACTCAGTATCCTGTACCTGCCTTCTCTCCATACCCCCTGATCCCTTTAGCCACAAGGGCCACATCTAACTCCCTCTTAAAGATAGCCAATGAACTGGCCTCAACTACCTTCTGTGGCAGAGAATTCCACAGATTCACCACTCTCTGTGTAAAAAATGTTTTTCTCATCTCGGTCCTAAAAGACTTCCCCCTTATCGTTAAACTGTGACCCCTTGTTCTGGACTTCCCCAACATCGGGAACATTCTTCCTGCATCTAGCCTGTCCAACCCCTTAAGAATTTTGCAAGTTTCTATAAGATCCCTCCCTCAATTTTCTAAATTCAAGCAAGTACAAGCCGAGTCTATCCAGTCTTTCTTCATATGAAAGTCCTGACATCCCAGGAATCAGTCTGGTGAACCTTCTCTGTACTCCCTCTATGGCAAGAATGTATTTCCTCAGATTAGGAGACCAAAACTGTACACAATACTCAAGGTGTAGTCTCACCAAGACCCTGTACAACTGCAGTAGAACCTCCCTGCTCTTATACTCAAATCCTTTTGCTATGAATTCTAACATACCATTCGCTTTCTTCACTGCCTGCTGCACCTGCATTCCTACTTTCATGACTGGTGTACCATGACACCCAGGTCTCGTTGCATCTCCCCTTTTCCTAATCGGTCACCATTCAGATAATAGTCTACTTTACTGTTTTTGCCACCAAAGTGGATAACCTCACATTTATCCACATTATACTGCATCTGCCATGCATTTGCCCACTCACCTAACCTATCCAAGTCACCTTGCAGCCTCCTAGCATCCTGCTCACAGCTAACATTGCCCCCCAGCTTCGTGTCATCTGCAAACTTGGAGATGTTGCATTTAATTCCTTCGTCTAAATCATTAATATACAGGTATATTGTAAATAGCTGGGGTCCCAGCAATGAGCCTTTCCGTACAACACTTGTCACTGCCTGCCATTCTGAAAAGGACCCGTTTACTCCTACTCTTTGCTTCCTGTCTGCCAGCCAGTTCTCTATCCACATCAATACTGAACCCCCAATAACGTGTGCTTTAAGTTTGCATATTAATCTCTTATGTGGGACCTTGTCGGAAGCCTTCTGAAAGTCCAGATATAACACGTCCACTGGTTCTCCCTTATCCACTCTACTAGTTACATCCTCAACAAATTCTATAAGATTCATATGCTAAAGTTTTAAAAAAGCTATTAAGCCACAATGGATTGTGCTGAGGATGCAGCTGAGCCAAAAAGTGACAATTTGGTCATCAATCGTAGTTATTGAAGTTGAGGGAACAAACCCCTCTTATTTTAGTAATATTCTTGTGGGTTTGGAGAAATGTCGAAATAGACCCTCCGGTTTTCTGCCTTGATGAGTAATATCTTTGATCCTTACAAGAATAGATCAAAAAGGGCACTGAAGATTTTGCGATGAACACATTATATTCATGAATAGACTAACCCAATCAATGGAACTTTAGGATGCTATTACTGGCCCTCAAACACACCTCCTGAACAGTTAGAAGCTAATATTTGCTGAACTATATAGTTGCAATTGATAATAATACAATAGAAATATCATATTGAACTGAACAATTAAACATTCCTCAAAAAAGCTAAGACCATTTTACAAACAGTCAATTTCATTGTGTAACAGGCTCTTGTAATAATTGCATTTTCATGGTTTTCTTTTGTTAGGATATCTTAAATGGCAAGTTTGTTGAAACATAAGCAGAAATTATGATATTCCAAATAGGTTTGCCTCCTCCGTCAATTTTGAAGATCTCGATCTTTTTCAGCTCATTGTTCAGCCTGCAGATATAATCAAGTAAGTGGCAGTTTTTTGCCCATGTAAATTTCTTCCAATATGCAAATTGCCGACCATCTGCAGGTGCACAGATGGGCTCTCCATCCTCCAATGCAAAGACGCATCAAATACGCAACGTTATTTGATCAAACACCATTAGTTTTATGCTGTGACGGGGTCGGAGAGGAAGGGGGAGAAGATAATTTGTTTTGAGACAGCGTTGGATGAAACCCATGATAGTTCAATTTCAATAAGTTACAGAAACTGTGCAATGTGTTTTTAATTAGAGCTGCTGATCAAAGGAAAGTTGATTACCAGCATATAAATGAAAGTGCTGAAGAAATTAGATCTCATCTGACTCTTTTAATTACAGAATGTCTGAATAATCTAATTGGCCTGCTAAAAGTTGAAAATTCCAGATTTTTGGGGCATCTGAGAGTGTCCATTTGGACTCATGGATGACTAGAACGTATCAGATCAATTATTAGCTGTTCAGTATAAACCATGCAAGGATATTGAATTGAAATAAGTTTTCAACCAGAACATTGTTTCTTCTTCTAAGAATTCAGGCAAAGAAATTAAATCCATAACCAAATAAATCTCAAGCTGATTGTTACAGGCATGTTTGGGCACAATTTATAGTAATAGATTGTCTGCTGTTCATCTTTATTTTTATGCCCTTCTGCTGATAGTGTGTGTTTTTGTAATCAGGATGTCCTACTAATGATGATGTGGTACCAGTTTTGGCAGGACACGACACTGATTTCATCTAGCCCATCTATCCACATTATTCTCTTGGTACATTCCAATTAATCTGAAATTTATTTTGTTAGCCGTAAAGTGTCCTGTTTCTTCTCAGATCTCAGTAAGAATTCTTGTCCTGGCAAATCTCTGCCATTTATTCCACTTGTCGTTCCTTGTCCAGAAATGTTCTTTCTGTAACTTGTATTACCTTATGTTGTCCTTGATGTGTTCATTTCATTTTTCGTGCTTAAACCGTATCCATGGCAGGACAGTTGCCTTAAATCTATGTTCTCCAAGACGCTGGCCATTTTAAGGGCATGTACAATATCCCCTCTCAAACATAATTCATTGTCAGAGCATGGAGCCAACTGTGGTGATTGTTTAAGAAGGAACTGCAGATGCTGGAAAATTGAAGGTACACAAAAATGCTGGAGAAACTCAGCGGGCACAGTGGCATCTATGGAGCGAAGGGAATAGGCAACATCTCGGGCCGAAACCCTTCGGTTTCGACCCGAAACGTTGCCTATTTCCTTCGCTCCATAGATGCCGCTGCACCCGCTGAGTTTCTCCAGCATTTTTCTGTACCTGTGCTGATTGTTTCACACCTGTCCATCCTAAAACAAAAATGCAACATTTCTTAATATCACTTTCAACAACTGAAAACATTTTTGGATCAGGAACCTTCACCCAGTACTCTAGATATAATATGAGAAAGCCAAATAGTTTTAAAACTGCCTTCTAATGCTTGCCTGGCATCTAAAGATAACATTTTCATTATTTCACAGGTGAAATATTCTGCTTTAAAATGGCTACAGAAGAGGTTTATCTGAATGCTACCTGGATTAGTGGGTGTTAGCTATAAGGAGATGTTGGACTAGCTTGGATTGTTTTCTTTGAAATGTCAGAGGTTAAGGGGAGACTCAGACAGCACACAAAATTAGTGAAGACATTGGACCACCATGTTGATGGCTTTGGAGATCTGATGATAGGAGTTACGAGGGAAGAGGACCTTTGGGAATTTGCATGCTAACTCACTTCAGTAGAACAACTCGTAGCTGGGACGCCCAAGACTCCTACTTAGAGAATTACCAGACTGGAATCCAAACTTCAAAATTCTTAAGGGGTTGGACAGGCTAGATGCAGGAAGATTGTTCCTGATGTTGGGGAAGTCCAGAACAAGGGGTCATAGTTTAAGGATAAGGGGGAAATCTTTTAGGACCGAGATGAGGAAAACATTTTTCACACAGAGAGTGGTGAATCTCGGGAATTCTCTGCCGCAGAAGGTAGTTGAGGCCAGTTCATTGGTTATCTTTAAGAGGGAGTTAGATGTGGCCCTTGTGGCTAAAGGGATCAGGGGGTATGGAGAGACAGGTACAGGATACTGAGTTGGATGATCAGCCATGATCAAATTGAATGGTGGTGCTGGCTCGAAGGGCCGAATGGCCTACTCCTGCACCTATTTTCTATGTTTCTAATGTTTCTATGTTTCAGAGTGAGCTATAGAGATTACCAGATACAAAAAAAAAATAATGGCACTGCAATATTTTGACCAAGGTAGATGGAAGCATAATTCCACAAAAGAGAAACATATGGTGTTTTGCTTTCTCAGAAGATCTCAAAACATTGGATAATAAATATATTGCTTTTGAGTTTTAGCATTATTCAGCACTCCAGTACATATTGGTGACATCTTGTCAAAGTCCTTAATTAATCCTCAACTGTCACCATGGATTACACTGTTCCTGCTTAGGTCGAACGTCCAGGATTGCTAGGCTCACATCTACAGAAATTAGTTAAAATAAGAAGCTGCAATTATGGTTGTGCTTTTACATAGAATTTCTTTACTCTTTTTTCTGACATGATTGGTGGGATTTGTAATCAGAGTTTAATGTATCCACCTGTCCTCATCATTAATCTTCAACTTTCAAGACTTTACTTTTAGTTTTCTGCTATTTGCATCACAGAACAGGAATGGATGGATGCGGGACAGTTATATCATTAAAATAATTGAGCTGCCTGCTGATATTTGTGTGCGTGCGTATTGGTAAGGGTGCGTGCTTTAGTGTGGTTTGCTATACTTCCTAGTCTAAGTTGGTTCATTCCAGGTGTGTTCTGTTTACCAACGGATCACAGCAATTTGCAGTGTAAAATGAGGATATTCAGCCCATGTTAGTTAAAGATGTGCTATCAAGAGTGATACAACAGTTAGATCTTGATCTGTAGATGTGCATTTGAAAGCACCTCAATAGCTGCAAATTATGTTTTAAATCTAATCAAGGTTTCATGGTTTCACTCAAGATTTCAGCGTACTCACACCTAGAAGGCACAGAGGGGATCTTGTAGAAATATATAAAATTCTTAGATGATTGGACAGGGTAAAATGCAGGAAAAAATGTTCCCGAAGTTGGGGGACACCAGAAACAAGGGTGAAAGGACAAGGGACATTTATTGTCACATACACCAATTGGTGTAGTGAAATTTTGAGTTGCCATTGCAGACCACCAATAAAAATAAAAAGCAACATTAGAGAATTTAACATTAAACATGACAACATCCCCCCACAATGGTCCCCACTGTGAGGGAAGGCAGCAAAGTCCAGTCCTCTTCCTCTATGTTCACCTGTGTTCGGGGCCTATTGGAGGCCTCTGCAGTCGCCGCGACGGCAGCCCGATGTTTCAGGCCCTCTCGCCAGATGATGGAGCTCCAGCATCGGAGGAACACTCTCAGCGGCCTGGAGTGTCTGGAACGGCCCCTTGCTGCCAGAGACCGCGGCTCCCAAAGTCCACAGGCCACGCTGGTTGGAGCTCCAACGGCGGTGATCTCGGCGAAAGATCCCAGGCTCCGCGGTGTTCAGAGTTAGTGCCGCCCGCAGCTGGAATCTCCACGACCACAGCTCCGCAATGTTGGAGTCGGCGGTCTCAGCACTCCGGAGCTAACCACACGGCAACCCGGGTAGGGCATCGCCCAATCCACGATGGTGCTTTAGCGTTGCGCCGCCGCCAAAGCTGAGGTTCTGGCCCGGCAGGAAACTTCGCTCCAGTTCAGGTGGTAGGCTGCGAGGAGGGGTCGAAGATGGGGTTCCGAGGAAAGACACATCTCCGACCAGGTAGGGACTGAGAAAAACAGTTTCCCCCATTCCTCCCCCCCCCCCCCTCCACATTATAAGACCTCCAAGACAAAACTTTTAACACACTAAAAATTAAAAGGTGAAAGGACGAACAACTGCAGACAGGGCAGCCATACTTGACGGCACCCCCACAGTTTAAGAATAAGAGGTAGGCCATTTAGGACTGAGATGAGTAAAAACGTTTATCACCTAGAGAGTTGAGAATCATTGATATTAACCACAAACAGCAACAGGCCATTGCCAATTCCTGAACACCATTACTCACAGCCCCCCAGTCTGAAAATCACCCTTCCACTAATGAAGCCAGTCGACTTGCTCTCCCTGGACCCCATGCAATGTAAATTCCAGTGCAGCCTACAATGCAGAACTATCAAATGCCTCGCTGAAGTCCATGTAGACAATGTCTCCAGCTTTGTCCTTATCAACCCTCTTTGGTTACTTCTTCGGAAACTCAATCAGATTCATAAAACACAATTTCCCTTGCATTAAATAGCAATGTTACAAAATGTTGAGATTTTAAAAACCAAGTCTGCAATTTAACCCATCAGATAAAGCATAAAAGAAGTTTAATTTAACACCTAATTCACTTTCATATCTTTAGTAGGGGGGGGGGGGGGGGGGGGTAGAACAAAGGGGGGACTGGCACGTGGGTACTTTATCACTTTGTACGCACCCTTTATACCTGGGTATGCAAGCAAAGAATTTCACCGTGACTTGTCACATAGAAACATAGAAATTAGGTGCAGGAGTAGGCCATTCGGCCCTTCGAGCCTGCACCGCCATTCAATATGATCATGGCTGATCGTCCAACTCGGTATCCCATCCCTGCCTTCTCTCCATACCCCCTGATCCCTTTAGCCACAAGGGCCACATCTAACTCCCTCTTAAATATAGCCAATGAACTGGCCTCAACTGCCTTCTGTGGCAGAGAATTCCACAGATTCACCACTCTCTGTGTAAAAAATGATTTTCTCATCTCGGTCCTAAAAGACTTCCCTCTTATCCTTAAGCTGGGACCCCAAGTTCTGGGCATCCCCAACATTGGGAATAATCTTCCTGCATCTAGCCTGTCCAACCCCTTAAGAATTTTGTAAGGTTCTATAAGATCCCCCCTCAATCTTCTGAATTCTAGCGAGTACAAGCCGAGTCTATCCAGTCTTTCTTCATATGAAAGTCCTGCCATCCCAGGAATCAGTCTGGTGAACCTTCTCTGTACTCCCTCTATGGCAAGAATGACTTTTCTCAGATTAGGAGACCAGAATTGTACACAATACTCCAGGTGTGGTCTCATAAGACGCTGTACAACTGCAGTAGAACCTCCCTGCTCTTATATCAAATCCTTTTGCTATGAATGCTTACATACCATTCGCTTTCTTCACTGCCTGCTGCACTTGCATGCCTACGTTCAATGACTGGTGTGCCATGACACCCAGGTCTCGTTGCATCTCCCCTTTTTCCTAATCGGCCACCATTTAGATAATAGTCTACTTTCCTGTTTTTGCCACCAAAGTGGAGAACCTCACATTTATCCACATTATACTGCATCTGCCATGCATTTACCCACTCACCCAACCTATCCAAGTCACCTTGCAGCCTCCTAGCATCCTCCTCACAGCTAACACTGCCCCCCAGCTTCGTGTCATCCGCAAACTTGGAGATGTTGCATTCAATTCCCTCATCCAGATCATTAATATATATTGTAAATAGCTGGGGTCCCAGCACTGAGCCTTGCGGTACCCCACTAGTCACTGCCTGCCATTCTGAAAAGGACCCGTTTACTCCTACTCTTTGCTCATGTGACAATAATGTATTAACACGTACAATCATTCATTCATTCAAGCTTTCATTTATTCATTCATACATTCTTTCATTATCCTCCAGTCTTGCGGCACCTCACCCGTGTATAATGATGATTCATATATTTCAGACAGAGTGCCTTCCCACAGAGTCCTCAGATATATCTGATCAGGCCCTGAAGATGTATCTACCTTCATACTCCTTAGGACTTACCTCACCTCCTCAACCATTATATGAACTGTCCTCAAGACATCTTCATTAGCTTTCCCAAAATCCCCAGTGTCATGTCTTTTCCATGCTAAAAACAGAGGAGAAATACCCATTGAGAGCTTTGCCCATCTCCTGCTGCTCCACATAGTGATAACCGCTTTGGTTTCTGAACCCTATACTCTCTCTGGTTACCCTCTTTCCCTTAATATGCTTACAAAATCTCTTTGGATTTTCCATGATATTATTTGCCAGAGTTGTCTCCTGCCCCCCATTTTGCCACGTTTAATCCCTTCTTAAGTATACTACAGTTCCTGAAATTCCTTAAGGGTTACATTTGATCCCATCAGCCAATAGCTGCTCCATGCCTTCTTCTTTTTCCTGACCAGAACCTCAATATCCTTTGTCATCCAAGCTTCCTTATGCCCACCTGCCCTGCCTTTCACCCTAAAAGGAACATGCATGCTCGGAACTCTTGTCATCACATTTTTAAAAGCATCCGACTTTCTGGACGTTCCTTTGTCCGCAAACAACCTACTCCAAACAACTCTGTCACGTTCCTGTCTATTACCATCAAAGTTGGCCTTTGCCCAATTCAGAATTTTAGCCCGTGGGCCCGCACTGTCTTTATCCATAACAATGCAGGGACTATCACAATGTTTTAAAAAACATTTAGCCAGTTACATGGATAGGGTAGGTTTAGAGGGGTATGGGCCAAACTTGGGCAGGTGGAACTAGTATAGATGGGGCATATAGGTTGGTGCAGGCAGGTTCGGCCAAAGGTCCTGCATTCACGCTATATGACTTCATGACTATTTTAAAGCTAATAGAACAGTGATTGCTGGTCCCATATTATTTTATTATTATTTAATGTTATATAACATTTTTTACATATTATTTAATTGCACCTGAACTATAGATTTGTTTAGGTTTGACATTCTCTTATTACTCCCATATTCACTGTTATTTATAACATTTATTATATATTTTGCTTTATAGCTTTATTATCTCTACTTCCACGTTTTCTCAGTCTGTGTGATTCCATCATTATTCAAATAATCTGTTTTTATTTTTGCTCCACAGTAATGTTTATGTGTTTTATACATGATTTTGGTTTCTATAAAAAAAAAACATTTTCTGTCAGTTACAGTTTGTAATGTCATTAATTCATGTGTTTACACATATGTTTCAGAGGGATTAACATCTAATTGTACATTGATTGTGTCCGAACATTTCAACTGAATGCAAGCAGAGTGTGAGCCCCTCTGAGAAATGCGGATAAAAAGACAATTAATACATATTAAATGTGCAGATAATAATCTGAAAGTGGTGTTATTTTAGCCTCACATGATTGAGAGAAAGCATACTTAGAAAGAGTGCTGCGTCAGTTGAGAATAGAGTTGCCCTTGAAGTAAACTCATTGTTGTTATATTTGAAGGAATCAATTAGATAATTACCCAGTATATGGATCACACAGCACTTTTTCCACAATGTCACACAATTGAATTCCAATGTTTTTAGGCTTAAGTCACAGAAAATAAAACACTGATTCTTTGTTTGAGAAATACAACCAGCCACCTCCTGGCACATTGCACGTTAGTAGATCCAATATGCTTGGCATAGGCAGCTCGTCACAGGGTGACACCATCAATAGTGCAGCTCATCTTTGCAGCTAGTTTAGTTTTCTACTTTAGAAACATCATTGACCACTCACAAAGAATTGTGGTTTCATAGCACACCATTCACAACATCTGTGCTACTTGATGCAGCATTCTGAAGATTGTCACAATCAACTAGATCTTGAGGATTCAGACAGTCATTGCTATATTCCCAGTACACACATTTTCACCATTTAAAGTCGCATCCAACAAAAAAAAAAAAAAATTTAAATAACATGGTGGTCGCTCAGTTCCCAAAGAGAATTAAGCCCACAACTGCTACTCACCCACAGTACTGCAATGAACCAGCTTTGTAAGCTATATTCCCCACTCTATCACACAAAATGCGGCTCCTTTGCCTCGAGTGTAATTCTAAACTTATCTAACTGTGGCACTGGTGTAATGGAAACAAACTGTTGGAGAAACGAGGAACTGGTTTACACCAAAGATAGACACAAAGTGCTGAAGTTACTCAGTAACTCAGCAGGTCAGGCAGCATCTCTGGAGTAAAAGGATGGGTGATATATCAGGTTGGGACGCTTCGTCACATTGAAAGTAGGGGTAGGAAGGAAGGTGAAGAACTGGAGGTGAGAAAAGACTAGGGTCAATCAAGACCGGCCACAAATGGCCTCAGACGGGGTGGTACATAATTCCTTTCTCTCCAGAAATGTTGCCTGACCCGCTGACTTACTCCAACTCTTTGTGCCTATCTTTGGAACAAACTGATGGACATGTGTCTTCATAAATTCCCCTTAAACAAGCATAGACAGCAATTTGGGGGTCACTCAGAATCTGAAAGGAAGTAGAGTACAATTCGAATCCGCATCCAAAAACTGGAACAGTTCAAACATAACAGAATGGAGGTGATCTTCAATGAACGTAGTCCTGGTTCTTTTGATTTTTGTTCCCTGATGCTGCATTTTCCAGCTGACAACACAACCATTATAACCTTCTTATCCCCAAACCCTTCCACTTCTACAAAGACTGTTCCCTCCGCAACTCCTTGCTTCATTAATGGCATGTTGGCCTTCATAACGAGAGGATTTAAGTATAGGAGTAAATAGGTATTTCTGCAGTTGTACAGGGCCCTGGTGAGACCATATCTGGAGTATTGTGTGCCGTTTGGGTCTCCTAATTTGAGGAAGGACATCCTTGCTATTGAGGCAGTGCGGCATAGGTTCACGCGGTTAATCCCCAGGATGGCGGGACTGTCATATGAGGAAAGATTGGAAAGATTGGGCTTGTATTCACTGGTATTTAGAAGGATGAGAGGGAATCTTATAGAAATGTATAAAATTGTAAAAGGACTGGACAAGCTAGATGCAGGAAAAAATGTCCCAATGTTGGGGGAGTCCAGCACCAAGGGCCAGAGTCTAAAATAAAGGGGAGGCCATTTAAAACTGAGATGAGAAAAAACGTTTTCACCCAGAGAGTTGTGAATGTGTGGAATTCTCTGTCACAGAAGGCAGTAGAGGCCAAATCACTGGAAGAATTTAAAAGAGAGTTAGATAGAGCTCTAGGGGCTAGCGGAATCAAGCGATATGGGGAGAAGGCAGGGACGGGTCACTGATTGTGGATGATCAGCCATGATCACAATGAATGGCGGTGCTGGCACGAAGGGCCGAATGGCCTCCCCTTGCATTTATTTTCTATGTTTCACTCATTTCTTCCCAACCAAACATTTTGTCTTATCATCTCTGCCCTTTGTTCAACCTTTGTTCCAGTTTCCTACACATTTCAAAGACATACAGGTTTGTAGGTTAATAAGCGAGTTCGGTATTCCGAAAAATGCAAGGAATCATGGGATTTGTCAAAGGTCAAACTGTATAGATAAAAATCGATTGAAGCGCTGTAGATACAGTGAGTATAGTTGGGTCCGTTTTTTGTCTTTTTTCAAGTTTGTATTTGACAGGGGGCAGATAGAGGGAGCAGATACGAGTGGGAGACCGCGGGGGGGGAGGGGGGGGGGGGAGACTGGACCGGCTTTCGGCAGCTGCACGCACACAGATCCACAGCCAGGAACAAGCCCATCTCCCCAACTCCACAAGCACTGCCGAACCACCACTGGACCGTCCGCACGTCACACCTCCCACCACCACCACTCTGGTGGCCCATCCCTGACCGGGAGCGGCCGGAGATGTCTGGACCGACGGGACTCCGGCCCCCAGCTAATGCGGAGTTGCGCCAACCCCAGCTCACCTTCCGCCTCTCCTGCCGAGCCAACCGATAGCCGGGATCTATGACACCAGCGGCCCCAGGCCCACGGCCAGCACTCCCGTAGCCGCCACCCCAAGTACAGGACGTACCTTGCACACCACCTGCTTCTGCCCCTACAGTACCCGCTGCCATTTCATCCACAACCCCGAGGATGATCGAGGGCCCCGGCCTCACCTATGCCAGAGTGCCAGCCTGGGCTCGGCCTCCTCCGGCCCGGCGCTCAACTGTGCCGCACTGCGGGCAGCCTTGAGCCCCGACCTGAAGTTGGAGCTGGCCCGGATTCTGGGCTTAGGGCTGGGCAAGGATGGGGGAGGAAGTTGCTGCTGCCGCCAGGACCACCAGCACCACCAGCAGGTCCAGCGGGCACCAACCTGCCCATGCCAGCAGTAGCTTGTCCGCAGACTCTCTCTCCGTCCAGGATGACTCCAGTAGCAGCGGCTCCAAATCGCCCGTCTTCGAGCAGGCCGGAAGCTGCCCATCTTCATCTCAGTGTCGGACTGAGGGGAGGGGAGGGGTGGAGGTGGAGGTGGAGGGCTGACGGCCAACCCGGCGGGACAGGCAGAGCCGAGCTGGAGCCAGTGGCTGCATGTCCGGGGCTGCCCTGCCAGCCCAGGACCACCCCAGACGCCTCCGGACAGGGACAGGACTCCGGGGAGGGGATGGGGACGGCCCACCAGCAACTCAAAAGCAACTCAACAGCACCCAAAGCGACGGAGAGCCGGGCCCGACCCCGACCATGGACGAAATCAAGCCTGCACACAATGCATCACCACCGTTGCCGAGACTGTTTATAACTAGTGACCTATTACCTGGGCAGGCGCGGTCGGAATACCGAACTCGTTTATTGGCTTTGGTAATATGGTCAATTGTTCCTCTTGTATAAGATAGTGCTAATGTATGGAGATTGCAGGTCGGCACGGACTCGGTCGACCGAAGGGCCTTCTTCCATGCTGTATCTCTAAGCTAAACTAAACTAAACTATACTTGACATACCAATTATTAACAGATGTTGTGAAAGTGTGAAACTGGCTATTAATAGCACAATGGTAAATGAAGAGTATCAGTCATGATTTACGATCTACATCAACTATAAAATATTTTCTTCCAATAAAGAAGCCACATAATCCATTTTGGATCTGACAACTCTTTGAGACAGTTATCAAATAATATGCATATATCTTTATCTCTGTACTTATAATCATATATAATCATATAACAATTACAGCACGGAAACAGGCCATCTCGACCCTTCTAGTCCGTGCCGAGCACATATTCTCCCCTAGTCACATATACCTGCACTCAGACCATAACCTTCCATTCCCTTCCCGTCCATATAACTATCCAATTTATTTTTAAATGATAAAAACGAACCTGCCTCCACCACCTTCACTGGAAGCTCATTCCACACAGCCACCACTCTCTGAGTAAAGAAGTTCCCCCTCATGTTACCCCTCAACTTCAGTCCCTTAATTCTCAAGTCATGTCCTCTTGTTTGAATCTTCCCTACTCTCAGTGGGAAAAGCTTTTCCACGTCAACTCTGTCTATCCCTCTCATCATTTTAAAAACCTCTATCAAGTCCCCCCTTAACCTTCTGCGCTCCAAAGAATAAAGCCCTAACTTGTTCAACCTTTCTCTGTAACTTAGTTGCTGAAACCCAGGCAACATACTTTATCTCTGTAAGTGCATATACCTCACCAAACGTCTACTTTCTTCTTAATGGTGTCCATTTATAATATAGGTTCTGATTAACTACCCATTGTATATGTTACCCACTCATTCACGTTCACTGAAAATGTTCCAAGATGGGATAGGTGTGTTCCAAACTATGGATGTTATTGCAACATACAAAAGACCATTGGGTCCCTAAATGGTGTCCCTAAATGTTTACTACAGTTTCCAAAATTAATTGTGATCACCTTTTTTGGTCCCTGGTCCTTTTTTTTAAATCTTGTGTTTTGCCTCTTTCAGATGATTAACCATATATAACCATATAACAATTACAGCACGGAATCAGGCCATCTCGGCCCTTCTAGTCAGTGCCGCACACTTATTCTCACCTAGTCCCATCTACCTGCATTCAGACCATAACCCTCCATTCCTTTCCCGTCCATATACCTATCCAATTTATTTTTATATGATAAAATCGAACCTGTCTCCACCACTTCCACTGGAAGCTCATTCCACACCGCTACCACTCTCTGAGTAAAGAAGTTCCCCCTCATGTTACCCCTAAACTTCCAGATGTAAACAATCATGGTACCCTGTTTTACTATCCGTGTGTTCTTGTTCATCACCTGTTATCAAATAAAACCTTTGACATCTAGTTTAAAAAACAATGTGCTGGAGTAACTAATCAGGTTAGGCAGCATATGTGAATGGAATGCATAGGCGTAATTTCAGTTGGAACTCTTCTTCAGACTACATTTGTCTCTTGCTCAAGATTCCATTAACTGCAGTTCCTATGTCTCAATGACATCTAGCCCATGGTGGTGAAATATGTACAACATGGCTGTTTAGACCAATCTGGGCTTGAAAGTTTTTTCCACACAGATGACAGAGATGTAGGGCTGCTGTAGCATCAATAGTTCTTAATTGCTAAGAACCATTCCCTCTTCTTCTTTGCTTTCTCCATTCCAGCTTCTTTATGTGAATGAGTAACCAATTTGCGCAAGTATTTGCCAATGCTTGTTGTTGCCAGTGGTGTTTGGCTGTGTTGAAATGAGAGAGAGCTGCCGAGGTATGTGAAAATGTCTGCTATTGAAAGCCTCTGACCTTGCACAAGGATGTTTATTTTTGTATTAGGTGCAGGTTGGTGGAAAATATATGGGTTTTTTGTGCTACTTGTGAGGCCAAAGTTGCCACAGGCATAGGCAAAATTGTCCAAGATTTCTGCATATCAGTTTTGTGTTCAGTATGCGCTTGTCAGCATAATAACATCCCTTACAGTAGATTCTGGCTTTAATTTTGGCTGGGAAACTCCTTAAAATAACACTATCAGTTCTATATCTAATGTTGATACCATTTTATTTTTTAGGGTAGACGGCATTGCAGAGAATATCATACTAAAGGGCGGTGGAACAAGGCTTTGTGCTTTCCCCCCCATTCTTCAATATCTATATAACTAAAAGTCTCAACGACCACTTCCTGTCTGTGCTGTATATTGGTTTTAGATAAAATACTACCCTATAACACTATGATTTTTGGCCCTCTTACTCGCAATCCTCCTCCGCTGAGGCAGCCCCAAGGATTTTTCCGATCGATGAAAAATAAAAAAAGTTATGAGTGTTTTAAAAATGTTGAGATCCGCTGGTACTGTCAATCACTATGATGACTGTAACGCCCCTTCCAGGGGGGGAGGGGGGGGCAAGACTATAAAACCCGGATGTCTGGACGTGAGTCAGTTACTCTGGAAGATCGCGAGGGTTCATCACCCGTTATCAAATAAAACTTTGACATCTAGTTGAAAACACAATGTGCTGGATTAACTAATCAGGTTAGGCAGCATCTGTGAAGGGAATGCATAGGCATAATTTCAGTTGGGAAATTGAACTGTGATTCTAAGCTATGAATCAACTGACATGTGAGTCTGCAATGTACTTGCAATAAATGATTTGTTAGCCCTTAATGAAAATGAAATGAATTGTTTGGCCAGCCCTGTGCTTGAAACTGCAATGGAAATGGAAAGGAAATGACAATGCAATGAGTTGTTTGACCTGCCCTGTGCTTGAAACTGCAATGGAAATGGAAATTAAATGAAAATGCAATGAGCTGCTTGGCCTGCCCTGTGCTTGAAAGTGCAATGGAAATGGAAAAGAAATGAAAATGAAATAAGCTGTTTGGCCTGCACTGTGCTTGAAACTGCAATGGAATTGGAAATGAAATGAAAATGCAATGAGTGTTTGGCCTGCCCTGTGCTTGAAACTGCAATGGAAATGAAAATGAAATGAAAATGCAATGAGCTGTTTGGCCTCCCCTGTGCTTGAAACGGCAATGGAAATGGAAATGAAATTAAAATGCAGTAAGTTGTTTGGCCTGCCCTGTGCTTGAAACTGCAATGGAAATGGAAATGAATTGAAAATGAAATTAGTTGTTTGGCCTGCCCTGTGCTTGAAACTGCAATGAAAATGGAAATGAAATGAAAATTGTAGATGGTTATGCATGCAACCATATATGTAACTACCTCATTAGCATATCATCCCTCCCACATTCTATAGTATAACTGTAGTGTCTGCATGTTCCCTCCCTGTTAGGTCCCAGTACGTGTGTAGACCAGTTGTGGTTAGTACTGGAACGTGTGTTATTAGTGTTTGAATAAAGACTTAGTTAAAGGACTATGGACAACGTCTAGTTTCCTTTACATGGTGTCAGACCCTGTAAATCTGCGCCTCTGTTTGTCGGTTTTGAATTTGAATTTGCGTAATGTTTCTCGCGATGGGGTTTTGGGTTCTCCTGCCCAACGGCTCATGTCTCGCGTCCTCCGTCCTCCTATGCCTATTTCTCAACAATCCCTGACTCCTGTGGTTCGTTCCCCTGAGGCGGTCCACCGCCGCATCTCTCATCGCCATGAGATCCAGCGTCGGTCTCATGACAAGTCTTGTCGTCCTCTGCCTTCCCTCTCCGCGGGCCAGGTGGTTCGCATGTAGACTCCTACCGGTTTTTCCAAGCTTGCTACTGTTGTAGGGCTGGCTGACTCCCCTCGCTCCTATTTGGTGGATTACGAGGGCACTGTATATCATCGCAGTCGCCAGCATTTGCGTGCTGTCCGTGAGCCTCCTCCACCGATCCCTTTCCCGTCCACATCCACTCCTTTACCTGTTTCTCCCCCTCGGGCTATCCCATGTGCCCCTGCTGTCATTCCTGCGCCTACCCAACCTACTCCTGTGAAACCTGATTTCGGCTCTCCTGTTCTTTCCCCACGGTCCTCTCCTGTCAGTTCTCCTTCTTCGTCCTCCCCTTCTAGTTCGTCTTTTGCCTCGCCGGTTTCTAGTCCCCGACCTGCTTTACTGCCTGTTCCGTCCCCCCGATCTTCGCTGCCTTTGCCTTTGGGAGAGGGGAGTGAGGGTGGTGTACGGACCCGCTCTGGCAGAGTTGTGCGGGCCCCTGATCGGTATGGTGATTATGCTTAGTTTGAGATGTTCACTGACCATTATTGTTATTATGTGCAGGTCTGTATAATTGCCTGCTGCTGCTATTTATCTTACGGGAAGGGATGTAGATGGTTATGCATGCAACCATATATGTAACTACCTCATTAGCATATCGTCCCTCCCACATTCTATAGTATAACTGTAGTATCTGCATGTTCCCTCCTTGTTAGGTTCCAGTATGTGTGTAGACCAGTTGTGGTTAGTACTGGAACGTGTGTTATTAGTGTTTGAATAAAGACCTAGTTAAAGGACTATGGACAACGTCTAGTTACCTTTACAAAAATTAAATGAGTTGTTTGGCCTGTCCTGTGCTTGAAATTGAATTGGAAATGGAAATGGAAATGAAATGAAAAGAGTTGTTTGGACTGCCCTGTGCTTGAAATTGAAACGGAAATTGAAATGGAAATGAAATGAAATGAGTTGTTTGGCCAGCCTGAAACCATTAATTTGAGCCCACAAGGCCCCTATTAGCCGAGAAACAAGTCCCCTTTGCCCAAAATGCACGTATTAGCCCAGGAGGAGCATTTTCCTGGCCGTGCCAGGCCAGGAAAAGTGCAGAAAAAGTGCCTTTCACTGAGATTTCAGTCTGATTTTATTTTTAAAGGAGCCCCTTCAGCCCATCAGGCCTGTACTAGCCCAGGAGGAGTCCCATCAGCCCATCAATAAGTAATCCCCCTGCAAGTATTAAACCTCACCCCAATACTTTTTTCCCTCCGTTCATTGGCTCCCAGTGAGATCCAGGCCAGGATAGACTTTCTTCCTTCATTACTTGGATCTGCAGAACAAGATGAAAAGTGTCTAAAATTGATTTTCCACCCTCCCTCCCTTCTCTCTCACAATTTCTCACCTGTTTCGGTCAGAATTTCTGTCAGTTTTTGAGCTGCCAGCCCACCAGCCATGAGTGACTGAGCTGCCAGCCCACCAGGCCTGAGTGACTGAGCTGCCAGGCCTGAGTGACTGAGCTGCCAGCCCACCAGGCCTGAGTGACTGAGCTGCCAGTCCACCAGGCCTGAGTGACTGAGCTGCCAGTCCACCAGGCCTGAGTGACTGAGCTGCCAGCCCAACGGGTCCCACTTAGTCTAGTGATATATAAAGACTCTCCATCATCCATTACTCTGACATCATGGAGTTGTGATCTATTTTTCAGGCAGCCATAGTTAGCCATGATCTTCACGCAAAACAATGCCAGAAGTTTTAGTGAGCTGGGCAAAGGTAGTGAACAAATTGCAATTGTGTCCTTGGCACTTCACTTGGAGTTGGCTCGCTGAAGAGATCATGTCCTCTGATCCATGCCCTTCATGAAAACCACATTGGTTTTCTGAGAGAAAGGCTTTTTCAAGATAAGCAATCAGTCTGGTTAACGTGAATCTAGCGAGAATTGTCCATCAATCAAAAGTAAAGAGATTCCTCTGATTATTGCAGAGGTTGGTCCCTCTCAAGCTTGCATGGGTGTGTAATTGATACTTCCTTGAGGTCCTGAGATGCTTCTTCATTGTTCCAAAACAGCTGAAGTAGCTCCGCCAATTTTTCAGTCAACAGTGGGTCCCCTTCTTTGAGTCGTGTTGGGGGTGATTCAGTTGGAATTGAACCTCAAGCAGAAAATACATGTAATTAAATCCAGATTAGTACAGTATCTTACATCCCTTGAACTTACTTCCCATGTCTGAACTACACCATAAATCTATTCAATATCATATTAATTCAAAGTTGTAGCGTATTTAATAATAGGTGCGAGCAAGAATAGTTATTTTAAGAATGCACTATATCAAGGAGTTCTTCATGTAACTAACTGTGCATCATTTTGGAACTATGTGTTGAATAAGGTTCCTGAGGTAGCACAGAGCTCCAGCTCCCTTGAATTGAGTGCATACAGCTTGACAGAGTTCTGCGTGTCACAGGCATATCAGTCCATACACTTTGAAGGACTTCATTATAGGCTGATAAACCATTGATCACAGATTCATTACAAGAGATACCCATGGTCAACATCCAAAACAGGTAATGTGCTTACAAATATTCCTTTAAAGGGTGTAAAAACCTTTTCGGGCCATTACAGAAATTGGCAGACAGTGCTGGAGAAACTTAATGCATTCACGATTACAGTAGCTGCAGGAATCCCTGGAGCATTTATTGTTGGATTTCTGACTGCATGTTCTTTGAGTACCTGATGTTCAACACATGATGTCCAATCAGTGACAGTTGTAAATGTTATTGCAAATATCTCTTCAAACTTGTGGCCCCTGTGATTAAGTGCTATCCATGGTCTATGATTCTGTGGCGTAACTCATGTCTAAACTGCCTGCAGTAAACCTATAAACAAGACAAACCAACACTGAGAAAGATGAACAACTGAAGGTGGAGGGAATATTGTTTTTGCTGAAGGAAATCCAGTGTTGGAAAGAATTTTGATTGAAATTCTCATTTTGATTACGGTAACTATGTCAGTAATTATTTTTACTATGTGCCGCTATCGGGTGGTCGGGCCACTGGTTAATCAAACCCTCGTTCATCATGTGATAAGAGGCAGGTGACTGAGGGGGGGGGGGGGGGGGTTTAGAAAGGAAGTCAAGGGTGTGCCCTGCTGCAGCGACACGCAGTTACTCTTGGCTCAGCAACACTGATCTTGTTAGGGAATTCGTTTTTTTTCAATGAAGCTTGTCCCTGAGTTCACAACGTCTCACTCACTTTATTGCACTTTAACTATATAATTATACAGGTAACACTGAAGATTACCTTCATAGCTAATATCAATGTAATATTTCACTGAACTGGCAGTAGCAATAAGGAGTAATGTGGCCAACCTCATGTCTGTAACTAGCTCCAATACTAAAACTCAGTGATATCAGCCACAGGTTGAATCTGTCAGTACTGCACAAAACTCTCCAGTAAGTGCCATGTTTTAAAGGTTTTGGTCATGTTTCATGATGGATCCTCTATGGATATTGAACCTTTGTGAATGAGACAAGTCCTTAACCTAATGTAACTCAACCAGTTTCACAGATGGGCTACGAAATGGAAAATTGGTCCCTTGATATAATATATTTGGCTCTTTTGCCTGTAGTAAATGGTCAACAATGATGCTTTTACAACACTACTAATTCAGTCATTAAAACTGACCAGCAATTTATATTGACTCCCTGGCTTAGTCCAATACCACTTGTACCATGAAACACTCCCACACATCATTTAGAGTATTTTGTTCAGTTCAGGGCAACATGTTATAGAAAAGATGTCATCAAGTTGCAAAGGGTACAGAGATGATTTATGAGGATATTGCCAGGCCTGAGCTATCGGAAGAGGTTAAGCAGGCGAGGACTCTATTCCTTGGAGTGCAGGAGGATAAGGGGTGATCTTATAGGTGTACAAAATCAAGAGAGGAATAGATCAGGTTGATACACAGAGTCTCTTGCCCAGATGAGGTGAATCAAGAGGCATAGGTTTGTTGAGGAGGGGGGGGAGAGAGATTTAATAGGAATTTGAGGGGCTAACTTTTTCATACAGAGAGTGGTGGGTTTATGGAACAAGCTGCCAGAGGAGGTAGTTGAGGCAGGTAGTATCACAATTTTTTTAAACATTTGGACAAGTATGTGGATACGACAGGTTTAAAGGGATATGGGCCAAATGCAGGCAGGTGGGACGAGTGTAGATGGACATGGTGGTCAGTGTAAGAAAGTTGGGCCAAAGGGCCTGTTTCCACACTGTATGACCTTATGACTATCCCTCCCTTGTTCTCCTCGCTACTTAAGCCATTGAGATGGGATATTGAACAAACTTAGAACACAATGTGGTGAATCTTAGGAATCAGTCTAAAATCCATTTTTATCTGTAGATTTGTATTTGAATGCAGGGAACACACTCTCAAAAATTGTTGCTATAGGAATGGTATAAAATTCTTCCACCATAAAATTGCTGTGATAAATATGAAAATAACAGGGCAGTATGCAAAAGATTAATTATGTAAAATGGGAATGTTAATGTAGTAATTCAAAACTAATTATATATCTGAATGTCGAACGGAATAAAAGATGATGCCTATATTAAAATGCAGAAATGTCAAATTTGGAGTCAATTTATTATATTTTAAAATATTGCAATTCAGAATATGTTTCTATTGTAGTGACTAAAATTCTATCTAATAATGGGTTTAGGGAATGGTATGAGGTGTTTATTATTCAGAGCTGGTTGAGGGGATGTCTCTGTTTAAAGATTAACACGGCCTTGGTATGGGCGAAACAAATTAAAATATATAAATTTGAAACATCAGGGTAGAATTACAATCTAGTTCATTTACATACAGCGAAGAATCTACATTTAGAAACTGAACAATGTCAGAATAAATACAATCCTTTATTCTGAGTGACATTTACATTAAAGAGCTTTTCAATGCAATTGAACCAACTTGAGAGCAAGTCTCTTGAGGTATAGTCAGCAGAAATAAGTAAATGAAATCCTGTAATTGCTGAGCGAAGAATGCAAATATTCAAGAATTTTAATAAAGAAGGAACTGTATAATCATAGTATAATAAAAAAAAGTGTACATCAAAATTTATCAGATGCAAATTTGTCCTCTTTCCACTGGATAAAGCAAAAAATTAGCAACAGCAGAAGTCTTTGAATGAATTTGAACCAGTAATACGTAATGCTGGGGGAATTCTAGAATCGCGTGAAAGCTTTTGGTCAGTATTTCTTTGGACTTTAAATTGTGGCTGATCTGTCACTGGCTCATTTTTAGTCCTACTTTCTGCAGTTTCACAAAGCATTCAGTATTTGGCACGAGATTTTGATGTGTTTCCAGTCAGTCTTCTTCTTCTTGCGTATGGCACAGCCTAAAGTTGTAGGACAACTATTTGATCTTATTTGATTGTGCACGCCAGGTTGATTGCATTCTGTGAAACAGGGCAGACCACGTGAAGGTTGCAATCTCCCACCCCATGGTGAGTCAGTTCGCCTGCAGGTTACAGTCATTTGTGTTTTAAAAATCTTCCAATAATACTCCTTCAAGGATAAAATCTGCAAGGTTCAAAGACACTATGGATTTAATTTATTTCAGTTCATTATTTTGGGTCTGGTACAATATCCAATTTTAAGACTATGGCTAAAAGTTAGATACTAGGCCAAAACATGCCATTCAGCTAATGCACCATTCAATCCTCTACCCACCCTTCTTCATCTCAATCTATCTTTGTAATTCTCCATTCCCTTCTCTGCCATTTGTCCAGTTTCCCTTAAACAAATCTGCACTATTCACATCGGACATCTTACATCCCTCTGCATTATTTTCTCAAGAGAAGAAATCTTGTCCATTCATCCTTCTGAGATGAAGGGTCTCGACCTGAAACGTCGACAGCCCATTTTCCACCACATGCTATGGGAACTGCTGGGTTCCTTCAGCTACTCTCCTATTTATTTTTACCAGAGGATCCAGCATCTGGTGCCTCATGCGTCCCCTATACACCTGTCCTGTTTGGTGGGACGTTACATTTAAGTGTCATCCATCTACATCCTTATCAGTGCCTCTAAGTAATTTTCATAACAGGGCAGTCAGAACTCTACCCTTCACTGTACGTTATTTATGGTCAAAATAAGTTTTAAACGTATAAAATATAACTTTCCTACTTTTCAATTCTTTCAAGAAACTGAGAGGCACCTGTTTTTAATGGTGGTAGGGATATGCAAAGGGCTGCCAGAGGAGGCAGTTGAGATAGGTACTATCACAACGCTTAAGAAACAACTGGGCCAGTACCTGGATAGGAAAGGCTTGGAGGGATGTTGGATAAACACAGGCAGGTGGGACTAATGTAGATGGGATATATTGGTTGCCATGGGCAAGTTGGACCACTAGATTCCTCTTAAATCTTTCCCCTCAAACCTATATCCTCTGGTTCTCTGGATAATAGATTGTGTATCTACCTTATCTTATACACCTCTATAAGATCACCCCTCATCATCCCATGTTCCAAGGAATTAAGTCCTAGCTTGCCCAATCTCTCCCTATAGCTAAGGCCCTCATGTCGGGGCAACATCCTCGGAAATTCTCTCCGTACTCTTTCAACCTTTCCCATTGCAGGGTGACCCAAAACTGAATTCAATACTTCAAACATGGCCTCTCATCAATGTCTTGTACGACTGTAACATAACTTCTATACTCTGTATACTTCTATACAAGCTATATATCCTCCATATCCCATCAGTCTGAAGAAAGGTTTTGGCCCGAACCGTTGCCTATTTCCTTCGCTCCATAGATGCTGCTGCACCCGCTGAGTTTCTCCAGCATTTTTGCGTGCCTTCTATACACTGTATCCTGACTGATGAAGGTCAATGTGCCAAAATACCTTCTTGATCACCCTATCTACCTGTGACACCAATTTCAAGGAATGATGAAACTGCACTTTTGATCACATCCAAACTGGATCAGGAAGACATTTTTAAATGATGACCAAAGTTGCTGGAAATACTCAGTATCTCACGTAACATCTGTCTGGAGAGAAACAAAATTAATGTTACAGGTTGATGAACTTTTATCGGAAGCAGCCAGTTTTTATATAAAATGCACCTAGTCAGAAGATGAGATGATGTTCCTCAAGCTTGCGCTAGGCAGCATTCTCTTCATTGCCAATAACCTAACATTTGGTTTCATGGTTACCCTGCAACCTAACTAAAGCTCAAATTCAACCTAATTAAAGCTCAAACATGTTTTAGAAATTTTAGATTGTGAAACTTTGGTTGCTGAAATTGAAACACTCTGCACCTATTTTGTGCTCATATATTTGCACAACATCAGATAATTTCTCCTACACATATTTAATATCCAAATACTGTGTTAATATTGTATCAAAGCAATGATGGCCTTTGCTGCAGGAGACAAACTTCAAAAGAATCAGCTATATTAAATGTAGCCTGGTCTCCACACATGCGTAGCCAGTTAACTTGCTGGAAAGAGTACAATATTCATTCAAACGCCACAAGCAACATGGCTAAAATCCCCACAAAAGTCTTAAAGCCCCAGCCAAAACACACCAACTGGAAGGTGAAAGTAATCCAAAAGTAGTTTATAAATTAGACGCTCTGGCATGAATCTCCAGAGATTAACAGGATGATAAATGTTAATGTTACACTGGATGTCCTCTGCACAGCCAAGCCACCACATTCAAGAGCACCAGCCACTGTCAGTCATCCTCAGAGACCCTGAAGGAAAGAATTGTTCATGCCTCATTTAGAATCATGACCCCGCAGCCCTTCTACCACACAATTGGATGTCAAGGTTATGTCCAGGAAATTAATTTCCCATTATGCCAAAATTAAAATATGGTGTGAGATGATAGTTTTTATATAATAGCTTGGGCCCTGGGAGCCTAAGGTAAGGACAGTGACCTTTACATGTTATTCTCTCCCATTTACCTCTCCCAGTGTTGTAGATCACATTAAGGGACCCACGTTGATCAGTGATTTGTGTGCAAGGGAAGGCAAATTTACTCGTTTGAAGTAACGTTCTAAAGCAAAAACAACATCAAATAATTGTGGAAACCATTTTTGTGGGTGTTGGCTGCGGAGAGAATGACAACAGTTAAAAATATAATCCTGAATGAGTCCATGCATCAAAGTATAGGTAAAATGGCTAAATTCAGGTACTGGGATGAATCCCACTCTAGGTTCAATCCGAACAAATACTAAAAGAAGAGAATTTCAAATAAAACGGCATGTTAAACTTGGAGACTGGATAGACTTGGTTTATACTCTCTAGAATTTAGGAGATTGAGAGGGGATCTTATAGAAACTTACAAAATTCTTAAGGGGTTGGACAGGCTAGATGCAGGAAGATTGTTCCCGATGTTGGGGAAGTCCAGGACAAGGGGTCACAGCTTAAGGATAAGGGGGAAATCCTTTAAAACCGAGATGAGAAGAACTTTTTTCACACAGAGAGTGGTGAATCTCTGGAACTCTCTGCCACAGTGGGTAGTCGAGGCCAGTTCATTGGCTATATTTAAGAGGGAGTTAGATGTGGCCCTTGTGGCTAAGGGGATCAGGGGGTATGGAGAGAAGGCAGGTACAGGATACTGAGTTGGATGATCTTGCTATTGAGGGAGTGCACCGGAAGTTAATTCCCGGGATGGCGGGACTGCCATATGCTAAGAGAATGGAGCAGCTGGGCTTGTACACTCTGGAGTTTAGAATGATGAGAGGGGATCTCATTGAAACATATAAGATTGTTAAGGATTTGGACACGCTAGAGGCAGGAAACATGTTCCCAATGTTGGGGGAGTCCAGAACCAGGGGCCACAGTTTAAGAATAAGGTGTAAGCCATTTAGAACGGAGACGAGGAAACACTTTTTCTCACAGAGAGTGGTGAGTCTGTGGAATTCTCTGCCTCAGAGGGCGGTGGAGGCAGGTTCTCTGGATGCTTTCAAGAGAGAGCTAGATAGGGCTCTTAAAAATAGCGGAGTCAGGGGATATAAGGAGAAGGCAGGAACGGGGTACCGATTGGGGTGATCAGCCATGATCACATTGGATGGCAGTGCTGGCTCGAAGGGCCAAAAGGCCTACTTCTGCGTCTATTGTCTATTGTCTATTGTCTAAAACTAAAACTAAAAACTAAAACCGGACAGAGCCTGCACGTCACTCAAACACATTGCACAGTACAACCACATTTCTTTTTATTTTTCAGGACAAACTAATTGGAACCAGGAGAACATTGGCTGGGTACATGCTTGGTTCCAAAGTTTCTCTGTCCTTGGAGAGCAAAGTACTGGACATTACAGGAGCAGAACGCATGTCCAAGCCTGGTACAGGGACCGTTGACCATGTTATTTGTGCTCATACCTACTCTATGTATTCCACTTACCCCTCAGCTCTTCTCTTCTCTAGCATAAGTAACAGATAGTATAAACATGCACCTCCCCCCCCCCCCCCCCCCCCCCCCCCCCCCCCCCCCCTCCTTCTCCCTTCACTTCTCTAGCTTTGTGTCTCTCACAACCAATGCACAGCAGGGTAGCAGCAAATGATTGACAATAGAGCAGAGATTCAGCCACCAGGAGTTGTACACGGGTTCTGGGATGGCAGAGAGCAGGACAATTGGGTGGACTACTGAAAAATGATGGAGGTACCCAGTAAAATGCTATCAAGGAGTTTCAATATGTCTGAATAACTCTTGACATTCAGAAACTTTCAAAAAACAATTAATTGCAATTCAAATATATAGAAAATAAAAGAAAAAGCATTTAAAATACAAATGCTCTCACACATATTGAGATATTAAACAGTGTTTAACGTTGAATTGTGAGCACCTGATTTCATGAATGAGCTCTGGAATATACATTAGCTTTCACCCGTGGCTCACCCCTTTTTCCAGCAGTGTTATACTGGATATGATATGTCCAACTGCAATTCTTAACATCTCAAATCAGCAGTACAACCTTGACAATGCTGGCTGAATCAACACTTTAAAAAAAAATCACGGAAACCCTTCCTTCAAGCCTATTTTGTTCCGAAATTAGACACATTTGCATTTAGAGTGACTCGTTTTTAAAAGCCTCATTTTTTTTTTGTTCGGAACAAGAGAACTGAAGGTGAAATATGTCGAGTTTTCAACCAATATCTTGCCCACTGCCACCAGGTTTCATTCCATCAGTTAGAAACATAATTAGCTCGTTTTAATAATAATTTACACCCATTAGTTTAGGCAGGCAAAAACTGACAAGCTCAATTCACTGGTGCATCTTTATCAATGTTTACATTGCAAACTGACATCAATTCAAAGGCAAGGTTTCACCTTAGTTGCTTCCAAATTTTACACTGATCTTGCTATTGCATTGCATAGCTATTTTTGCATGGTTAATTAATAAGGCTGTGTTTAAGAGGATACTAATTTACTGGCACTCCATTGGCCAAAATACCTCAATAACAAAAGGGCAAAGAAATAACTTCTTAATTTAGCACTTAAGAATTAATTCTTAACAGAGAGACTAACTATGGGGGAAGGCTAGGTATCCAACCTGAGTTACTGTAGGACATGACAACAATCCAACTATTCAAATTAAATGTTCCAATTATATAAATTCTAAATTGTCATGGATACAGAGTTGCCTGAGGGACCATATACCAAGGGAGAGAATAAATATCAGAATTGACAGCATGACAATTCCATCAAAACATTTTCAGCCAGATGTTTGTCTCCACCTATCATCCAGCTGTATCTGTTTCCCAACCTGCCTCCACCCCTCCTCAGCCTATTAATCACCTACAGTTCCTGTCTTGCCCCTCTCCCTCTTCTCATTCTATTGGCTAAGTCCCTTCTCCATACTCAGTCCAGATGCAGTGTTTAGAACTCATTATTTGACAATTCCTTTCTCTTCACAGATACTCAGCTCACTGAGTTCCGCTGGCAGGTTGTCTTTTGCTCCAGATTCCAGCATCTGCAGTCTCTTGTGTCTAAAAAAAACGTGCATCTTCCGGACACCACAATAAAAACAGCAAGCCATATTCACAACAAAGCAGGACAAATGCACTCCAGCTAATTACTGCCTCATCAGTCTACTTCAGTAAACTAGCGGAAGGTGAATTCAGCAATGCCACCTATAAACTGCTCACTGATGTGCCTTTCTTTGAATTTCACTGGATCTTTCTACTCCATACCTCCCGATAAGATTGTGAGCAGTCAATCATCTTGGTCCCAGGATATTGGTGCAGGAGATCCTCAGGGTAGTGTCCTAGCCCCAACTAAGTTCAAATTGTGAAGAACAGAATCATTCAGTCTGCAGGAATAACCATGGTGCTTTCAGTTCTAATTTCCATTCCAGCCCTAACCTGGCCTTTCTGTTAGTTCTGAGGAAGGGTTGCTCTTTCCAAAGATACTGCTCGTTGTGGCCACTTTGAAAGGAACAAAGACACACGTACATGTCCCCACACCCTCCAATGACCCTGTGACCTCAATCACCAAGGCTGATGTCAGAGTGGGAATTCACCAAAAGTGCCTTATCCTGGCAGTGTACCTGCCTAGATTCTAAAGATCTGCGCAAACCAACTGGTTGGAGTATTCAAGGATATCTTCAACCTCTAGTGTAGGTTGATAGGGCATTGTTGATCTGCATGGACAAGTTGGGCCAAAGGGCCTCCTGGTTCCACAATGTCTGACTCTGTGATTCTAGGACTCTATTGTCACCAGGCTCCAATATCGGACTCAGTACCGCGCTTAGCAACAAGATCTTTGACTTTCACATTCACATTGGCAGACCTCACTCTGTGTGAATCGGTAACAACATCTACTCACTGGTCATCTGAATAGGTGCACCTCAGTGTTATGTGCCTTGGCCACTGCTCCATTTTCTCTGAGCAAACATTTTCTGAATTGACTCCATATCTTTAACACCCTTCCGTAAATAATGAGACCAATAGTATGCATAATGCTCCAGACATTTTCTCACCAAAGTTATATATGATTGGAGCAAAGTTGAAAATTACATGTGAAGTTTATGCATTGGCAGCTGTGACCCTTTGGATCATAGCTTCGCATATTTTATATTTCCGTATGAAACTTGACTTGACTTGACTTGACATTGCAGCACCTGCTGGCTCTCAGACCAATTTCCCTACCGACCTCTTAACCCATTTTCTCTCACATGTCCACCAACATGTACAAAAGTCATACATGTACTGTTGGGGGAAACCTTTACTTTTCTATGTGGGGGAGGGGGGAAACTGTCTCCCAGTCTCTTCCTGGCGGGGACGCGACTATTTCCCCGAGCTGCGTCCTCGCCCCCCACCTCGCGGCCTACCAGCTGGATCGGAACGGCCTTTCCTGCCGGGGACCAGGAACCAGGGCTGCTACAGCGGCGGCGCAGCGTTGGAGTCACCGCGGAGCGGGCGATGCCTACCAGGGTCGCCGTTTGGAGCTCCGGAGCATTGAGCCGTTGCTCCACCATCGTGGAGCTCTGGTGCGGAGAGATTCCAACGCGGGCAGCGCTGACCGTCATCGTGGAGTCCTGGGGCGCCTTGCAGAGGGTCTCCAGCAGCAGTCTCCACCCAGCGCGGCCTACGGACTTTGGAAGCCGCCGACTCCGGTAGGAGGGGGCCGACTCTGGTGTCCACGCCGCTGAGGACGTCCCGCAGCCCCGACGTCGGACTTGTATCACCCCGGCGAGCGGTCCTGGACATCGGGCCACCCATAGCTGCAACTGCGGAGGGCTTGGGGAGGCCCTGACCACGGGGAACAGTGGAGGAAGAGACTGACTTTGGTGCCTTCCCACATAGTGGGGAACTTTGATTCTGCTGCGTGGGGATGTTTTGTGTTAAATTCTATAGTGTGTTGAGTCCTGTTTATTTTTATTGTATGGCTGTATGGGAATTCATTTCACTGTGCCATCTGGCACATGTGACAATTAAATCTATCTTGAATCTTGAATCTCTCTATATAAGTTAATTGGCTTGGTAAATGCAAAAAAAAATGTCAGACATTTAAAAAAAGTGTCCCTAGTGTTTGTAGATAGTGTTCATGTGCGGGGATCGTTGGTTGGCTCGGACCCGGTGGGCCGAAGGGCCTGTTTCCGCATTGTATCTCTAAACTAAACTAAACTAAACTCCTCCAATCACCCTGGAAGTGTCATATCAGATGATTGCTCTAAAAAAGTTAAACAAAACATGGACACTTATTATCTTAAACATACTTAACATTTTATTGCATAAATGTGAGCTAAGGTATGTATACTGGTTGAATCCATATCAAGTTAATTACTTGAAGAGCCATGATCTGTCAGGCTATTGAACAAGAACGAGGGAGTGGGATTAACATAAAGCCTGTTCTTGGCCACTTTAGGGATAATGGCCCAAATGCCCTACATCTGTGTTGTAATTTTCAATAATACAAAACGGGCATGTAAATTGTCAATACAATACGGTAAAACAGTAAAGATGACCCAAGATGGCGCTGGCGTGCTGGTCCCAGAAGAGGCTCTACTATAATCTACAACAATCGCTCCACTCTTTAAATTTCTGCTCACTGCTCATCGTTTAAATCTCTATTCTAAGTCTACGATACTAGCAATAAATTTATCTTTGCATTATCTGTTATATTTTTATTTGTCTTGATTGTTCTCAAGTATGGTCTGATTTGTTTGGATAGCTTACTAAGTTTTTAACTGGATCTCTGTACACACGACAATAATAAACCATTGACAATATGAAAAGACACCAACGCATTAATTGCTAGTGGAATAAAGACATAAGGCAGCACCTTAAATTTTGCAGCCATTATTTTCTCTCAATATTGCATTGATCAAATGTTTGCATCAATGGGTAACTGGAGCAGGAGGAACATAGCAGATGAATTCTCAGCGGTATTCTCAAGATTGTTTCCTGTAAGTGCGGTGTAGAGCAGACAGTATCATCGGTCCAAGCTGCCAGACAAGCTTTATCTGTAGGTGTCTGCATAATGAGTGAGTTTGGGTGGAGTTTCCTCTCTTTCAATCATTCCTCTGACATGAGTACATTTGCAGAGGTTGTCCTGTGTTTGTTCATTCTTGGAGGGAATAGTGTTTTATTACCTTCCTTATTGGGAATTGGGGAAGTCTGTGGGGATGGAAGCTGCTTGACACCCGGGGCTTGGAACATCCAATGGTAACCTAGATGCTCCTTCACCTACATTAACACTCCCGATTTCCACTCTTAGTTCATTAATTCCCCTCTTGACAAGTTTAATAATGGAAAAAAAGATGAAAATAAATAATATGTGGGAGGTCATGGAGTCGGAGTGCCCTCCAGACGTCCACATCTGCGCAAGGTGCGTCGAGATGGAGCTCCTAAGGGACCGTGTCAGGAACCTGGAACAGCAACTCGATGACCTCTGTCTGCTCAGGGAGAGCGAGGAGGTCATAGAAAGGAGTTACAGGGAGGTGGTCACTCCAAGACCACGGGAGACAGAAAACTGGGTCACAGTTAGGAAGGGCAACGGGCAGAGGCAGGGACTGGTGAGTTCACCGGTGGCTGTACACCTTAGAAATAAGTACTCATGCTTGAGTAAGGGTGGGGGGGAAAGCCTACTTGGGGGCAGCGACAGCGACCGGGTCTCTGGCACAAAGACCGGTCCGGTTGCTCAGAAGGGTAAGGAAAAGAAGGGGAGGGCAATTGTAATAGGGGACTCTATAGTCAGGGGGTCGGATAGGCGATTCTGTGGACGCAGACAGGAGACCCGGATGGTAGTTTGCCTCCCTGGTGCCAGGGTCAGGGATGTGTCTGAACGTGTCCAAGAAATCCTGAAATGGGAGGGAGAGGAGCCTGAGGTTGTGGTGCATATAGGTACCAACGACATAGGTAAAAAAAGAGAAGAGGTCCTGAAAGAAGAATTTAGGGAGTTAGGTAGAGAGTTAAGGAGAAGGACTGGAAAGGTAACAATCTCAGGATTACTGCCTGTGCCACGCGACAGTGAGAGTAGGAATGGAGTGAGGTGGAGGATAAATGCGTGGATGAGGGACTGGTGCAGTGGGTATGGATTCAAGTTTCTGGATCATTGGGACCTCTTTTGGGGAAGGTGCGACCTGTACAGAAAGGACGGGTTGCACTTGAACTCAAGGGGGACCAATATCCTGGCGGGGAGATTTGCAAAGGCTACTGGGGAGACTTTAAACTAGTATGGTTGGGGGGAGGGACTCAAATTGGGAAAGCTAGCAGTCAGTGTGTGAAGCAGGGGGCAGAGAATGGTAGCACTCTGACCCAAAATGTAGAGGAGAGAGAAGAAAAATAAAATAATCAGAGAATAAGAGAGGGTGGGTTTCTTAAATGTGTATATTTTAATGCTAGGAGCATTGTAAGAAAAGTGGATGAACTTAGAGCCTGGATTGACACCTGGAAGTATGATGTTGTGGCGATCAGTGAAACATGGTTGCAGGAGGGCTGTGATTGGAAATTAAATATTCCAGGATTTCGTTGCTTCAGGTGTGATAGAATTGGAGGGGCAAGAGGTGGAGGTGTTGCATTGCTTATCAGGGAAGATATTACAGCAGTGCTTTGGCAGGATAGATTAGAGGGCTCGTCTAGGGAGGCTATTTGGGTGGAACTGAGAAATGGGAAAGGGGTAGCAACACTTATAGGGGTGTATTATAGACCGCCAAATGGGGAGCGAGAATTGGAAGAGCAAATATGTAAGGAGATTGCAGATATTAGTAGTAAGCACAAGGTAGTGATTGTGGGAGATTTCAATTTTCCACACATAGACTGGGAAACACATTCTGTAAATGGGCTGGATGGGTTGGAGTTTGTAAAATGTGTGCAGGATAGTTTTTTGCAACAATACATAGAAGTACCTACTAGAGAAGGGGCGGTGCTGGACCTCCTGTTAGGAAATGAGATGGGTCAGGTGGCAGAGGTATGCGTTGGGGAACAGTTCGGGTCCAGTGATCACAATACCATTAGTTTCAATATAATTATGGAGAGGGACAAAACTGGACCTAGGGTTGAGATTTTTGATTGGAGAAAGGCTAACTTTGAGGAGATGCGAAAGGATTTAAAAGGAGTAAATTGGGACAGTTTGTTTTATG
The DNA here is from genome assembly GCF_028641065.1 of Leucoraja erinaceus. Classification (NCBI taxonomy): domain Eukaryota; kingdom Metazoa; phylum Chordata; class Chondrichthyes; order Rajiformes; family Rajidae; genus Leucoraja; species Leucoraja erinaceus. Next base: position 94,588,845 of record NC_073380.1, on the reverse strand, counting down.
GGAAAGATGTGGAAGAGAAATGGAGTACATTTAAAGGTGAAATTTTAAGAGTACAGAATCTTTATGTCCCTGTTCGGTTGAAAGGAAATCGTAAAAATTGTAAAGAGCCATGGTTTTCAAGGGAAATTGGACACTTGGTTCGGAAAAAGAGGGAGATCTACAATAATTATAGGCAGCATGGAGTAAATGAGGTGCTTGAGGAGTATAAAGAATGTAAAAAGAATCTTAAGAAAGAAATTAGAAAAGCTAAAAAAAGATATGAGGTTGCTTTGGCAAGTAAGGTGAAAGTAAATCCGAAGTGTTTCTACCGCTATATTAATAGCAAAAGGATAACGAGGGATAAAATTGGTCCATTAGAGAGTCAGAGTGGACAACTATCTGCAGAGCCAAAAGAGATGGGGGAGATATTGAAGTTTCTTTTCTTCGGTATTCACCAAGGAGAAGGATATTGAATTATGTGAGGTAAGGGAAACAGGTAGAGTAGCTATGGAAACTATGAGGATCAAAGAAGAGGAAGTACTGACACTTTTGAGAAATATAAAAGTGGATAGGTCTCCAGGTCCGGACAGGATATTCCCTAGGACATTGAGGGAAGTTAGTGTAGAAATAGCAGGGGCTATGGCAGAAATATTTCAAATGTCATTAGAAACGGGAATAGTGCCGGAGGATTGGCGTACTGCGCATGTTGTTCCATTGTTTAAAAAGGGGTCTAAGAGTAAACCTAGCAATTATAGACCTGTTAGCTTGACGTCAGTGGTGGGCAAATTAATGGAAAGAATACTTAGATATAATATATATAAGCATCTGGATAAACAGGGTCTGATTAGGAACAGTCAACATGGATTTGTGCCTGGAAGGTCTTGTTTAACTAATCTTCTTGAATTTTTTGAAGATGTTACACGGGAAATTGATGAGGGTAACGCAGTGGATGTTGTGTATATGGACTTCAGTAAGGCCTTTGACAAGGTTCCTCATGGAAGGTTGGTTAAGAAGGTTCAATGGTTGGGTATTAATGGTGGAGTAGCAAGATGGATTCAACAGTGGCTGAATGGGAGATGCCAGAGAGTAATGGTGGATGGTTGTTTGTCAGGTTGGAGGCCAGTGACGAGTGGGGTGCCACAGGGATCTGTGTTGGGTCCACTGTTGTTTGTCATGTACATCAATGATTGGATGATGGTGTGGTAAATTGGATTAGTAAGTATGCAGATGATACTAAGATAGGTGGGGTTGCGGGTAATGAAGTAGAGTTTCAAAGTCTACAGAGAGATTTATGCCAGTTGGAAGAGTGGGCTGAAAGATGGCAGATGGAGTTTAATGCTGATAAGTGTGAGGTGCTACATCTTGGCAGGACAAATCAAAATAGGACGTACATGGTAAATGGTAGGGAATTGAAGAATGTGGGTGAACAGAGGGATCTGGGAATAACTGTGCACAGTTCCCTGAAAGTGGAATCTCATGTAGATAGGGTGGTAAAGAAAGCTTTTGGTGTGCTGGCCTTTATAAATCAGAGCATTGAGTATAGAAGTTGGGATGTAATGTTAAAATTGTACAAGGCATTGGTGAGGCCAATTCTGGAGTATGGTGTACAGTTTTGGTCGCCTAATTATAGGAAGGATGTCAACAAAATAGAGAGAGTACAGAGGAGATTTACTAGAATGTTGCCTGGGTTTCAGCAACTAAGTTACAGAGAAAGGTTGAACAAGTTAGGGCTTTATTCTTTGGAGCGCAGAAGGTTAAGGGGGGACTTGATAGAGGTTTTTAAAATGATGAGAGGGATAGACAGAGTTGACGTGGAAAAGCTTTTCCCACTGAGAGTAGGGAAGATTCAAACAAGGGGACATGACATGAGAATTAAGGGACTGAAGTTTAGGGGTAACATGAGGGGGAACTTCTTTACTCAGAGAGTGGTAGCAGTGTGGAATGAGCTTCCAGTGAAGGTGGTGGAGGGAGGTTTGTTTTTATCATTTAAAAATAAATTGGATAGTTATATGGATGGGAAGGGAATGGAGGGTTATGGTCTGAGCGCAGGTATATGGGACTAGGGGAGATTATGTGTTCGGCACGGACTAGAAGGGTCAAGATGGCCTGTTTCCGTGCTGTAATTGTTATATGGTTATATGGTTAATATGAGGTAGTTCAAAAGTTCATAGAAACATAGAAACATAGAAATAGATGCAGGAGTAGACCATTCTTCCCACCGCCATTCAATATGATCATGGCTGATCATCCAACTCAGTATCCTGTACCTGCCTTCTCTCCGTACCCCCTGATCCCTTTAGCCACAAGGGCCACATCTAACTCCCTCTTAAATATAGCCGATGAACTGGCCTCAACTACATTCTGTGCAGAGAATTCCACAGATTCACCACTCTCTGTGTGAAAAATGTTTTTCTCATCTCAGTCCTAAAAGATTTCCCCTTTATCCTTAAACTGTGACCCCTTGTTCTGGACTTCCGCAACATCGGGAACAATCTTCCCGCATCTAGCCTGTCCAACCACTTAAGAATTTTGTAAGTTTCTATAAGATCCCCCCTCAATCTTCTAAACTCTAGCGAGTACAAGCCGAGTCTATCCAGTCTTTCTTCATATGAAAGTCCTTCATAAGTGATAGGAGCAGAATTAGGCCATTTGGCCTATCAAGACTACTGGGCCATTCAATCATGGTTGATCTATCTCTCCCTCCTAACCCCATTCTCTTGCATTCTCTCCATAACCTACAGGTACAAAGTGCAAAGGTAAAAAGTGAAAATTCTCAGAGAAAGTTCTGATGAATGAGCACAACAGATTTCTGCAATTATATGGAAAATAAGCCGGCAATTTGATCTGTGTAGAGTTTGCATGTTCTCCCTCTGACCACAAACATTACCATGGATGCTCCAATTTCCGCCCACATCCCCAAACGTCTGGGTTGGTAAGTTTCTGGGACATTGTAAATAGGTCTTAGTGTGAAGGTGAGTGCTGGAATATGGGGGATGTTATGGGTAAATGAGGCAGGGACAGAGTTGGGTTAGCATGGGTGGGTGCTTGATGGATAAGGTAGCCAGCAGCGGACTTTCATGTAGCGTGACTATATTTATCTGTGATCCACCAATTTTGGATGCAGGCTTATCCCAAACTAACAGACTCCACCATTTGCAGTGTTTAAGAAAGAACTGCAGATGCTGGAAAAAGCGAAGGTAGACAAAAATGCTGGAGGAACTCAGCGAGTGAGGCAGCATCTGTGGAGAGACAATAGATGCTGCCTCACCCACTGAGTTCCTCCAGCATTTTTGTCTCCCCACCATTTGCAGGGGTCTCTTCAGATCTAGAATTCTATCCCTAAATCTCTCCCATTTTAACCCATCTCTGCTTAAATCCCACTCTTCGACTTTAGTTGGATTAGAAAGAGACAAGGGCACTGCCCGCTACCAAAAAACAGGCTGGGCAACACTGCAAATATTAAACTGGCAGGCTAGTTGAATAACTGCTCTGTGTCAAACCTTTATGCTGCATCTGACATTCCCAGTCCATTAATAATGGATCAAGAGTAGATCTCATTAAAGTTAACACATGAAAAAAAATCTGTGTTGTACAAAACACTTCTTCGTCAGCAGTCCCATGGGTTCAGGGATAACTTACTTCCACTCCAGTTCTAGGAACTTATGAGGCCAGTGGGGGATCCACAGTCTCTGGCATAGATGGGCAGGAGATGGCTGTATAACCTGAGAGATTTTGTGCTTCCCTCTGCTATTTATGCTGTGCTTCTGGGTGTCCCTGGTACACGGATCTGAGATTCCCAATGCATCCCAAACGTTCCTTCTCCATTTTGAGCAAAATTGGCCCAGGAATAGCCGTGAGGTGGTGGGAAAGTGATACCTTGTCAAGCAGTTTTTTGAGAGATGTTTGAATCTTTTCCTCTGTCTACCTTGCAATTGCTTGCAGCGACAGAGGCTGGAGCAGAGTATCTCTTTCAGTAGTTTGCTGTTGGACATGCACGTGATGTGGCATGACTCTCGGAGACGAGGGCCTCAGTGTTGAAGTTGTTAGCCTGGGCTTGAATGCCAAAGCTTATTCACTTATCCTGCCTGAGGATTTGAAAGATTTTGGTGGTATCTTTCTTGTGCTTTGAAGTAACTGTAGCAGTCCAAACTTCAGAATTGTGCAGGAGGGATGAATATTGCACAGTGTAATTGGGTAATGTGGGTGTTGTGATTGATTGACAAGCTGTTTGTTGAAGCTGAGTGAGGCTTGGAGCAATTTTAGATGTGCCGAGGGTGCAGTGAGTGGAAGAATGCTCGGAATGAGCTCTGATTGATGGAAAGTGTTGGCAGCTGAATGATAGGTATGTGATTCATTGAGCAGTTCTTAGGCACGCAGTCAGATATGGCACTTGAAGATGCACTCACTAACCTTTGCTGTTTGTGTGACATACTGTAATTGAACATTTTACAGCACTACGTCCACTACCTTAAAATGGCAGTCCTACTGTTGAGCTGTGGGTTAATCCACTCCACTCGTCTATGGGCAGTGTATTCCTGGCGCTGTGTGGATGATCAATCTGTCCTGTCTTCTCCACCTCCACTAATGCCTCCAATGCAACCTCAAACAACCTGAAGTCTGCTCACACCTTTGACCTACCTTTCATGAATAATTCCCAGGTCAAATGATTTCCTCAACTTGACCCATAATCTGCTTCAGCCCTCCAACCTACGAGGTACAGGCCAGCTATTAAGCAGTGCATGATATCAGTCTCAAGTGGGAATGGCGACACAACATTGGCCTGCTGCTGATGTGTGTAGTTAGTCAATGAACGCAGTTAGCATTGGCTCATGGATCAACATTGTAGTAATTAAGAGGCACCGCAGTACAGTAAAAATCATAGAAAGATACAGCATTGAAACGATCCCTTCAGCCCAACAAGTCCATACTGACCATCAACCGCCCATTTACATTAAATCTGCATAAATCACATTCCTTCTGCGGTTGGCACAGCGACACAGAGGTAGAGTTTGCTGCCTTACAGTGGCAGAGACACGGGTTCGATCTTCACTATGGGTGCTGTCTGTATGGAGTTAGTATGTTTTCCCTGTGACTGTGTGGGTTTTCTCCGGGTGCTCTGGTTTCCTCCCACTCCTAAAACAGGTTATGTAGGTTAATTGGCTTCTGTAAATTGTAAATTGTCCCTAGCCTGTTGGATGGAACTAGTGTACGGGGTGATTGCTGGTCGACGCACACTCGGTGAAGTCCAAAGTCTTAATTCTATCAATTCCCCCCAGATTCTATCAATCACTTGGATACTAGGGGCAATTTATGGTGGTCAATTAACCATAGCATGTGGGAGGAAACCAGAACACTCAGAGGTAACCCACGTAGTCACAAGAAGAATGTGCAAACTGCACACAGATAGCACCCAAGCTCAAGATTGAACCAGAGTCACTGTCTGTGAGGCTGTGGCCCTATGCACTGTGCCACAATGCTGCCCAAAACCTAACATTGGGATTTAATAAATTATGGGGCTTAATCCTACATCACCATCTCCTCACCCATTTCCAGGGATAATCCAATTTAATTTGCTATGGCTGTAATGCTGATATGGTCTGAACGCAGGTGTATGGGACTAGGGGAGAATACGTGTTCGGCACGGACTAGAAGGGTCGAGATGGCCTGTTTCCGTGCTGTAATTGTTATATGGTTATATTATATATGGTTATATTAGGAACTGCAGATACTGGAAAGGGGGAAGAGTGAGAGAGGGTCTCACTGAACACCCATCGGAGAAATTCCAGCATCTACAGTTTGGGAATGCGATCGTTTTGTTATAGTTTGACATTCATTCAATTTGTTGATAAAATATTGATGAAACTGCAAAACAAAAAGCAACAAATTCAAAATCTCAGCTACTGAAAAAATGTTGGCTACGGGTCAATAAAATTTTAGGTCATTGAATGTGTCAGTGCACGACTCACACGTGCATAATGCATGATAAGGGTGCAGGAGCACTGAGGCGAGCCTTCGACATACCTGGTGAGCTGCACCTTTCACGGGTCTGTTAAAGGCCAATTGAGAGCAACTTTGTTCAATGTAGAAAAATCGTCATAATGGACCATAGCGGGGGCGGGGGGGGGAATGGTGATTGTCCGCTAAACGGAGTAAGGGGTTTCCAAGTAATAGAGCATCATTGCGGGAAGTGGTTGAAACAAAGAATTGCAGAAGCTAGTTAACAGACAAAAGTACTGGAGTAACTGAAGAAGTGTCTTGACCCGAAGTGTCACCCATTCCTTCTATCCACAGATGCTGCCTGTCCCGCTGAGTTACTCCAGCATTTTGTTGTCTGTCTTCGGTTTAAACCAGCTTCTACAGTTGCTTCCTACACATACATAAATCTGCAGGTCAGGCAGCATCTCGGGAGAGGTTTTGTTATGGGGCGGGACTCTTCTTCAGACTCTCAGTCTGGAACTGCGTCTGGAATCCAGGTGACTAGACAGCACCAGCCTTGCTGCCGACTGGGGGAGAGGCAAGGACAAGCGGAATCTTGGTCTTGGCATCATGTTCAGCACAGACATTGTGGGATACAGGGCCTGTTCCTGTACTGTACTATTCTATGTTCTATTGCCATATTGCTACCTTTCAGATCTCATTGCACACACTTTGGCTGCCATGTTTCCCTATATCACAACAAAGACTATACTTCAAAGCAGCTTTGTTGGAATTAAAGAGCTATGGGAAGCCCTGAGGTTATGTCAGGTGCTGCTGTGCAATCAAAGCTTTCTTTTTACATCAAATCAATTTTATATCAAATTGTATAACACTTACACTTACAGCCATTGGCGTGATGAACTGCACTGCTGAACAATCATACTGCATCCAAATTACTAGTAAATTCCCTGCTCTCGTTGGAGGAGCTCATTCTGTTTATCAGTTGCCAGTTCAATACTGATGAACAACTAATAATTAATCTTTGTTGTATTGCCTATTGTCACCACCATCTTTCCCGTGCTTCCCTACTTAGAATAGAATGCAATTTATTGTCATTCAAACCTAGGTTTGAACGAAATATCATTTCTACAGTTTTTTACATTACAACACAATCCAAGACCCACACTTAACACAGTTTACATAAACATCCATCACAGTGAGTCTCCAACATCTCCTCACTGTGATGGAAGGCAAAGTCTTTATCTCCTCCCTTTGTTCCTTCTCCCGTGGTCCAGCAGTCCAACTGCAGTGTCGAGGCGAACTGGGGCTCCGATGTTAAACCCCCCGGCGGGCGATGGTAAGTCCTGAGGCCGTTTAAGCCATGCTGGGCGATGTTAGACCCCGGCTCCATGTCCTTAAACCCACGGTTCCAGCGGGAGAAGTCGCCGTTGCGGAGCTCGGAAAAGCGGTCTCCCACCAGGGACCTGCGAGCTCCCGATGTTCCCGTCCACCGGGTCTGCGGCCGGTGCCTCCGAACTACAAAAGTCGGGTCGCAGCCGCGCGCCACCACAGCTCTTCCTGCTCCGAAGTTGGCCAGCTCCGCGATGTCAGTTTCGCAGGCTCTGCCACTGGAGCCCCCAGGTTAGTCCTGGCCGGAGGTCGCCGCCGGCTCCACGATGTTAGGCCCAACGACATCCGAGACCCGACAGGGAATAGTCGGATCCCCGCACAGGGAAGAGATTTAAAACAGTTTCCCCCACCACCCCCACATATACACAGCTAAAAAAAAAAATAAAAACTTACTCAAGACATACATTTAACAAGACAAAAATAAAAAAAGACAGACTATGTACTTTTGTACATAGATTATATTATTCAAAAACAAGAATGAACAAATTTTATCCAAATATATCCGCCACTTGTGATAAATGTCTAGCCCAAAAGGCAACTATAACACACTCCTTGGTTTCCTGCATAAAACATTATAGATTTTGGAATTATATTTTTGAAATATTTACAAAATTATTCAAGACAAGAATGGAACCTAATACGACAATGATTATATTTGGCGTAATGGAAGATTGGAATAAATTGAACACATCTCAAAATCTATTCCTTAACTATGGTTTAATAATAGCAAAAAAATTAATACTTAAATTTTGGAAGGGTACATCAATACCAACGCTTAAAATGTGGATTGCAAGTATGTTGGACACCGCTCATCTTGAGGAAATGCGATTCCTCCTAATGGATAAATCAGACCAATTCATAACGAGTTTTAACGACCATTCGTCGTTTTTTTGGAATCCTATGGTGCAACATAAAAATAATATATGTTGCACCATACAATTTTCCTGTAAAAAATAACTGTTTCAGGACTGGATGAGGGTTGGTCAAGATTATAAATAATGATCTCCTTTTCTTTTTTATTTTATTTTCTTTTCTCTATTTTCTCTCTCAACTTTCTTCATTTACTCGTTTTCTTTCTTCACACACTATATATTTCACATTTTTCTATCCTTTACTATCTAACTTCTTTTTCTTATTCTAATCTTTTTTCAATGTAACAAAAAAAAAAAAAAGTTGTACATAAAATGTATTATGAAAATATATATTAGGCACTTTGGTGCCATATGACTGTACTTACTTCTAATAAAATAAAATATATATTTTTTTAAATTAAAAAAAAAAGAGAGCTCTCAGGGGAAGCACACAGGTTTTTCGAGAGAACCTTGGGGCATAGCTGCCTGAGGGGAGGCTTTATGGAGGTGTATAAGATCATGAGGGGCACGGATAAAGTGAGCGCTCACAGTCTTTTTCCCCAGGGTAGATGATTCTAAAACTGGAGGGCATTGGCATAAAGTGACCACATGGGTTTTCTCCAGGTGCTCCGGTTTCCTCACACACTCCAAAGATGTACAGGCTTGTAGGTTAATTGGCTTTGATAAAAATTGTAAATTGTCCCTACTATGTAGGATAGTCCAAGTGTATGGGGATCGCTGGTCGGCATGGACTCGGTGGGCCGAAGGGCCTGTTTCCATGCAATATCTCTAAATAATCTCAACTCAAATTGAGACACAAGCAACTGCAGATGTTGGAATCTTGAACTGAATCATAAAGTGCTGGATGAATTCAGCAGGTCAGGGAACATTTGTGGAAGAAATGGACAGAAGACTCCTGTCCATTTCCTCCACAGATTTGCCAATGGTCTGTCCAATTCCTCCATAGATGTTGCCTGACCCACTGAGTTCCTCCAGTACTTTGTAATTTGCTATTGATAGGAAGGGTTTAGAGATATATATGTTCAATGGAGGAAAATGGCAATTTAGGCAGTATTGCATCTTGATTGGCATAGATAAGCTGGGCCGAAAGGCCTGTTTCCATGCTGTATAACCCTTTGATTTAATGACATACAAACTCCACTCAAACTCCACTCGAGGTTAGACAGGGACTCAGATCACTTAATCTTCGAGGCAGCTGCATTACCTGTCGTGCCATTGTGCTGTGTGGAAGAAGGGTCTCAACCCCGAAACGTCACCCGTTCCTTCTCTCCAGAGGTGCTGCCTGTCCCGCTGAGTTACTCCAGCATTTGTGTCTACGCTGGATTGGACAAAGCACTACTAGCGTAGATCAAAGCAGTATTACATGCAAGAAATTCTTTGAGCAATTTTAGCACCCAGATGATTAGTCAAATTGCCTGTTGAGTCAATTATGGAAGCTGTAACTGTGCCATAGGGAGTAGTAATATGTATTCATGCACATAACTTTACAAGGAGCTAGTCGGCTTCAAAACTAATGCAATTTTAAAATCTGTAACTGGGTAAAGTGATCAACCAGAAAAGATATTTTAGGTTTGAGGAAAAAAAAGCATGGGCTAATTTTCCTGACCGCTAGCCTTCCAAGGAACTCTCTGGGAATTAAGGTCATAAATGGAAGTACTTGTTGTGCTTCTGGTGGCGCTGGTGCCAGCAGCCTCCACCTACAGCCCGGTATCTTTTTGTTTTTTTGTTTATTTAGTTATGTAAAAGTGTGTTTTTTGTGGGTTTTTTGTGTTTTTATGTGGGGGAAGAGGACACAGTGCGGGGGATACCGTCCTTCAGCCGCTTCCTGGTGAGGACGCGACTATTATTCGAGTCGCGTCCTCGCCCCCCCTCCCCCACAGCGGCCTACCTACCTGGATTGGCGCGGCCTTTCGTGCCGAGATCGACCGGAGCTCCAGCAGCGGCGCTGATGGACAGCGCTGAAACATCGCGGGGCTGGCGATGCCTTACCGGGGGTCACCGTCTGGAGCCCGGAGTGCTGGACCTGCTGCACCGACATCCTGGAGCTGCGGTTTGCGGAGCTCCCAACGCGGGCGGCGCTGATCAACAACGTGGGGTCCTGCGACTCTGCCCGGCTCGGCCTGCGGACTCAGGAGCTGCAGACTCCGGCAGCGGGAGGCGGCTGATCAGGAGGTCCGGGCCGCTGAGGAGGAGGATGTTCACCGTCGGGGTTCGGCGTCGGCGTTCCACCAGCCCGGCGTGAGGGCCTGAACATCGGGCCACCCGGGGCGGCGACTACGGGTCCTCGGAAGGCCCCGACCACGGATGGACATGGAGGGGAGGCTGGCTGGACTATGGTGCCATCCTCACCTTGGTGCCATTTATGTTATGTTGTGTCGTGGACTTTCTGTGTTTGTGCTTTTTTTTTAATTCAATTTCAATTTTATTTTTACTATGTTTTATTATTTATTTATTTATTATGTATTTATTTTTTTGTGATTTTTTTATGATACTGCCTGTAAGGGAAATTCATTTTGTTGTCTCAAATTGAGACAATGACAATAAATTTGAATACAATACAATACAATACAATACAATACAATACAATAAAGAAAATGCAACGATTCGCTCTCTCAAATTCGCCACCTTCGCTACATGTTCAGGGGTACGCAGTAGTTTATAGAGCTTTCATTTGCAACTACAGTGGAGACCAGCTCAGCAATTGCCAGATCATTGGGACAGGAGGCGAGTAATTTGTAGCCTCTTGCCTGCAATCTGCATTCATACCACTGTTAAGATTGCAAAAAGTGAACACTACCCAGTCCGTCGCGGGTACTGACATCCCCACCATCGAAGTGATCCCCAAGAGTCGCTGCCTGGAACAGGCGGCCAGCATCATCAGAGGCTCACACCACCCTGACCACACACTTATTTCACCCCTGCCATCAAGAAGAAGTTATAGGAACCTGAAAATTGTAATGTCCAGGTTCAGGAGCAGCTTCTTCCCTATGACCGTCAGGCTATTAAACCACGTACATTTGGGGGCATTATTTTTGACTTTGCACTATTATTGGTTATTTATTTGTCTCTTTGTTTCATGTAACTTTTTTGGTGTTTACAGAGTACCATGTTTACTTTTCTGTTGTGCTGCTGCAAGTAAAAATGTCATTGTTCCATTTCAGGACTTATAACGATAAAACACTCTTGACTCTTGACATGGAAATGAATAGAGGCCTGGCACCATGAACCATCGCATTCTGCTCACTCCCCTCCCCCCCTCCACCATCATTAAACCCTACAAAAGCGCATGGAGGAACCAAAAGATAACTCCGAGCTTTTATTTCCCAAGACCGCCAAATCAATTATTATTTAAGATTATATAGAACTACATTGCAGTGATGTACTTAGTGTGGAACAGTAACATTACACAATTCTCAGGAGTTGTAATAATTATATTGCTATCATCGTACAACAACATTTTAAGTGTGGCAGTTCTCTGGAGATCCACTGCTTATTATGTACAGATTTCTCCTTGATGTCTCTGCTGAAATAATTGCTCAGGCGTTTCAAGCATCAGTCCCACACTCCATATAACAGGACATCCATGGGGCAGCTGGATAAACAGGGGAGGGAGACAGGAAGAAAATATTATGCTGATGGGATTAGATAAAGGTGAGGTTCGTGTGAAGTACAAGCACTGGCATGGAGCAGGCGGTAATTGCCTTGTACTGTTAATTATGTTGCCTTGAAAATTACTGCCCCCAATTATGGCCACCAATGTCTGATCACGGTAAACTGTGTCTGTGAGCAGTGGTGAAAATGTGAAGCATTAATTATTTCTAAACAACACACCCCACCCATGCTTATGACCAGATTAATTGCCATAGTTTTGGCATTCACTCTGTTTCTGCCTCCTTTATATATTTTTTTACTTGATTGGAAATAAATGTTTAATTTGACTCATTTACCATCTGTGCTGAAAACTAAATGCCTAAAAGACGACTATTAATCTGCACTAATATTTTATAGCATATTTATTTGTTGTGGTGATGTTTTAATATGCCTGTAAAGCTGCAGGATGCAAGAATTTCATTGCTCCAGTCCCAGTGCATATAACAATTTCTTTAGTCAGAAGGTGGTGAATCTGTGGAATTAATTGCAACAGACGGATGTGGAGGCCATCAATGGATATTTTTAGTAGTAGCATATATTTTATTCCGAACATGTAAAACAAAAAAAGTTAAAAACAAAACAAACTAACAATAAAATGAAATGAACAATAAACCTTTACATAACTCATTGAATAACCTCATAAACATTATAAATTAAATCTTACATGTTCGAAAAGGAGTACACTTATTTATTCCTACCCCTTCTCCGCTACTCATCAATTAATTCGCAAACTTTATCTCATCTACACATATATATACATACATATACACACAAACATATACATGCATACATATATCCATACATAAGCCACACACATACATACATATTTACATGCATATGCACATAAGTAAAGTTACATATATACAGTTTATAAACAATTATCCAAATCCATTGTGCAGCTCGAATATCACACTGTGTCAATAAACTAAAACTTAACCATCATCACAGCCTTTCTTCATTCTTCAATATTTGTTTTTGCATTCTTCTTAAACTGAGTAATGTTTGTGCTTTGCTTGAGTTCCACATCCAAATCATTCCACAATTTCACCCCAAAGTTTCTTTAACTTAAACTTTCCATTCAAATTATGACCACCCTCCCTGTTAAAGAACATTTTTTGTATATTACCTGGTAGATAATAATTTTTTGTTTTATACATTATATCAATAGTCAATAGTCAATAGTCTATTTAAATGTCATTTGGACCCCTGGAGGTCCAAATGAAATGCCGTTTCTGCAGCCATACATTACACACAAATAGACCCCAGACACAACATAATTTACAGTTTACATAAACATCCATCACATAGCTGTGATGGAAGGCCAAAAAAACGTATCTCTCCACTGCACTCTCCCCCCCCCCCCCGATGTCAGAGTCAAAGTCAAAGCCCCCGGCTGGCGATGGCGATTGTCCCGCGGCCAGTAAAGCCACGCCGGGTGGTGCGAGGTCGCACTCCGGGTCTTGGTGTTAGAGACCCCGGCATGCGCTCGCAGAGTCCCGCGGCCATTCCAAGCCGCGCGGGGCAGTGATGTAGGCCCCGCTCCAGGAGCTCTTCGACCCCGCAACTCGGGCGGGAGAAGTCGCCGTTGCAGGAGCCCTGAAAAGCGGTCTCCCTCCAGGGAGCCCCGGGCTCCCGGTGCCGCCGTCCGCAGACCCGCAGTAGCAGCCTCCGCATCAGCAGCAGCAGCGGCAGCAGCAGCAGCAGCAGCAGCAGCAGCAGCAGCAGCGGCAGCGGCAGCGGCAGTGCTCCTCCACCGCTCCACCCGCTCCGGTCTCGGCCAGCTCCGCGACGGTGAGGTGAGTCGGCACCAGAGTCCCCGGCTTCTTCTGTTGGAGGCCGCTCCTCGTTGCAGCCCCAACGACAACTGAGACCCGACGAGAAAGGGTCGGGTCTCCAGTGCAGGGAGAGATTTAAAAGTTTCCCCCTGGTACATAAAATAACATATGTACTGTATTCCTTTCTGAATATATGTACTGTATTCTGCTGGATCCATAAATCTCAAGGCATTTGACTTTAAAAACATAGAGTTGGTGCGTTCACAAAATCCTACATTATGAACTATCTTTATGGCTCTTTTTTGAGGTATGAATAATGGATGTAGGATGCTATAGTAAGTGTTACCCCGTACCTCCACACTGTAGTTTAGATATGGCAGTACGTGAACAATAAACAATGTTCAGTGCTTTGTGATTCACAATGTGAATGCTCCTTGCCAGCTTTGCTCACATATGTTTTAAAACCATATAACCATATAACAATTACAGCATGGAAACAGGCCATCTCGACCCTTCTAGTCCGTGCCGAACACGTATTCTCCCCTAGTCCCATATACCTGCGCTCAGACCATAACCCTCTATTCCTTTCCCATCCATATAACTATACAATTTAATTTTAAATTTTTATATGAGTTTTTTGTGGTTTAATATCACACCTAGAAGTGTATTTTCATATCCTCTTTCTATATCAACACCATCTATCCTCACTTGTACCTGAGCGTTTATTTTACAATTTCCAAACAGCATAATCTTTGTTTTGTTCAAATTTAATGATAATGTCAAAACACCTTTTTAATGTTCTAATTTCTGATGTGATCTCCTCTCAAAAGCTGCTGTAAATTCTCCCCAGTACAAAAGATATTAGTATCGTCTGCAAATAAAACAAATTTCAATATTTCTGATACTCTACGTATATCATTTATATACAGAATGAACAATTTTGGTCCTAATACTGACCCCTGAGCTCATCCACAAGTAATATCCAAGCATGTTGATTTATGCTCACCTATCTTCACAAACTGTTGCCTGTTACTTAAATAGCTTCTCAACCAATTCAACACCACCCCCCTGAGACCGTACCTTTCCAATTTATCAAGTAATATGTTGTGATCAATGGTATCAAAAGCTTTTTTTGATCTATAAATACTCCCACTGAATACTTGTTTTTGTTTATACAATTAGTAATTTCTTCTTTTAATTCGATTAGCACCATACATATTGATCTGTTTGATCTGAATCCATATTGACGGCAGTCAGTAATTTGTGCTTCTCAATGGATTTGTCTAGTCATTCAGTAAAGTGCTTTTCCAGTGTCTTGGAGAATTCAAAAAGTAAGGAAACATGCCTATAATTTGTGAAATGGTATCTATCCCAGTTTTATATTAAAGTATAACTTTAGCAATTTTCATTTTGCTTGGGAATTTACCAGTTAGAAACGACAAGTTACAGATATGCATTAGTGGTTTTGTAATACCATCATTGACTTTCTTGACTATTGTCATGTCAATTTAATTCCAGTCAGTAGAAGTTTTGTTCTTACAGACTGACAGATTCTTGATTAGTACTGGTGTCAGGGGTTATGGGGAGAAGGCAGGAGAATGGGGTTGAGAGGGAAAGATAGATCAGCCATGATTGAATGGCGGAGTAGACTTGATGGACTGAGTGGCCTAATGCTGCTGCTGGAACTTATGAAGAATTAAACCTTCTTGACTCTCTTGACTCTTGATATCTATCTGCAAATCACTCAGACCATGTGCCTATTTTGGGGATTTTCCCTCTGATTTACCTCTGCTTTTGTTGCTCCTCAAGTCAGAAGCAACAACTGCACCCATGATGGACAATAGGCCTCAACCAAGAAATTGAACTTCATAAGTGAGTTTGGGCAATAAAGATGGAACCTGCTGTCCTGGGAACAATGACAGTTTCTTTGTTTGACTCTACAGGATAAACAGAATAGCTCTGCTATACAAGCAGCTGGTGCCACTACCTCACAACTCCAGGTTCAGGTTGAGATTTATTATTGCCACATGTACCAAGGTACACTAAAAAGCTTTGTTCTGTATGCAATTAAATTAGATAATATTATGCATAAATACAATCAAGTTAAACTCAAGTACAATAGGTAGAGCAAAGGGGAAAATACAGAGTGCAGAATATAATTCTCAGTATTGTAGGTGAATTGGACAGTGTCCTTTCTTGTTGAAAGACTGTTCAGAAGCCTGATAACAGAGGGGAAGATGCTGTTTGTGGCTATTAGTGCACCCTTTCAAGTTTCTGTACCTTTTGTCCAATGAGAGGAAGGGGAAGAAAGAATGGGCAGAATGGGACAAGTCTTTGAATATGTTGGTTGCTTTTCCGATATAGCATAAGGTGTAACTGGAGTCAATGGTGGGGAGTGTGGTCTGCGTGATGGACTCACATGGGAATAAGTCGCAGAAAAGGAAATGATGGACTTGATGGACTGAATGGCCACCTTTTATGTCATGTGCAAGCATGACCTCATGTACAGTGTGGAGGAACTCTTCATGTCACTGACAGGTTAAATCCCAAAAGGCATGGAAGAGGCATCTTTCACTTGATAGCCATCAAGAGTTCATAATTGATAGGAGCAGAATTAGGCCAGAATTAAGCTGTGCAAGCACACTAGCAATCTCCACTATGCTCTTCCATATTGTCACTCGCAGCACAACCTACTAGATGCCTGACAGATAAGTGGACCCAGGTCTTATCAGGCAGCTACTCATGCAGCTGGTAAACCTTTTGTCCTTGGGACCTGCAAAATGCTTCCTCTGTCCCTCTTTGAGAAGCCATATCCCAAAATCTAGCAATGGTCCTCTTACTGTGCACCAGGGCTAGGGTTCTGATCCCCCAGTCTATAGCCATGGGTAGCAGTCTCTAAGAGTGCGGGTGATCCAGTATTAGAGATAATGTATCTCGCTGCCGGCGCCGCCACATGAGTGGATCTGTAGTTAAAGTCCCATGTGTTTTATTTTATCTATATTACTAAAAGTCCGATCTTGACCGCTTTTGGCCCACTGTGGTGCAATTTCCGAGAGAACGCCACACCCTACGGCTGTCATTTTTGGCCACCTCGCTCAGAGCCCCCCTCCACCTTCCGAGACCGGAGGATTTTTCCCATTGATGAAAAATCAGAGAGATATTAATGTTTTTTAAAAATTCCCCATTCTCTCTGCTGCCCCCGCTGGCGGCAGGGGGGAAAGACTATAAAACCAGGAAGTGTAGTCCCTCATTCAGTCTCTGCCAGACACAGGAAGCGAGAGGATCACGGCTCTCTGAGCTGCGAATAACACTGAAAGCACGTCTACTCCACGGTGAGTCCCCTCGATGTGGCTGTAAGGTGGCTGCTGCCCAATTGTTTTCCTCACCTTTTTTAAACGTTTGTGTTCACAAAATTATGATGGTTGTCGGGTGGCTGCTGCCCAATTGTTTGCAGGTGCCTCGCCTTTTTAACAAGTTTGTGTTGGTGGAGAGGTGGAATATTGCGTTGGTGACCAGCACTCCCGTGTGATGCTGGGACCCAACGGGTCCCACTTAGTCTAGTTCTCCTTTAAATTCATCTGGTCAGAACCCTAATTCCACATCCAGGTGAGCAAAGAAGCCAATGGTTGGCCGGGTTGCGGTTTCACTGCAGCTCCTCACTCTTGGAATTCATAAATTCATAAGTGATAGGAGAAGAATTAGGTAATTCGGCCCATCAACTCTACTCTGCTATTCAATCATGGCTGATCTATCTTTCCCTCTTAACCCGTAATCCTCCCTTCTCTCCATAACCCCTGAGACCCATACTAATCAACAATCTATCTATCTCTGCCTTAAAATTATCCATTGACTCAGCCTCCACAGCCTTCTGTGGCAATGAATTCCACATATTCACCACCCTCTGACTACATAACTTCCTCCTCATCTCCTTCCGAGAGGAAAGTCCTTAATTCTGAGGTTATGACCTCCGGTCCTTGACTCTCCCACTAGTGGAAACATCCTCTCCACATTCACTCTATTCAGGCTTTTCACTATTCAGTAAGTTCCGAATATCAGAATAGTACTTTATTTGCCAAGTATGTTTTGCAACATATGAGGACATGCGTGTCAGTCATACAAATGCCAAGTCAGTCATACAAATAAAAAGCAACAGATCACCCAAAACACATTTTAACATAAACATCCACCACAGTGACTCCTACACATTCCTCACTGTGATGGAAGGCAAAATAAAGTTTAAACTTTGACTATCAAAATAGTTTGATCTCCCTCGAGCCTTCCGTTGACGGGACGATCTTGACTCCCGTAGCCAGCGGCGTTTTGGTCCTCCGCTTCGAGGTGATCAGCTCCTGCATCAGGGGATGTCAGCTCCCCCGCGCTGGACGATCGAACCTCGCGTCGGGGCTGGTCGAACCTTCCGCGACATTGGAGCTACCAACTCGGCCAAGACTGCAAACTCCTGATGGTAAGTCCGCAGGCCATGGTTGGAGCGATCCCAGGCAAGGGATCAGCTCCGATGTTTAGTCCGCGCCCCACGGTGGGGCTCACGCCAGTCTGACGAGGCCGCCAGCTCCATCGATGGAAGGCCGCAGAACGCCCGGAGAATGCAATGCGAAAATCAATCGCATCTCCACCAAGGTAAGAACCTGAAAAAAAGTTTCCCCTGATCCCCTCCCCCTCCCCCCACATAAGACAAACCGGAGAACATTAAAACAAACTTTTAACAAACACTAAAAATAAATTAAAAAAAGATGATG
This sequence comes from Leucoraja erinaceus, assembly GCF_028641065.1. Taxonomy (NCBI): domain Eukaryota; kingdom Metazoa; phylum Chordata; class Chondrichthyes; order Rajiformes; family Rajidae; genus Leucoraja; species Leucoraja erinaceus. Next base: position 94,570,485 of record NC_073380.1, on the reverse strand, counting down.
AAACAAACAGATGGTCGGCGGAGCTGCCATCGCACGACGCCCCTGTTATTTAAAGACAGACATTATATACTGTAGTTATTCCATCCAGCCAGCTTTGTGCAAAGTTTTATTCCTAAATAATATTTTTTAGTCAATCTATCATCGCATGTTGTGGAAAAATGAGCACTTATTCCGCACGCTCAGTATTCAGCACATTACAGAACTCACACTGACACCCTTTTACATACTTCATGTAATTGCTTTCTTCTTGCCTTTTTTTAAATGAGCAATGTTCAAATGCATTTATTTGACGTGAGGGTGGGCAATGGAGTTTAAATATAATTTCACTGTCAAACCTGCTCCACTTTTAGCTCATAAATAGATTTCAAACAACTCTAACCATCAATACAGTTAGGTTGGAAACTTTCTTTTATATTAATCCAATCCTAAATTCATAAAAGCCCAACAAAGCTTATTAATTTATGTGGCACTTGCTGAATTATCTAAGGTGTTTTAATTAAAAACTTGTAATGGCTGACAGTTCTCAATGTGTTGGTATCGTAATCTATCATCTCGTAATGTCCAGTCGCAGGACACATTTGTGGCACAAATTGATGATCCTTGGACACATGTATGCAAAACTCAGCCTGCCAGTTCCCTATTGTAATTTTTGAACTGAAGCAACTGATAAAAGCATCTGTTTCACACCATGGGCTGTGGAACTGGGGGGCTAGGTGGGGGTTGCAGCCCCCCCACCTTTTTGGCTACTGTACGGGGTGATCACTGGTCAGCGCAGACTCGGTGGGCCGAAGGGCCTGTTGCCGTGCTGCATCTCTAAAGTCTAAAGGCAGTAGTCTATAGACCAAAGCGGGTAGGACTGATCTGTGTAGGAAAGAACTGCAAATGCTGCTTTAAATCGGTTAGACACAAAATGCTGGAATAACATCCTACAGGAAGGGTCTCGACCTGAAACGTCGCCAGCTGGCTTCTGTCCAGAGGTGCTGCCTGTCCCGCTGAGTTACTCCAGCATTTTGTGTGCACCGTAGTAATGTTATTTGGGTGATATTGTCGGAAGGGTTTGATAAGACAAAAATTCCATTGGATGCTGACCTCTGTAGCCGTTTGATTGCTGCATGAACAGCAGCTTCTAGTTTACAGTGGTCATCCATTGACATTCCGGACTGCACCCGCCACCATTCACAGAAAGCATGGGAGAAGTCCACAGCTTCGGAAGTCAAAGGCTGTCCCACTGCGACGACCTAATCTGCGACTCAAACTCGCAGCATGGTCGACACATGGTCCTGGGAGGTCCTATGTGGTCACTGGAAGCCTCCTTCATGCTTGAGGGAAGTTCCCGAATACTCGTGGCCTCTGCTAGGTCACAAAATATTTTGCAACATGTTGAAAAACTTTGGTAAAATGTGGTCGGCACGTGGTAACCCTAGGAGGTAGCCTATGTGGCTTCACTGAAAAAAAGTCTTCCTTCATGCTAAAATTAAGAAAAATGACACAACATATTGTATAATTCAAACACAAACGAGAATAAAAAAAGTTCCCTGTGGGGAATACAGAAAGTTCAGCGGATCACACTCTGCTAGGTCACAAAATATTGCCAGAAAGCTGGAATGTCGGGTGAACACTCCTCAAAACGCTTCCTCCCCGAGGCATCCAAAATTTGGTCGGCATGTGATCTCGAATCCCAGGCTCCGCTTTTTAAATCCTCTGTAGTCCGCAGCCAGTGGATGTTAGTCGGGGTCGCTTATTTAAGGCATACCCACTCCGTGGCAGTCCCGCGCTGGCTGCCGAAGCTGTAGTCCCGGCCGATCCAGACAGGAAACGCTGCAACAGTCTGATGGTAGGCCGCGAGGAAGGGGCGAAGAAGCAGCTCGGAGGGAAACCCAGGCAGTGGGGTCGCTATTTTTTAATCGAGGCAGCCGGCAATCTCCTTTCATTGGAGTTTTCAGGACCAAGGAAAACCGACCGGTAGGTAAAATGCTCGCTAAACTTTAGTAAACGTTGTCTGCCTTCTTAGAAGCAAAGATCCTATAGCGGAGTGAGATAGTCCACTCGACCAAAAAGCCGTAGCAGGGTCATAGGTAATCTTCAGCACCATTTCCGTAACCGGCTTCTGTCTCCGCACCAAAGATCCCATAGCGGAGCAAAAATACTAGTGCGGAGACGGAAGTCGGTTACGGAAACAGCCTCGTAAAAATCAAAGATCTTTGGTAAAAATCTTCTCCTCATTTTCTTTCTGCCTCTCTGCCTCACAATAAAAAGCAAAAAGATGCCTATGTTCCTTCCACAGTGTGTGGGAAGTCTGGCCCGGATCAGCACGGATGAGACGCCAGGGTAAAGTTACGGGGAGGTTTGAAATGTATTTTTATGTAATGTTGTCCCTTGTCTGGGCCTTGAGTCCAAAATAAAGTTTATCATTATATATATAAAAATCTGGAGAGATATATATATATGTGTGTGTGTAATATGATTATATATATACATCTATATCACATTCATGTATGTGTGTATGTGTGTTCTTTCCTACACAATTTAATCAGTTGTATTATCGCTGAATAAAACCATCCTTAAATTATACATCATTTTTTAATCTAGCTCAAAACAAATGTTATTTTGTTAAATACTTCATTTAGATAACCCCACCATTACAGACAGATCTCATTCCACTCTCTGGCTATTGGGAAGACCAGACCCATTTTATTGTTGAAAAGCAATTCAATAGACATAAAAAATCATTAAGGAACATTCCCAGAGCAGAGCAACTGGAATCTTCATATTGTTATTATTTTACCAAATACCGCAGTTGTGAACAGTGTGATTAGATGAATTACAGAGTGCAATTTTAATACAAAAATCAACTCAAACACAGCACATGAGCCATTTAAAAAATTTTTTTTAAACATTAAAAAAGAAAATTAACAGAATTATAATTTATTAATATTAATCATTAACAAAAAATAACAGAATTATGAATTAAAAGATATCACACTCACAAACTGTTCCCCCGCAACGCTGATTACACTGCGAGAGGGATAACCAGTTGGGTCAAGTTCACTGAAATGGCTGAAGAAAAGGCTGATGTTCTGTTCCGTTGCGTACTACTCATCAGCCCATTGGATTTAGCAGGTGGACTATCTTGCTCCGCTATAGGATCTTTGCTTAGAAGTGCCTCCACTCCTTCTCCGCCCCTTCTCTCTCTCCTTCTCCCCCCCCCCCCACCTCTGCGCTCTCTAAAGGACTTACCATACACTGTGCAGCCATCTTTTACCTTCCTCTTCATCGTGGGGCTGAATTTCAGACAGTGCTCCCCCGCTTTCCCTGGCCGCGGTTTCAACGCTGACGGTCGATCCAGCTCGAGGTTTTCCAGGCGAGTGCCCTCGAGCTTGAAGGTCAAAGGCACTCTTCTTAACTCGCGGATTAGGTCGCGGCAGTGGGACAGCCCCTTCAGCCAGCTCCGTGATGGTAAGTCCACAGGTTCTGCAACCGGAGACCTCAAGGTCGATTCCAGTTGGAGGCCGCCAGCTCCTAGAATCTAGCAGCCCGGGGCTAGCTGCAGTTCCCAGGTCAGCTCGCTTGCCCCGGGACTGGTCTTTGCACCCAGGTTGGCTCGCTTGCCCCAGGTCTGGCTGTAGCGACCAGGTCGCCTGCATGCCCCGGGACTGGCTGCAGTTCCCAGGTTCCCAGATTCATGTGGTTATTCCCGGGATGGCGAGACTGATGAAAGAATAGATTGACTGGGCTTGTATTCACTAGAATTTAGGATGAGAGGGGATCCTACAGAAACAAATAAAATTATTAAGGGATTGGACACACGAGATGCAGGAAACATGTTCCCGATGTTGGGGGAGTCTAGAACCAGGGACCACGATTTAAGAATAAGTGGTAGGCCATGGAAGAGGAAAAACATTTTCACCCACAGTTATGAATTTGTCCAATTTTCTGCCTCAGAAGGCAGTGGAGACCAATTCACTGGATGCATTCAAAAGAGAGTTAGATCGAGCTCTTAGGGCTAGCGGAATCGAGGGATATGGGGAGAAGGCGGGAATGGGGTACTGATTGTGGATGATCAGCAAAGATCACATTGAATGGCGGTGCTGGCTCGAAGGGCCGAATGGTCCACTCCTGCACCTATTGTTTATGTATCTATGTATCTACGTAAAACTTTTTAAGGAACTCTTAAGATTTTGATCTCTCCAGTATCATTATCCTGTTGCTCTGGTTGCAAAATGCCGGGTTCTCAGTTTGCAATTACAGGCAGGGTCCAAACCTCCACATAGTTTTCTATAATTACTGTGTGTTGAACTGAAGCATTTTTTAATTTTTTGTCTAGTTTATGCATGAAAACAAATCCTAAAAGCAAAAACCTCAAAACAAGTCCTCTCTGCAGGTTGCTTAATTTACATAATGACAGAAAATCCCGCAGATATAAATTTGAAGAGGTTTTCCAACACATTGGCCTCATTCCATTAGCTGTTGTACTCCTTAGTGCATCTTTTTAATGTTCTGGTGGAAACCTTTTAATAAAGTCTCCCTAACCCTCAAAGTCAATTAGAAATATTATGAAACTTTTATTTCCTCCACGACTCATTTCTTCCATCGACAATTGCTTTCTCTGATGAGTTATTATTTAGGAAACATTTTCACATAATCATAAATCCTGGTTCTATTAAGTATTTATCCACTTCCACCTGTGAATGAATTAACCAACACAGCAATCCTTGCAATCACTTGGTTACTAATTAATTAAATAGAAATACTTTTATAAAACAACTAGACTAAATGGGACCCGTTGGGTCCCATGTTCACATGGGAGGGGCTGGTCCCCCAACACGATATTCCACCTCTCCACCAATTCCAATATTGCTGGCCAGTAGGGGGGTGCAGGGGCTTTCTGGAGCGGTAGTATATGTGTTGTGGGCCAAAGGGACTGGTTTCCAGAGGGCTAGTATGGACGTTGTGGGCCGAATGGATTATTGGACTGGTCGCTCAGTCACTCGGGCCTGGTGGGCTGGCAGCTCAGTCACTCAGGCCTGGTGGGCTGGCAGTTTAGTCACCCAGGCCTGGTGGGCTGACAGCTCAGAAACTGCTAGAAATTCTGCCCAAAACAGGTGAGAGACTCTGTGAGAGAGAAGGGGGAGAGGGTGGAGAATCAATTTTAGACATTTTTCATCTTTTTCTGCAGATCACAGCAATGAAGGAGGAAAGTCTATCCTGGCCTGGATCTCATAGGGAGCAAATGAATGGAGGGAGAAAAATACTGGGGTGAGGTTTAATACTTGCAGGGGAAATACTTACTGATGGGTCGAAGGGACTCCTGGGTTAGTACAGGCCTGATGGGCCAAAGGGGCTCTTTAAAAAAAAATCTGAGTTGAATCTCAGTGAAAGGCACTTTTTCTGGACATTTCCTGGCCTGGCACGGGCCTTTTGGACCAAAATCCTCCACCTGGGCTAATACGGGCATTTTGGGCAAAAGGGACTGGTTTCTCGGCTAATAGGGGCTTTGTGGGCCAAAATTAGCGGTTTCAGACAGGCCAAACAACTAATTTCATTTAATTTCCAATTGCATTGCAGTTTCAAGCACAGGGCAGGTCGAATAGCTCATTGTATTTTCATTTCATTTCCATTGCCATTGCAGTTTCAAGCACAGGGCCGACCAAGCCAAACGGCTGATTGCATTTTCACTTCATTTCCATTGCCATTGCACTTTCAAGCACAGGGCAGGCTCAAGCCAAACAGCTGATTGCATTTTCTCTTCATTTCCATTGCCTTTACACTTTCAAGCACTGGGCAGGCTCAAGCCAAACAGCTGATTGCATTTTCACTTCATTTCAATTGCCATTGCACTTTCAAACACAGGGCAGGGTCAAGCCAAACAGCTGATTGCATCTTCACTTAATTTCCATTGCCATTGCAGTTCCAAGCACAGGGCAGGCCAAACAACTAATTTCATTTTCATTAAGAGCTAACAAATCATTTATTCAAGTACATTGCATACTCACAGTGTTCTGTAGTTTCCCAGCTCAGACAGAGAGTCGTGACCTCTCCCTCGCCATCTTGCAGACAGACTGAGCCACACCCACAATTCCGGGTTTTATAGTCCTTCCCCCCTCCCACCAGAAGGGGCATGGCCTTCATGGCAGTGATTGACAGGAGAGAGAATCTCAAGATTTTTTTAAACACTAATAAGCCCTTTATTTTTCATCAATGGGAAAAATCAAGGGCTAATTACTGTTTAAAAAAATAGCCCTTTATTTTTCATCAATGGGAAAAATCCTCAGGGCCTGCGCACCGGAAGAGGACTCTGAGTACGATGGCGAAAAAATCACAGCCATATGTGGTAGCATTTTTTCTAAAATAAAGCACTTTGCAAACAGGAAGTGGTCAATATGAGACTTTTAATTATATAGATAGTGGTGTAATTCAGCATCTTATGCAGAGGAGTGATCTCCAATCCAATTTTTTAAATCAAATCCTGGAATCTTGTCATTCGGTTTGTGGTTTCCTGTTGGAGAAAACATCACCACTTAGACCATGTGGGAACGATGTTGCAGAAACCCAGGAGCAGGAAGTGTTGAAGGTAATCCCTGAGCTAGAATGGATAATTCCAAGCAACCCAGGATACTGAGCATCTGATGTCATTTCACACAAAGATACTTTATAAGGAAACCTCTCTTCTGAAAAGTCAAGGTAGTCCCGTTGGGAGATAGTAGAGTGCAGGCCACCAGAATAGAAAAGGCCAATGTGGGAACCAATGACTCCAATAAGGATAATGACCAGGCGTTGGTAAAGAAAGTGGTGATTGCAGTGGAGAAAGATGTGCTGGGCATATGGAAAAGTATTGTAATCATGAAGAGAAGGTGAAAGTAAGAGAGGTAGCAACGTTCATGATATAAGATTGGGATGCAGATTGGATATCGGCAGATGAGAGAATGGATGAAACCTAAGAATATGGATGTTGGTTTGCAATAATATATTACTGTCAGCATGTTAAATGCTGTAATTCTAAATGATTACTGCATGTAGTCAGAACTACATGTACCCATCAACAGCGGGTCTGATGGTGCAGATGACTAATGCCACACAAAAGGCGATCTGCATGAATAAAAGAGGCTTGTCACGATTAACGGAAGTAGTAACAGCTCTTTGGGAGCTAAATCAGGCCTGTATTGGATTGAAGTGCAATTGAATGTACTGGAGACCAGGCACGAGCTGGGGTGGAAGAGAGGGAAGATGTCCTGGAACCAAAGGAGGGGCAGGGGTCCTTGCTGGAACATGCGCAGGAAGAATGCGTCAATGATGAGTGCCAATATCAGGGGACATAGACTGCAAAAAAAGGTTGAGTGATCATCACAGGGGAGGTTAAGGTGAGCAACTCCACCGTTAAATGCCATTTCCAACACCACCACCACCTAACTCCTCCCCCCCACATCTAACCCCCCCCTACCCCTCCCCCCCCCCCCCCCCCACCCCATACCCCCCCCCCTTTGGTAACAACAGCCTTTATCACTCAATCACCAATAATCTCTCTCCATCCATCTAGGTCATACTTAAACTTAAACCACAAATATACACAGTATTATGGCAGCCTCATACTGCACCATTCCTTCATGACAGATACTTAAATAAGAATAAATAAGAATACCATAGGGATATCAGCACAGGCGCAACCATTGAAGACTGAGTGCTAGGAACATGCACACGTTCGTTTTTGCTTGCAGTAAGGTTGAGCTAGGTTTCATTTTTGTAATGTGGGTAAGGGGACATTGTGATGGCCAGTGAGAGACGGCAAGGGCTAGGATGCAGCGCTGAATGGTGAGCTGAGATTGTGACTATTGGTCCCATTAATTCTCCACATAATACATGAGCAAGAAGATGATGTCCAGGGAACCTCCTCCCTTCTTCGTCCTCTTTATGCCCTTACTCTTTAATTTCTCACATGATGTTAAGGACTACCCAGTCCTTAATCAGCAAACCCGCATCACTTCTGAAGAATCTGCGTGACATTCAGCAGCTCTGCATCATGTCTTAGGAATCATAGAGTCAAAGGGACACCAAAATTATCAACCCCACCCCATGTTCACTAATCCTGCATCAATCTCCCTTTGTTGAATTGAATTGAATTGAATTTCCTTTATTGTCATTCAGACCTTACGGTCTGAACGAAATTTTGTGCCTGCAGTCATACATACAATAATACAATAATAATCAACAATAAACACAAATTAACATCCACCGGCACCGCGGCTGAACCCAGGACTCTGGACACCGCCGCCAGAACGTTGTCCTAGCCACCGGAGCACCGTCCCAGCCCCCGGACCGGATCGCCCTCACGTGAGTACCGTTCCTCCCTCGAGCTGGGCCACTCCGACGGGAGTGCCGTACTTCCCTCGAGCTGGGCCACTCCGACGGGAGCGCCGTTCCACCCTCGGGCTGGGCCACTCCAGCGGGAGCGCTGTTCACCGTTCCAGCCCCTCACCAGGCCGCTCTCACGGGAGCACCGTTCCATCCCGGGCTGGGCCGGGAGCGAGCCCAGGACGAGTCCTGTCAGCTGCCTCCAGAGTCCCGAGGTCGCCGGCTCCGCTACGCCTCAGCGTAGACGGAGGCAGAGAAGGGGGATACGACAAAAAGGTCGTATTCCCCCGAAGGGAGTGACAGCAACCCCCGTTTCACCCCCCACCCCCCTCCCCAAATAAAACACAGCCTAAAAACCAAAAACATAACTAGACAAAACGAAAAAAAACAATACAAAAAAGTAAAAGACAAACGGACTGCAGGCGAGCCGCAGCCGTTCCCAGCGCCGCCACTTCTCATTCATTCCTCCGAAAAGTTACCACTCACCTACAGACCGGGGGAATTTTATAGTGGCCATTTACCTTACTAACCTACATGTCGTTGGAATGTGGGAGGGACCCTCAGGAAGCCCATGTGGTCACAGGGAGAATGAGCAAACTCCACACGGACAGGATTGAACCCCAGTCTCTGGTGCTGTCAGGATTAGACTCTACTAGCTGCACTACTGTGCTGCTCAAAGGGCTGTTCTGACTGTGTTGCTTAACTAAATACTGAAAGGCTTTGCCAGCGGCTTAGACATTGGAATTATTATTTAAATGGTCAACTATGCCCTACTTACTGTTGTAGAATGCTACTATTGGTAGCATTCTGCATATATGTGTGTGAAATGAGAATAGGAGATACCATCAGCAGGAGGTTTGGTACAGAATAACTACTCTTTAGTTTAGCATAGTGGTTAAGTACATCAGGCACATCAGACTGTCACAGAATCAATGTATCTGATTTGCTGAACACAACAAATGGGAATGATGGGGTGCCTGTGTCACACACCAAATGGACATTAAGAGAGATGAATTCTGTCCAGTTCTCATAATTGTTACAGTCGAGCTATGGCAACGTCTAAATAATATATGCGTAGTTAATGGGACACTATATGGAACCTACAAGTATTGCAGATCCTTGGGCTCAGTCTGCCGCCTGGTCCTTGAGGGAACAATGTGAATTTTTCTCTTGCGGAAAATACATCATCGGCATCTTCCTTCTTGCAAGTCAACAGTGAAATGTTTCCAATATTCCCAGCAACAGCATTGAAGGGGCCAGGCACGTAACTTCCCCTCTTCACACCCATTGGCCATGCAGCCCTTGCCCTACTCTGAAATCGTGGTTGGTAAAATTTATAAGCAACCTCTTTATGTGTAAGTCTTGGTTGCTGAGGAGCTTGGGTTGGAAACTATCTCCCTGAACACCCCAAGTAGAAATAGCCTTCTTCTCCTGCCCTTTTCAATCAGGTTATCATACTATCTATGACTTCTCTTCATTTTTCCATCTAGGGAGATCGATTGTCTCAACGTTGTCTCGTTGTAGGACATTGATCATTCTTTTAATCTGGATTTTTAACATGTATTGTGTTTTTTTTTAATATAATTTATGATGCTTTTATAAGTGATATACTAAGATTTTATATGTACTTCATGATATTTTTTAATATGAAATGCATTTTCTATGTAATGTTGCCCCTTGTCTGGACCTCGAGTCCGTAATCAAGTTTATTATCATTATTACTATTATTATTATATTAACCCACCACTGTCAGGAAACAACCAGCTGATACTGAAGCCACTAAGTCACCAAACATTCCTCCAGCTCTTGAAACACCACTCACTGTAGACATTTGGAAATTAAAATTAAGGATGGAGAACAAACATGACTGTATAGAATTGTAGCAACAGCAAAGAAAAGTAACCAGCAAGTAAATATATAAGTAATTGACAATCACTAATTAGAACTGTCTAAGTAGTTTGCACGCCAGTGGATGAACCCATGTTCTGTGGGAATCAGGAAATGTAAGCAGATTGGCTGCGGGAGGCAGTACAGTGCTCCTCGGCTGTGGAGTGGGCCGCTGGAGGCCCAACAGCAGCCTGGGGCTCAACTGGATCGGGGGCCGATCCAAAAGGCCGAGCACGTGGGCCGCATGCAGCCTGCAACTGCATGTAGCAGTTGTGCACTTGACAACAACTGGGAATTGAAATTAGCACCAAATCTGAATACTGTGTACTGACTCAGTGTACTGCTGCTATACACTTGCACTATATCTGGGATGTTTATCTAAGTGCTTATGTATCGTGATACCCGTAATGAACTGTATACAAAATTGAATTTCACTGTACCTCGGTACATGTGACAGATAAAGTACCATTGAACCATTGTCGCTCGAGAGGGGATATCACTCTGAAAATACATTGCTGTTGCCTAATCAGCCTGGATCATTGATTGACATCAAACATACCTGCACTGCAGATTTTAACTAGAGACGTTAAAAACTTCATTAAAATGGAATCCAGTATATTTAATTCCGGTTCTGTGCAGTTGTACTCCACATTGGAAACCTAATACCAGTACTGACACCAATGTAGCTCAAGTCCTTGCTTTAGCAGTTGGGTTATTATCGGGATTTGATCCTAGCTGCCTGTCCCTAGCCTAATGGGAACTGAATGTTTGTTCAACCCCAATCAGGTATTAGGAAGATTATAAATTTGCTGGCTCATATTGAATTAGGATGGGCCAGCTCCTTGCAAACACATTTGCTAAGGGTCAGTACTTTATTTAGAGCCTCCCAAAAAATATGTGTCCGGTTCAGATCATATCTGTCAGAGGTTATGGGGAGAAGGCAGGATAATGGGATTAGGAGGGAGAGATAGATCAGCCATGATTGAACGGCGGAGTAGACTTGATGGGCCAAATGGCCTAATTCTGCTCCTATCATGTAAGATCTTATGACTTAGGATATCCAGTATACAAATAATTCTATATCCCCCAGTCCAGCACTGGCTTTGGATTAACTGTGATCAGGTTAGGTTCAGGTCAGACATTCCTTTTACACCTGACAGACTTTTAGTCAGGATGTGTAGTCTTTGCTATGGGCAATGCACTGATTGTCACCGGGAACAAGATTTATATATATATTTATAGAACATTATTAATTCCCTTGTCACTTTAACTGAGTCAAATGCACAATGCACAGAAGTACCAGCTTTTGACATTAGTAAGGCAATGACAGGTTAGCTGTTCATCTTAAATGACCTGTTTTCCAAGCATGCTGACTGTTGAAGACAGCTAGAGAATATGGGCTGGAGTACGGAAAATGTTCCGTTGTTCTGAAAGATCAAACTGCAATTTGATGGAGTAATAATTTGTGGTAAATGAATATAAATGATGAAACGTTAATTAGGTTAGGCAGTTTCTGCAAAGAGAAGAGGGAACAGTGACTTTTCCTTATAATGTGTTCAAACATTAACTGTGTTCTTCTCTCCGCATTTCCTACCAGTAATGTTAACTATTTTGAGCAATTTATGATTTTTTGTTTCAAGATTTCTAATACTCAGTCTATGTTTCTTTCATTATAACGGTTGTTTTGTTTGACCAAGGATAACTATTAGAAAGCTTAGTGGAATCGTCAAGAATAATTGCATTCAGCGCTTTCCGATCTTGTTGACCTGTCTGCATGCAAGAAAGCAAACTGGGATGGCTATCACTGTTAATAGTTTGATGTTGATCATTGATTGAAGTAAGGTGTCAATTTATATTTTCAAGTGTTTCGAAAGAACGATGGATGATCCGATTGAAGCTTATAACTTCCTGAGATCCATGAAAGACTAAATGTTGAGATACGTTTAGAGCAGTGGTTCCCAACGTGGGGCGTACGCCCCACAGGGGGGCAATTTGATAGTTTTTTAAGGGGGGCAATTGAGCGCGACTGAGGAGGTCTGGGTCCAAATTTTCGATTTTTATTTTTTTGGATTTTCCATCAGGTAAACATATGTAGTTTATGTTTCAGATGCTATTTTGAGTAAATAATTTTTTGGGGGTAAAAAAGGTCTTTATTCTGTAGTTATTACATAATCACCGCGCCATCGCTCTTCATGCAAGTCGCACGGAGCGCGCGAGGTCATGGGAGAACCTTATTTATTTAATTGGATTTAGAAATGTGATTCAAAGAGCTTTTGCTAAGTTACCCTTATAATATCTATTTCCTCCGTTTTCTCTCAAGGGAAAGCAATCCATTTCTGAGAATTATTTCTTTGTCTGCTCGTGCTAAAATGAGTAGTGCAAGCAAGAAGAAAGTTCGTCAGTATTCAGAGGGGGGGGGGGGGCATCAGGATTTTAGAGGTGATTAGGTGGGGCATGGCCAAAAAAAGGTTGGGAACCATTGGTTTAGAGATACAGCATGGAAGTGGTGGGACTCATCAGTGGAGATGACGAAACAATGTACAGGGAGGAAGTAGAACAACTGGTGGACTGGTGCGGCAAAAATAACCTAGAATTGAATGTCGACAAAACTAAGGAGATGGTTGTCGATTTCAGGAGGGCGCAGCCAAAGCATACACCGCTCAACATTAGTGGCACTGCAGTGGAGAGAGTGGAGAGCATAAAGTTCCTTGGTGTGCAAATAACGGACAACCTCACCTGATCCAGGAAAACCCCTGGGACCGTCAAACGGGCCCATCAGCGACTGCACTTCCTGAGGAAACTAAAACAGGCCTCACTCCCCACCAACATCCTTAGGACTTTCTACAGGGGTACGGTGGAGTCTGTACTCACGTACTGCATAAATACGTGGTACTCCACCTGCAACTGCTCGGACAGGAAGGCTCTGCAGAGGGTAGTGAGGGGAGCAGAGAGGATCATTGGCGTCTCCCTACCCTCGGTACAAGAACTGTTCCAGAGCCGCTGTCTGAAGAAAGCACAGAGAATTGCCAAGGACAAACTGCACCCCCTCCACATACACCTGGATCTCCTGCCATCAGGCAAGAGATATCGAAGCATCAAAGCCCGGACTACGAGGCTGCTAAACAGCTTCCTACCACAGGCTGCGAGGCTGCTAAACAGTCACTCTGCACCCACAGTCACTTGACTTGACTCTGCGGCTGGCACGGACACTTTAATAACTGGCACTGGCCACTCAAATCAGCTGCCCCGGACATTTTTTATGATTGGTTTTACTGTATTTTAACATTGTGTTTTTTACCTGATTTTAACTATTTATACTGTTCCATCAGGGACTGGATTGTTTTTAGTGTTATTATGTGTGAAGTGTTTAAATTTCATGTGCGATGCTCCGCTATTCACTGGGAAACGTCTTTTCATTTTGCACTGTAACAGCTGTTGCTTGCAAGATGACAATAAAGGTTGATTGATTGATTGATGGAAACAGGTCCTTTGGCCAACCGAGTCTGCACCGACCAGCAGTGGATAGAACTACCCATACACTAGTTCTATCCTATACACTAGGGACAACTTACAGAAAGCAATTAGCCTACAAACCTGCACGTCTTTGGAATGTGGGAGGAAACCGGAGCATCTAGAGAAAACCTGACCAGTCACAGAAAGTGCAAACATCGCATCAGTCTGAAGAAGGGTCTCGACCCGAGACGTCGCTATTCCTTCTCTCCATAGATGCTGCCTCACCTACTGAGTTTCTCCAGCATTTTTGTCTAACACTGTACAAACAGCAGCTTTAATCACAATCAAATCCGGTTATCTGGCACTGTAACGCATGAGTGACACTGATCTGCATCCTCCCTCTTAAAGAATCAACAACAATACAGATCCATACACTAAGTAAGGCATGTATTACAATCGATGACAAACTGGAGGAAAGTCAAACAGAGTCCGGATACTTCAGAACCCGGCCTACAAACATGACCAGCATGTATACGATAGAGACCATCTCCATTCTTTTTTCCCCAGGGAGAGAGCAGGCGGTTTCACAGGCGAAGGAGACTGGACCAACATCTCTGGAGATGAAGCAGGAGACTGTGGTGCAGGCAAAGACGGGATAGGCAGAGGAGTTGTTGCAGACATGGATTGTTGTGCTGGCAGAAGCATGCGAGTGCCAATAGACGCTGATCTAGACACTAGACCTTGTACGATTTGGATAATACGGAGGAGGAACTGGCTCGTTCACAGGCAGGATATGTCCCAGTTGTTCGTCCGGCTCATAGGATTCCCCACACTATGCGGGATCATGTTCAAAGTGAACTTCACAGAATGGTGTCTCTGGGTGTGATTACTCCCGTAACTGTCGCCCAATTGTAGGAAGGATGTCAACAAAATAGAGAGAGTACAGAGGAGATTTACTAGAATGTTGCCTGGGTTTCAACAACTAAGTTACAGAGATAGGTTGAATAAGTTAGGGCTTTATTCTCTGGAGCGCAGAAGGTTAAGGGGGGACTTGATAGAGGTCTTTAAAATGATGAGAGGGATAGACAGAGTTGATGTGGACAAGCTTTTCCCTTTGAGAATAGGGAAGATTCAAACAAGAGGACATGACTTCAGAATGAAGGGACAGAAGTTTAGGGGTAACATGAGGGGGAACTTCTTTACTCAGAGAGTGGTTGCGGTGTGGAATGAGCTTTCAGTGGAAGTGGTGGAGGCAGGTTCGTTGGTATCATTTAAAAATAAATTGGATAGGCATATGGATGAGAAGAGAATGGAGGGTTATGGTATGAGTGCAGGCAGGTGGGACTAAGGGAAAAAAATTGTTCGGCATGAACTTGTAGGGCCGAGATGGCCTGTTTCCGTGCTGTAATTGTTACATGGTTAACTGACCCCTCGGACTGAGTCTCCACAATGGTGGTCGCTACTAAGAAGAACAGAGACGAGATACGGATTTGTATCAACCCCAAGGACTTAAACACAGCAATTAAATGATCACGTTATTTCATGCGCACTGTGGACGAGTACACTGCACAGATGTCTGAAGCAACTGTATTCACGGTGCTAGATGCCAAGAGTTCATTCTGGCAGATTCGGCTGGAACATAACTCCTCCAAGTTGACAACTTTCAGCACTCCATTCGGACGTTATAAATGTCTTCTTATGCCTTTTGGTATAAGTTCTGCCAGTGAAGTATTTCAACAAGCTATGGAGCAATTGTTTGCAGGCTCCCCATGCTCCATCGTAGTGGACGATATCCTCATTGCTGGAAAAACGGTCAAAGAGCACGATGCCAATCTGACAAGATTATTGAAGTGTGCCGAGGCCATCCATCTCAAGCTAAATCCTCAAAAATGCAAATTCAGAGTGAATGAGGTAAAATTCTTAGGCCATATATTTACCAAAGACTTTATTAACTACATAGCAAGTACGACTTCACACTTGCACGTCTCTCTAACTCTAAGGGAACCAGGCAAGCAGGGATTACTGTAAAGCTAGTGGGCATAACTACAAAAGCATGACATAATATGAGTGACACTGATCTATAACCTCCAAGTCATACATCATCCTGACTTGCATAGATCATTGTCACGGCTTCATCAATGGATCAAAATCTTAAAACCCTCCACTAACAATATGGCAAAGCACCCTGCACCATACAGACTGCAACATCTCAAAAGGAAGGCAGTTCATCACCACCTAGTCAGGAGGGATTAAGCAGACTAGACCTGTACTCTCTCGTGTTCAGGATATGTTTCCCTTGGCTGGAATGTTTAGAACCAAAGGTTTCTAAATAAGGGATTAGTCAGAGATAAGAATACATTTCTTCAAGCAGGAGGTTGTGAATCTTTGTGATTCACCGTCCAAAATGTTTGTGGAGGCTCAGTTCCTGAATACTTTCCAAACGGAGATCGATATTCTTTTACATATTGAACATAGTGCAAGATAGTGGCACTGAGGTAAAGGATTGGCCATTAGAATGGCAGAGCAGACACAATGGGCTGAAGAGACATTTCCTGCTTCTCTTTTAAAGGGCAATAAATAGCAGGATTCCCAGTGATACCCTAAGATCCAGAATACATTAGGAGAGGCATTAAGTTCACCCCTGCTCAGTTGGATGCATTATATGTTAGTGAAATGAAAAATATAATACATTTTTGACATAGTTTAAAATTCTGGGAGTATGGAGTATGTTTATTGCTCCTAATACCAGATACATTTCTGATTTATTATCTATTGCCTACTTCTGTAACTCCTCGTATGGATAAAGAGTTGTAAATATCAAACAGACAATTTTCATACATATAACTAACAATATGATCACGGTTGTTCTGGCCCTGGACCCTTCCGTGCCACTTCCCCATTGCCCTCAATTCCCTGTATCTACTTCCTTTTTAAATGCCTTCCTTTTTAAGTGTCTAGCCTTCACAATCCTATGGGTAGAGCATTCCAGAGTTCACAATCTTCGGCAAGAAGTTCCTCTGCATTTCGGTTTTAAAACAGCTAAAATTACAAAAAATTACCATTTTTGCTGTGAATGATGCATATAAATTGCAGTAGATGAGGGCAAACTGTTTGCGATTCTGTTGAATTTTAATGCAACCCATCCATGGCAGAGAAAATGATCAATTAAAAGTCAGATTTTGTTAAATAGCCAATGGTGAATGCTAAAACTTGTTCTCACCTATGATAAGGAAGCGATGAGCACATTTTAGCGGCTGGTGAGATGTGTCTGTGGGCCATTAAGGGATGATTAATGAGGCAGGCTGAAAAATCAAAGGTCTAAATATTATGTATCTAGAAAGTGTGCCCTGATTGGGAAAAGAAACATGCAGTGATGTTCTTATCTCAGGAACATCGCGCCACAGAAATGAATGAGAATTAATTTTTGCACAGATCAAATCTTGTAAGTCACATCTGATTTGCAATAGTTGGAGTATCCCACAGGCTTAAATAGTTATGCAGAGATGGAATCCTGCTGGGTGAGTTCGATGACTATTTAATGCAAAATGTAGAGTATTAGCTCCCTCTCATTAAGAGAACGATGAACACCATCCATTATCTACAATTCTAATTTATAATAAAAGAATGCTGACGAGTCATTCATATGCCATTAGCAAAATGTCAGCAAGAATTCAGAAATTAGGGTTAAAACACAGTGGAAGATCCTACTGAAATACTTTTGGAGATAAAGCACATGGTAGGCAGGAGCGGGGGTGGGGAGATATAATATACAAATTGATCTGCTAAAATGTCCCTAGGTTGCCAGGATTTAAGCGAATAGATGATTCATCAAGTGGAGGCCACAACATTTGAGCTGGGGCTATAGCAGAAGATTTATTTTTCCACGGACAAGGATAGTTTGTCTGGTTCAGATGACTGGATAAACTAGCTGCAATGATTCAAGCAAGTTTTGAGGATTTAGATCAATGCTAAAGAAAGAAAACTTTGATGTTACAAAGAAACAAAGTTTCTTAAAATATAATGAAATACAGTACAGGGATTAGTAAAGAATTAAATGAATTACAAGTCTCACTCCCTTCTGTTTGTCAGTTCTTTACTGATACGGCAGTGGCTGGTGGCAACTAGTCTCATGCCTTATTTAGATTAGTTTAGTTTAGAGATACAGCATGGAAACAGGCCCTTCAGCCCACGAGTCCGTGCCAACCATTGATCACCCATTCACACCAGTTGTATGTTATCCCACTTTGTCATCCACTCCCTACACACATGGAACAATTTACAGTCAATCAATTAACCCACAACCCCACATATGTCGGAGGAAACCGGAGCACTGAAAGGAAATCCAGGCAGTCACAGGGATGAAGATACTTTCAGAAGGCATTCAACAAGGTCCCACATAAGAGATTAGTATACAAACTTAAAGCACATGGTATTGGGGGTTCAGTATTGATGTGGATAGAGAACTGGTTGGCAGACAGGAAGCAAACAGTAGGAGTAAACGGGTCCTTTTCGCAATGGCAGGCAGTGACTAGTGGGGTACCGCAAGGCTCAGTGCTGGGACCCCAGCTATTTACAATATATATTAATGGTTTGGACGAAGGAATTGAATGCAACATCTCCAAGTTTGCGGATGACACGAAGCTGGGGGGGGCAGTGTTAGCTGTGAGGAGGATGCTAGGAGGCTGCAAGGTGACTTGGATAGGCTGGGTGAGTGGGCAAATGCATGGCAGATGCAGTATAATGTGGATAAATGTGAGGTTATCCACTTTGGTGGCAAAAACAGGAAAGTAGATTATTATCTGAATGGTGGCCGATTAGGAAAGGGGGAGATGCAGCGAGACCTGGGTGTCATGGTACACCAGTCATTAAAAGTAGGCATGCAGGTGCAGCAGGCAGTGAAGAAGGCGAATGGTATGTTAGCATTCATAGCAAAAGGATTTGAGTATAGGAGCAGGGAGGTTCTACTGCAGTTGTACAGGGTCTTGGCGAGACCACACCTGGAGTATTGCGTACAGTTTTGGTCTCCTAATCTGAGGAAAGACATTCTTGCCAAAGAGGGAGTACAGAGAAGGTTCACCAGACTGATTCCTGGGATGTCAGGACTTTCATATGAAGAAAGACTGGATAGACTGAGGTACTCGCTAGAATTTAGAAGATTGAGGGGGGATCTTATAGAAACTTACAAAATTCTTAAGGGGTTGGACAGGCTAGATGCAGGAAGATTGTTCCCGATGTTGGGGAAGTCCAGAACAAGGGGTCATAGTTTAAGGATAAGGGGGAAAGCTTTTAGGACCGAGATGAGGAAAACTTTTTTCACACAGAGAGTGGTGAATCTCTGGAATTCTCTGCCGCAGAAGGTAGTTGAGGCCAGTTCATTGGCTATATTTAAGAGGGAGTTAGATGTGGCCCTTGTGGCTAAAGGGATCAGTGTGTATGGAGAGAAGGCAGGAACAGGATACTGAGTTGGATGATCAGCCATGATCATATTGAATGGTGGTGCAGGCTCGAAGGGCCGAATGGCCTACTCCTGCACATATTTTCTATGTTTCTATGTTTCTATGTGCAAACTCTACACAGACCGTAGTCAGGATCCCTAGTCAGGATCAAACCCAGGTCTCTGGCGCTTTGAGGCAGCTGCTCTCCCAGCTGCACCACTGTGCCACCTTGTACTTTTGTCCCATTTTGTATATTGCATTCACTGCTCATGATGTAATCCTCTTGACACTGGGTAAACCAAATACAGATGGGGCAACTAGAGGAGGAAACTGGAACAGCAGGAGGTAACCCACGCTGGCATAGGGAGAACCTGCTTACATTACAGCTACCGGAAATAGGTAGAAGGAAATCAAAATAAATCTGCACTCTGACTAATCATTCCATGGCAATGAATATCAAGGCGGAGTCAAAATAATTAATATCATACTTGTATAACAGTATTTTAAACATAGAATTACCATCAACAGAGGCAATTAGATAATTAGAGGCAACTGGGAAAAATAATTAATGACAAAAATCTCAAAAGAAACATGGGAAATATTTGATATATATACATAAATGCTCGATCAACGCTAGACATAATTTAATTCAATTTAAAATATTATATAGATTATATTATTCAAAAACTAGGTTGAATAAATGTTATCCAAATATTTCTCCCATTTGTGATAAATGTCTTTCTCAAAATGCCAATATTACGCACTCATTTGTCTCTTGTACAAAACTTTATAAATTTTGGTGTGACATATTTGATATATTCTCAAAGCTATTTAAGATAAAAATGGAACCTAATACAGAAATGATTATATTTGGAGTAATTGGAGATGGGAACAAATTAAATACACACCAAAACTCATTTTTCAATTATGGGTTAATAATAGCAAAAAAACTCACACTTAAATTTTGGAAAAATGCTAATATACCAACATTTAAAATGTGGATCAGTAATATGTTGGACACAGCACATTTGGAAGAAATGAGACTCCTCCTAATAGACAAACAAGACCAATTCTTAATGAGTTGGTCCCAGCTTTATTGATCTATTGTATTCATGTGGTGCCATAGTATCGTGAAAATTAAAAGTTCCAGGTATGGGTGAAAGACGATTCAGAATATAAAAAATTCATCTCCTTGTGGCGATTGAATAAACTCCCTCCTGCTCTCCCTCTTCACTTATTTCTTTTCTTCTTTACCTGTCTTTCACTCATGCTCACTAGTCTATCCTTTACTTTCTACAACCTCGTTCTCCATTTTCTCCTCTTACTTCTCACTTTAAGAAAAAAAGAAAAAAGGAAGTTGTACAGAGAATGTAATATGTTAACATATTTTTGTACCACTGTATTGTACTTACTTCTAATAAATAAATAAATAAATAAATGAAAATTTAAAAATCCCATGGCCTCCTTCAATCTTATAATAAACCCCAATGCAAGCTTGAGGAACAACACTATTTTATGCTGGGCATATTGGAGCCTTCTCAACTCAACATTGAATTCTACAATTATGATCACTCACTTTCCCAGTCCATATTATAAATGTCAAATTTTGCTTTAAGACTGATAATGGATCAATTTTTTTACTTCAGCACAGAAACAGGCCGTTCGGCCCAACGTCCATGCATACCAATATTTCTCTCCGAGCTAGCCCCATTTTACTGAGAATTTACATACAGGTAGTTTACAGAAGTGTCGGCGCTGTTAACAGCTGCGGCTCGCCTGCAGTCCGTCTGTCTTTACTTTTTTCTGTTGTTTTTTTAATCTTGTTTTGGTTAAGTTTTAGTTTGTTGGGTTGTGTTAGAGAGGGGGGGGAGGGGTGAAACATGTTCTCTGTCTCTTCCTTCGTGGGAATGCGACTTTTTCGTGTCGTATCCCCCTTCTCTGCCTCCGTCTGCGCTGAGGCCTAATGGCGCAGCTGTCAGCCTCCAGCCTGCGACTGACCCAGAGGCTCCGGAGGCAGAGCCAACCAGGACTCACCAACGAGAGGCTGGCCGTCTTCAGGGCTGAGGCAGCGGTGGCCCGACCTGCTGGTGCGGCGTTCTGGCTTTTGCGGCGCCCTGGAGCTGATGCAGCGGGGCTCGGGCTCGGAGCTGAGACTGCGGGACCTGGAGCGGAGACTGCGGGACCTGGAGCTGGGGAGGCTGCCTGGAGCTGATGCTGTGGCGGGCCGTCTCGGAGCGGAGACGGCGTTCCGGCTCTCAGCGGCGGCGACATCACCACGGAGGTCCGCTGGACTGGAGGACGGCATCTCCGGCCTGGATCGATCGCCTCAGCGCAGAGGGAGAACAAGGAGGGAAGAGACGGAGACTAAGACTTTGCCTCCATCACAGTGAGGATGTGCTTGGTGAACTCACTGTGGTGAATGTTTAATTTGTGTTTATTGTATGTTTTGTTTTTATTGATTCTGTGTATGACTGCAGGCAACATAATTTTGTTCAGACCGAAAGGTCTGAATAACAATAAAGGAATCTAATTCTAATTCTAATTCTAATTCTACTATAACCCGTGCTTCCAAATCGTGAATTGGATATCTCAGTCCATGAATTAGGGAACACCCATTGTATTAGGTGGGCCTAATTCGTTATAATGAGATTTTGATCAGTTAGTAGAGAACCACTAAAAAGTTATTTTGAAAATTCAGAAACAGAAAAATAGAGCTGTCCAAGAAACAAAATGCTTCCATGTAGCCTCCATGCCATAATTAGATACCATTGTATGTTAAGTACACAGCTGCTACTTTCATCAAGGAGGCCATTGAAATCATTTCTATTACATCAGTGCAATGAAAATGTATTAAACAATGTAACATACAGCCTTTCCTATGTTTTGCTTGCAGCAACAAAAATAAAAATATAGAAAAGAACTTATTATTTGGAAATCAAAAATATCCTCTCTAGCTCCAAACCCTTTTTCCCATTGATACAATTGTTTTTATAATGTGATTTTCAAGAGTCAAGAGAGTCAAGAATGTTTAATAGTTCTATCTAGTGACGACAGAACAATGACATTTGTAGGATGGAACTGCAGATGCTGATTTATACTGAAAATAGACACAAAAAGCTGGAGTAACTCAGCGGGTCAGGCAGCATCTCTGGAGAAAAGGAATAGAAAAGGAACACCTGAAGAAGGGTGTCGACACGAAACATTATCTATTCCGAGGCAGTGAAGAAAGCTAATGGAATGTTGGCCTCCATAACAAGAGGATTTCCGGACAGGAGTAAAGAGGTTCTTCTGCAGTTGTATAGGGCTCTGGCGAGACCACATCTGGAGTATTGTGTACAGTTTTGGTCTCCTAATTTGAGGAAGGACATTCTTGTGATTGAGGCAGTGCAGCGTAGGTTCACGAGATTGATCCCTGGGATGGTGGGACTGTCATGTGAGGAAAGATTGAAAAGACTAGGCTTGTATTCACTGGAGTTTAGAAGGATGAGGGGGATCTTATAGAAACATATAAAATTATAAAAGGACTGGACAAGCTAGATGCCGGAAAAAATGTTCCCAATGTTGGGCGAGTCCAGAACCAGGGGCTACAGTCTTAGAATATAGGGGAGGCCATTTAAGACTGAGGTGAGAAAAAACTTTTTCACCCAGAGAGTTGTGAATTTATGGAATTCCCTGCCACAGAGGGCAGTGGAGGCCAAGTCACTGGATGGATTTAAGAGAGGGTTAGAAAGAGCTCTAGGGGCTAGTGGAGTCAAGGGATATGGGGAGAAGGCAGGAACGGGTTATTGATAGGGGACGATCAGCCATGATCACAATGAATGGCGGTGCTGGCTCGAAGGTGATACAACGGTGATTGGCCTCATCAGCAACAACGATGAGCTGGCCTACAGGGAGGACATCCAGCACTTAGCAGCATGGTGCGCTGACAACAACCTGGCCCTTAACTCCAAGAAGACCAAGGAGCTCATTGTAGACTTCAGGAATTCCAGAGGTGGCACGCACACCCCCATCCACATTAACGGGACGGAGGTGGAACGTGTTTCTAGCTTCAGGTTCCTGGGAGTCAACATCTCCGATGACCTCTCTTGGACCCACAATACCTCTACTCTGATCAAGAAGGCTCATCAGCGTCTCTTCTTCCTGAGGAGACTGAAGAAGGTCCATCTGTCTCCTCAGATCCTGGTGAACTTCTACCGCTGCACCATCAGAGCATCATTTTACCAACTGCATCACAGTATGGTATGGCAACTGCTCTGTCTCCGACCGAAGGCACTGCAGAGGGTGGTGAAAATTGCCCAACGCATCACCGGTTCCATCGCTCCCCTCCATTGAGTCTGTCCAAAGCAAGCGCTGTCTGCGGAGGGCGCTCAGCATCGCCAAGGACTGCTCTCACCCCAACCATGGACTGTTTACCCTCCTACCATCCAGGAGGCGCTACAGGTCTCTCCGTTGCCGAACCAGCAGGTCGAGGAACAGCTTCTTTCCGGCGGCTGTCACTCTACTAAAATAACGTACCTCGGTGACTGCAGGAAAAATCACCCCCCCCCCCCCCCTCCCCCCCCCCTGGACACTTATTATTTATTTTTTTATTCAAATCGTTTGCTATGTCGCTCTTCAAGGGAGATGCTAAATGCATTTCGTTGTCTCTATACTGTACACTGACAATGACAATTAAAATTGAATCTGAATCTGAATCTGAATCTGAATCTGAAGGGCCGAATGGCCTCCTCCTGCACCTATTTTCTATGTTTCTATGTCTATGTTTACTTTTCACCAGAGATAATGCCTGACCCGCTGAGTTACTCCAGTTTTTTGTGTCTAGCTTCGGAACAATTAAATTGTTATTTGCTGCATTCACAGGCCTGTAAATGCAATAACACACAGGTGATATATAATAAATCAAAAATGCAACAAATTAAAAACGGTAATACTAAATAAGCATAAAACTGCAAACAAAAATCGGTCAGTAGTGCAACCAAAAACACTGTCCATAGAAGATCATAGTTGCTGAGGTTTAGTGTTCAATACCTGATGGTAGCTGGAAATAAGCTGTTCTTGAACCTGTAAAGGTCAACATATAAAGTTGCCTACCTGTGTTTATCAAGTTGCCTGGTCAGCCTAGATTTGGTAGGGCAAAGGGCCGGTTTCCATGCTGTATCTCTAATGTCTAAAGGTGACAAAAGTAGGTCTTCACCCAGTAACTCATCTCCTGACAGCTCAAGAGATTTGCCTTTTGACACCATCCACACTTCATCCTGTCTTAGAAAAGCAGCCAACATAATCAAGGACCACTTATACCCCGGTCAGTAGTTTACAAAACAGTGAGAACATTGAATTCTCCAACCCAAAACGTCACTTATCCATATTCTCCAGAGATGCTGCCTAACCCATTGAGTTATCCAGTACTGTGTGTCCTTTTGTGTAAACCAACATTTGCAATTCCTTGCTTCTATATTCTCTCTTCTTCCCTCCTCATAATCTACTTACAATTCAATGGTATGAACATTGAATTCTCCTTTCCTTTTCTATCAGGCAAAAGGTACAAAAGCTTGAAAGCACATCCCATCAGATTCAAGAATAGCTTCTTCCCTATCGTTATCAGACTCTTGAATGGACCACTCATTTACTAGGGTTAAATTCCCAATATTACAATCCAGCTGATTGTGGACCTAGTACAAATTTATTAACCTGCACTTTCTCTGCAGTTGTAACTACATTCAACACTCTGTTTATTTCTCTATATTGCACTCTCTGGTGTACTCTGTGGTGACTTCATGCCCACGTGGTTTTTAGGTACAGCTTGTTCCCGTTGCATAGTAACGAGCAGCGTCAAGTGAGGGAAGAGGAGCTAAGATTCAAACTTCGAGGTCAGAGGGACTAACTGGCTTATCTGCACACCATATAACATATAACATATAACAATTACAGCACGGAAACAGGCCATCTCGGCCGTACAAGTCCGTGCCGAACAACTTTTTGTCCCCTTAGTCCCACCTGCCTGCACTCATACCATAACCCTCCATTCCCTTCTCATTCATATGCCTATCCAATTTATTTTTAAATGATACCAATGAACCTGCCTCCGCCACTTCCACTGGAAGCTCATTCCACACCACTACCACTCTCTGAGTAAAGAAGTTCCCCCTCATATTACCCCTAAACTTCTGTCCCTTAATTCTGAAGTCATGTCCTCTTGTTTGAATCCTCCCTATTCTCAAAGGGAAAAGCTTGTCCACATCAACTCTGTCTATCCCTCTCATCATTTTAAAGACCTCTATCAAGTCCCCCCTTAACCTTCTGCGCTCCAGAGAATAAAGACCTAACTTATTCAACCTATCTCTGTAACACGAGGAGTAATGAGGTGTTTTTATTAAACAAACGACAAGGTGTTTGGCAAAACTTGGTGTCGCTTGTCCTTTGCTTTCAGTCGTGAGATTTTGTGGATCCTACATACTCATAGATGCTATGATTTGCTGGAAAGCACACAAAATAAAGTTTTCACCGTGTTTCAGTAAACATGGTAAAAGTAAATCAATACCAATACCATTTAAAAGACAGTGCATTATGGAATATCTCTTCTTGTCTGGATGAGTGCGGCATCAACAACTCTCAAAAAGCTCAATAACATCTGAAATAGAGCATCTTCCTAGACTAGACACCATTAACCACGCCAAAATCTCATTCCCTCCTCCACTGGTGCACAGTGGTGGCAATGTGTATTGTTTACAATGTACTACAAATACACATTATGTGACAAAACTACCAGACAAGAGAGACTAATCGGGTATTAGTCAATGAAATTACCAGTGCCAAATCCCCTATTCCCAAACACATGACCTCAACCACAAAGAAAGCCAAGGCCAGCAGGTTCATGGGAACCATTATCTGCAGATTTCTCTGCACCATCCCGATTTGGAAATACATTGCCTGTCCTTTATTGCTGCTGGGTCGAAATGACGGAACTACTTGCTGCCCAACAACACCGTGAGAGTACCTCCACCAGAAGGTCTGCAGTGTTTCACCAAGGGATGGACAATATACGAGCAACGCTCAGATCCTGAAAATGGTTTCATTTTAAATATTAACAAGATCTGCATCATCTTTGTTTGACTTGTTTGCAGAGTTAGCAGGATAACAAATATTCACAAAGCTAAAGCTCTCCCATGTGCGCACACAAATGTGTGTCTATAATAAAATGCAACAGGACCAGTCAAAGGGGTGTACTGAAAGGAACCACCCAAAACACATTTGCAACCACGATCAAGATCTGTTGGACCCCTTCAAAGTGCACACATAGCCATTTGTGAAATTGGTCATTGGCAGATTATAGGTTAACACCAAGCGCTGCAAGGTAAAACACTTTGTGAGGATTAATAAGGGTAAGCCAACACAAAGAATGGTAGGGCTCTGGGGAATATTGAGGAACTGAGGGACTTTGATATACAAGCCATGGATTCCTGAAGGTGGCAGTACAGGTAGATAGAAACATAGAAACATAGAAAAATAGGTGCAGGAGTAGGCCTTTGGCCCTTTGAACCAGCACCACCATTCAATATGATCATGGCTGATCATCTAAAATCAGTACCCCGTTTCTGCTTTTTCCCCATATCCCTTGATTCTTTTAGCCCCAAGCACTAAATCAAACTCTCTTGAAAACATCCAGCGAATTGGCCTCCTCTGCCTTCTGTGGCAGAGAATTCCACAGATTCACAACTCTCTGGGTGAAAACGTTTTTCCTCATCTCAGTCCTAAATGACCTACCCTTGTTCTTAAACTGTGACCCTTGGTTCTGGACTCCCCTAACACCGGGAACATTTTTCCTGCATTTCTCCTGACCAATCCTTTAAGAATTGTACATGTTTCTTCAAGATTCCCTCTCATCCTTCTAAGTATAAATGGAAAGGTATGGAATCAGAGGAATAGTACTGGACTGGATAAAAAGCTACTTAAGTAACAGGCAACAGTTTGTGAATCTGGGTAGTCATAATTCTATATTGGATATTGTTTGTGGTGTACCACAGGGGTCAGTGCTGGGCCCAAAATTATTTATCATGTACATAAACGATATTTGTAATATGTCCAATGCCTTGAGGCTGATTTTGTTTACAGATGATACAAATATTTTTTGTTCTGGGGAGAATTTAAAACAGCTATTGGATAAAATAATAAAAGAAATGGGTAAATTGAAAATATGGTTTGATAGGAATAAAATTTCATTAAATTTGAGTAAAACTAAAATAATGTTATTTGGTAATTGCAGAATAAATAAACTAGTAAGTATAAAGATAAATGGGGTGGAAGATGAACGAGTGCATGAAAATAAATTTCTTGGGGTTATAATTGACGATAAAATAAGCTGGAAATCACATATTAAACATGTAAAATTAAAATTGTCAAAAAGTATCTCTGTATTATACAAAGCCAAGCAGGCTCTGGATTATAAATCACTCCGTATTCTTTATTGTTCATTAATCTTACCCTACTTAAATTATTGTGCAGAAGTCTGGGGCAATAACTATAAAAATTCGATACACTCATTAACCATGATGCAAAAAAGAGCAATTCGTATTATACATAATGCCAAGTATCTGGGTCATACGAATCCATTATTTTTAGTCAAAATTATTAAAATTAGAAGATTTGGTTACATTCAAAACAGCTCAGATAATGTCTAGGGCCAAAAATAAAAATTTACCTGGAAACATTCAAAAATTATTTAACGAGCGTGTGGGGGGTTACAATTTAAGAGGAATATTTAATTTTAAGAAACAAAGAGTCCGTACGACTAGAAAAACCTTTTGTATTTCGGTTTGTGGAGTAGGAGTGTGGAACAAATTGAACGAGGAATTAAAGCAATGTACAAACATGAATCATTTTAAAATGATATATAAAAAAATAATTTTCAAGGGGTACCGGGATGGAGGGGATGGTTGACAAGTGGGGGTTAATGTTTATCTATTGCTTTACAATTGTTTACTTATGTTTGGTTACTTCATATATGAAGTTTGTATGTGTATAATAGTTGTATGTATATATATGTCTGTAGGTATTATGGGAAATTGCCTGGGGTAGTATTATTATTATTAATTAATTGATTTTTAAATATGGTAGAAGTGTTGGGGAAAAGGGGTGAGATTTAATAAGTTATTCTTCTTCTCACTCCTTTTCGAGCTTGTACAGACACAGAGTTGGACATTGGAAATTTGCTTTTTGTTCTTTTCATTGCTTGTAAATATTGATTGTAATGTCCAATTGTTTGATAATTTCGATTTTATTACTATTAATGTCTTTAATGTCTTTACTTGTTCGGAATAAATAAAATAAATAAAATAAAATAAATAAAAATAAATTCCAGTGAATACAAGCCCAGTCGACCCATTCTTTCACCATATGTCAGTCCCGCCATCCCAGGAATTAACCTGGTGAACCTACGCTGCACTCCCTCAATAGCAATAATGTCCTTCCTCAAATTAGGAGACCAAAATTGCACACAATACTCCAGGTGCGGTCTCACCAGTGCCCTGTACAACTGCAGTAGGCTGTTCCTCTTTGCTCCTAAACTCAAATCCTCTCGCAATGAAGGCCAACATGCCATTTGCTTTCCTCACTGCCTGCTTCACCCGCATGCTTAATTTTAGTGACTGATGCACAAGCATGCCCAGGTCTCGTTGCACCTCCCCTTTTCCTAATCTGACACCATTCAGATAATAATCTGCCTTCCTGTTCTTGCCACCAAAGTGGATAACCTCACATTTATCCACATTATACTGCATCTGCCATGCATCTGCCCACTCATCAAACTATTTAAGTCATCTTGCAGCCTCATAGCATCCTTCTTGCAGCTCACACTGCTACCCAGCTTTTGTGTCATCAGCAAACTTGGATATGTTACATTTAATTCCCTCATCTAAATTGTTAATATATATTGTAAATAACTGGGGTCCCAGCAGCGAGCCTTGCGGCACCCCACTAGTCACTGCCATAAGGTGGAGAAGAAGGAATAGGGGATATTTGCCTTTGTACATCATTATAGAGAATTAAAAATCAGGAGGAATTATTATACAACTTTATAAAATATTGGTAGGCCATGCAGGAGAACAGTACACAGTTCTAATCACCACATTATGGTAAAGATGTGATTGCATTGAATAAGGAGCAAACATTCACCAGGATGTTGGCTGGACAGAGCATTTCAGTTATCTGGAAGAAATAGATCAGATAGCTTTGTTTTTCTTGGAGTGGTGGAAGTTTGAAAAGGGACCTAATAGTGGTATACGTAATTATAAGGGGCATAGACTAAATGAATTGATACTCACCAATCAGCTGGGTAGGAGGCAGGCAGACTAAATGTGGACGTCGCACGGCGTTGGGCGGTTACGTCATCACGCAACGGCACGCCATCAAGACGCTGCGTACGGCATCAAGACACTGCCTACGGTGTCAGTTTTTTCGAGCCCCGCGCGATGTCGAGACGAGCCGCGCACAACTCCATACGACTCCGGCGATCGAAGTGGCACCGGCCCCACGAGGCCGTACGGCTCAAGCGACCACGTTAGGTCGCGCTAGCCGCATGGAGTCGCATGCTGGTGGGACAGGCCCTTTACTCCAGCATTTTGTGCCTATATTTGGTTTAAACCAGCATCTGCAGTTCTTTGCTTCTACATTATGTGGATGGTCAGTTTAGAGATGGTGCTGTAAAGGGCCTATATGATTCCATGACTCTGACATGATGGCACAGCACAAGAGCCCCACAATCAGCTTTCTGCAGTGCAGAACCTAGCACCACAGACTTTTCTTAAGGATCGATACAAAATGCTGGAGTAACTCAGCAGGTCAGTCAGAATCTCTGGAGAAAAGGAATAGGTGATGTTTTAGTTAGAGACACTTCTTGAGACTGAGAGTCAGGGGAGAAGGAAACTTTCTGGCCTGGGGTTCCTCCACTGTCAGAGTGAAGAGAAACACCTTTATTTTAATAACCTAGGATAACCCAGTTACAGGTATATAAGCTGTCAGATCCATGCAATTCTCAATGAGAGATTCGCCCCATAATCTTATTTGAATTTGCATGTTCTCTTGTGTGATAGCAAACAGCAGATTGTTTGCAAGGCAGGCGGGCAGTTTATTTGCTCCCTTGTTGTATGGTGAGGATCTTGAAAATTTTACCCTGCCATTGTATGTCAACGATCGCAAAGAAAGCTCATCAATGCCGCAATTTCCTCCGAAATGTGAGGAGATTTAGTATGTTGCTAAATACTCTCTCAAACATATGCAGGTGTACAGTGAATAATATACCAACTGGGTTACGGCAAGGATCGGTAACTCAAATGCCCAAGAATAAAAGGTGGTTGCAGAAATTATTGAACATTACTTGGTCTATCATGGGAGCTGAGCTCTCCAACGCCGAATGGATCAGCAGGAAGCACAGCCTCAAGTAGGCAGCTAATATAGTAAAACGCACAATATCTTGACCATGCTCTCAACTCACTACTAGCAATGGGTAGAAGGTACAGAACTGTCAGGCCCCTGAACAACCTTAACTGCAATGTACCTCACAGCATTACTCTGGACCGAACATCAGTTCAGCTTAGTTTATTGTCATGTGTACCAAGGTAAGTGAAAACTTATAGAAACTTACAAAATTCTTAAGGGGTTGGACAGGCTAGATGTAGGAAGATTGTTCCCGATGTTGGGAAAGTCCAGAACAAGGGGTCACAGTTTAAGGATAAAGGGGAAATCCTTTAGGACCGAGGTGAGAAAAACATTTTTCACACAGAGAGTGGTGAATCTCTGGAATTCTCTGCCACAGAAGGTAGTTGAGGCCAGTTCATTGGCTATATTTAAGAGGGAGTTAGATGTGGCCCTCTTGGCTAAAGGGATCAGGGGGTATGGAGAGAAGGCAGGTACAGGATACTGAGTTGAATGATCAGCCATGATTATATTGAATGGAGGTGCAGGCTCGAAGGGCCGAATGGCCTACTCCTGCACCTAATTTCTATGTTTCTATGTTTCTATGAAAAGCTTTTGTTACGTACTAACCAGTCAGCAGAAAGACAATACATGATTACAATCAATCCATTTACAGTGCATTATGTACTTCAGCTTGCACTATTATGATCGGGTTATCTAATATACCGATAATTTATTGAATTATTGTTTATTATTTGTTGTGTTGTTCTGCTAATCTGTAAAACTGCAGCAAGTAAGAATTTCATTCAACCAGTCTCAGTGCATAAGGCAAACATTCTTGACTGTTGATGCCTGGAGCTGTCAATAGTACTAACTATATTCAATGCACATGTACGTAGTACCAAAGAATGTAATGACCCACAATATCGCCAGAAGTGAATCAACATTCTACGCCCAACAGGAAAGAGAATCCAAAATGTTTTTGTGCTTTTATGATTTTTTCAAAGCTAAATATCAACAACTATCTGTCCAGCCACATAAAAAGGTTCACAGAGCACCGTGGGTTTCTTTCAAAATGATCTGCTAAAAAAATTATGATGTTGGATGTGTCTTGGTCATATTGATTCCAAACCTTTAGAAAACATTACTATAAAAGATCTTGAACAGTGTCTGCAGAGAGTTTGTTAAAAGCTTTTGAAAAGATCTTATAGCCTAACTGGCAACATTCTTCCTTTAACCTGAATAAAACCTCTCAAGAAAATTTGAAACTCTTCCACTGAATCATCAAACAAATCAATAGAGATCATTGTCAAATGTGCAGAGAATTTGAAAGAAGGAGATGTATTTGCTTCCTGCAAATATTTTGAAAAATGTAATAATGTTTTGTTATGTGTCACTCAGTGTTATATCACGTGGCAGTGCTTTATATAACATTAAAGTTATATAAAATACTGTCACTTTGTATAAATCGCATTATTCAGGAACAGAGGGACAGGAACACAGAAACATAGAAATTAGGTGCAGGAGTAGGCCATTCAGCCCTTCGAGCCTGCACCGCCATTCAATATGATCATGGCTGATCATCCAACTCAGTATCCTGTACCTGCCTTCTCTCCATACCCCTGATCCCTTTAGCCACAAGGGCCACATCTAACTCCCTCTTAAATATAGCCAATGAACTGGCCTCAACTACCCTCTGTGGCAGAGAGTTCCAGAGATTCACCACTCTCTGTGTGAAAAAAGTTCTTCTCATCACGGTTTTAAAGGATTTCCCCCTTATCCTTAAGCTGTGACCCCTTGTCCTGGACTTCCCTAACATCGGGAACAATCTTCCTGCATCTAGCCTGTCCAACCCCTTAAGAATTGTGTAAGTTTCTATAAGATCCCCTCTCAATCTCCTAAATTCTAGTGAGTATAAACCAAGTCTATCCAGTCTTTCTTCATAAGACAGTCCTGACGTCCCAGGAATCAGTCTGGTGAACCTTCTCTGCACTCCCTCTATGGCAATAATGTCCTTCCTCAGATTTGGAGACCAAAACTGTGCGCAATACTCCAGGTGTGGTCTCACCAAGACCCTGTACAACTGCAGTAGAACCTCCCTGCTCCTATACTCAAATCCTTGTGCAATGAAAGCTAACATACCATTCATTTTCTTCACTGCCTGCTGCACCTGCATGCCTACCTTCAATGTCCTTCAATGTCCAGAAGGAACAAAATAAATGGAAGGAAAACGTTGTATTTGTACAAAGATATTCATATCGTTAAGTATTGCAACAGTCAACATATTGGTGCTTTTCAGCCCAGTAGAGGGGGTCAAGGAAAGAGCGTTCATGTCGCGGCCCTGTTTCACCAATCTTTCCACCACCAAGCACAAGAAGCACAAGACAGACACCATTGAGCAGATGCCGAGAAGTGTGTTCAGCTCTGGCTGAACAACTTCTAATCTTGTGTGTGGGCTCGATAAGAAGAAGCCCAGTAGAGCCACTGCCTCACAGCACCAGAGACATGGGTTCACTCCCGACCTCTGGTGTTGTCCATGTGGAGTTTTGTATCTCTCCTCCCTCCACCTCCTCCCCCCTCCCCCTCCCCCTCCCTCCTCCCCCTCCTCCCCTCCCTCCCCCTCTCTCCTCCCCCTCCTCCCTCTCCTCCCTCCCCCTCATCTCCCCCACCCCCTCCCCCTCCCTCCCCCTCCCTCCTCCCCCTCCTCCCTCCCCCTCCCCCTCCTCCTCCCCCCTCCTCCTCTCCCCCACCTCCACCTCCCTCCTCCCCCTCCCCCCTCTCCTCCTCTCTCCCTCCTCCTCCTCCTCCTCCCCACCTCCTCCCTCCCCATCCTCCTCCCCTCCTCCTCCCCTCCCCCCCTCCCTCCCCTCCTCCCCTCCCCCTCCTCCTCCCCTACCTCCTCCCTCTCCCCCTCCTCCCCCTCCTCCTCCTCCAACCTCCTCCTCCTCCCTCCTCCTCCCTCCTCCTCCTCCTCCTCCCCCTCCCTCTTCCTCCCCTCTCCTCCTCCCTCCTCCCTCCTCCTCCTCCCCCCTCCTCCTCCTCCTCCCCCTCCTCCCCCTCCCCTCCTCCTCCTCCTCCTCCTCCTCTCCTCCTCCCTCCTCCCTCCTCCCCTCCTCCCTCCTCCTTCCTCCTCCCTCCTCCCTCCTCCCTCCTCCTCCCCCTCCTCCCCCTCCTCCCTCCTCCCTCCCCCTCCTCCTCCCCTCTTCCTCCCTCCTCCCTCCTCCCTCCTCCCCTCCTCCCTCCTCCCCTCCTCCCTCCTCCTCCTCCCTCCTCTCCTCCTCCCTCCTCCCTCCTCCTCCCTCCCTCCTCCCTCCTCCTCCCCCTCCTCCTCCCTCCTCCCCTCCTCCTCCCTCCTTCCTCCTCCCCTCCTCCCTCCTCCCCTCCGCCCTCCCCCTCCCTCCCTCCTCCTCCCTCCTCCTCCCCCCTCCTCCTCCTCCCTCCTCCTCCCTCCTCCTCCCTCCTCCCTCCTCCCTCCTCCTCCCCCTCCTCCTCCTCCCCCTCCTCCTCCTCCTCCCCCTCCTCCTCCCTCCCCCTCCTCCTCCCTCCTCCCTCCTCCCTCCCCCCTCCCCCTCCTCCTCCCTCCTCCCTCCCCCTCCTCCTCCCTCCTCCCTCCCCCCTCCCCCTCCTCCTCCCTCCTCCCTCCTCCTCCTCTTCCCTCCTCCCCCCTCCTCCTCCCTCCTCCCTCCTCCCTCCTCTCCCTCCTCCTCCCTCCTCCTCCCCCTCCTCCTCCCTCCTCCCTCCCCCTCCTCCTCCCGCCTCCTCCCCCTCCTCCTCCCCCCTCCTCCTCCTCCCCACCTCCTCCTCCTCCTCCTCCCTCCTCCTCCTCCTCCGCCTCCTCCTCCTCCTCCTCCTCCTCCCTCTCCCTCCTCCTCCACACCCTCCTCCTCCTCCCTCCTCCTCCCTCCTCCTCCTCCTCCACCTCCTCCCTCCTCCACCCTCCTCCCTCCTCCCTCATCCCTCCCCCTCCTCCTCCTCCTCCTCCTCCCCTCCTCCCTCCTCCCTCCTCCCTCCCCCCCTCCTCCTCCTCCTCCCCTCCTCCCTCCTCCCTCATCCCTCCCCCTCCTCCTCCTCCTCCTCCTCCTCCTCCCTCCTCCCTCCTCCCTCCTCCCTCCTCCCTCCCCCTCCTCCTCCTCCTCCTCCTCCCATCCCCCGCCCTCATCCCTCCCCCTCCTCCTCCCCCCTCCTCCTCCTCCTCCTCCTCCTCCTCCTCCTCCTCCTCCTCCTCCCCCTCCTCCTCCTCCTCCTCCCTCCTCCTCCTCCTCCTCTCTCTCCCCCCTCCCCTCCTCCTCCCCTCCTCTTCTCTCTCCCCCTCCCCCTCCTCCTCCTCCTCCTCCTCCTCTTCTCTCCCCCTCCCCCGCCTCCTCCTCCTCCTCTTCTCTCCCCCCTCCCCCTCCTCCCTCCTCCTCCTCCTCCTCTCCTTCTCTCCCCCTCCCCCTCCCCCTCCTCCCTCCTCCTCCTCCTCCTCCTCCTCTCCTCCTCTCCTCTCCTCCTCCCCCTCCTCCCTCCTCCTCCTCCTCCTCTTCTCTCCCCCTCCCCCCTCCTCCTCCTCCTCCTCCTCTCCCCCCTCCCCCTCCTCCTCTTCCCCCCCTCCCGCCTCCTCCTCCTCACCTCCTCCCTCCACCTCCTCCTCCCTCCTCCCTCATCCTCATCCTCCTCCTCACCCCCCCACACTGCTATTTCCAAAAGAAATCCAGTTATCAATCAGAAGGCTGTCATATCTATCACTTTCTACCCCGGCTCCAGTTACGGGAAAAGGCAGGTGAATAGGGTTCAGAGGGAAAGATAGATCATCCATGGTGAAGTAGACTCAATGGGCCAAATGGCTTAATTCAGTTCCTATGACTTATGAACATTAACTTAACAGAGAAACAAACATTTATTTCCACGTAAGCCCCTGTTTATTCTGAATTTTCCCATCTTCCTTTAACTTGCAGTCTTCCTTTACCCTGGGTTTACATTGGTTCCTTTAGATTTAACCCCCCCCCCCCCCCCCCCCCCCCCCATTCTACGTTCCTCAGCTGTGCAAGCATACTAGCAACCTCCACTACACTCTTCCATATTGACTCTCACAGCACAGCCTACTAGATGCCTAACGGATGTGGACCCTGTTCTTATCAGGCAGCTACTCATGCAGCTGGTAAACCTTTCGGCCTCGGAACCTGCAAAATGCTTCCTCTGTGTCCTGTTTGAGAAGCCATATCCCATAATCTAGCAATGGTCCTCTCGTTATGCACCCGGGCTAGGGTTCTGATCCCCAGTCTAGCCATGGGTATTAGAGATAATGTGTCTCGTTACCGGCGCACACTGCTGCCACATGAGCAGATCTGTAGTTAAAGCCCCGTGTGTTTTATTTTAATCTCCTTTAATTTCATCTGGTCAGAACCCTAATTCCACATCCAGGTGAGATAAGAAGCCAATGGCTGGCCAGGTTGCGGTTTCATTCCAGCTCCTCACTCTTGTAATTCATAAATTCATAAGTGATAGTGTAAGTTATTGGGGCAAATCCTCCAAAATCATGGAAGAACTCGGATAAGGACATGGACATTTTAAAAAGACAAATTTGCTGGCTGCAACGGAAAAAACCCCAATCCACAAACCTGTCTGGCCTGTGGACTTCGGCATCAAACAACTGTGAGAATTGGGGTGGACAGGAAAGACTGAGACGGAGATAACGAGATTATCTTGGATACACAAAGGAAGGAACCAAGCCTCAGCAGACGGCGGTAGCCCAAGCTCAATCACCATCTTGGATGACCCATCCATCGAGACAATAGGAGCCCGTCCAGGCGATGGGATAACGATCAGGCTGAGGGATCATGACATCAGCAAGCCCCTTATCATCGGAAGCCTATTGTTCATGCCAGATCGAAACTGGGAATCATCAAAAGAACCCTTTTCATCCAGAGGACCACCTGGGGGTTTCAAAGGAAGCTCAGGTATAAAACAGAAGTCAAGCCAGAACTCTTTCTCTCTCTTTCTGCCCTGTTGGACAGCTCGCGAGCCCAACTATAACTCTCTTTTATCTGCTCTGCTGAACAGCTCGTGGGCCTGTGTCGACCAACTGTAAGTACCCCAGTGACCTGGTGAAATTCCCGAAATAGGATAGAGAGTGAGGAGAAAGGGGAAAGGGGGTACTTGCAAGTAAAATTGTGTAAAGTAAGTTTTACGATGTGCCCGATAGCTTTCCGTCCATAGTCTTAGTTTAAAGCATAAATTTAGCCACGTATTATGTAGTGTTGGTGAGATTAGATTTCTCATTGTTTAATAAAGCCTGTAAATTTTAGACTTGCTTTGAGTCCATCTTGGTTTCTGTTTTCTCTCATCGGCACACTCTGGTCAATTCAACCTTTTATCATATCCCACCATAATTCCGAGGTCTAGAACCTAGGGGAATCTCTTTTGTTGGATTCTCTCTCTTGGAAACCGCTCGAGTGGAGGGGTGGCCGTTTGACCCTCCGACAAGGGAGAGAATAACTCGGGCAGTTGGCCTGAAGGGAAATAAAGGGAAACGCAAAACCCCTACAATAGGAGAAGAATTAGGTAATTCAGCCCATCAACTCTACTCTGCTATTCAATCATGGCTGATCTATTTCTTCCCCTCAACCCCATTCGCCTCCCTTCTCCCTATAACCCATGACACCTGTACTAATCAAGAATCTATTTATCTCTGCCTTAAAATTATAGATTGACTTTGCCTCCACACCCCTCTGTGGCAATGAATTTCACAGATTCACCACCCTCTGACTACATAAATTCCTCCTCATCACCTTCCTAAAGGAACATCCTTTAATTCTGAGGCTATGACTGGTCTTAGACTCGCCCACTAGTCGAAACATCCTCTCCACATCCACTCTATCCAGGCCTTTCACTATTCGTGGGACTAATTCAGTGTTTGTAATCCTGTATTCTA
Organism: Leucoraja erinaceus; assembly: GCF_028641065.1. Taxonomy (NCBI): domain Eukaryota; kingdom Metazoa; phylum Chordata; class Chondrichthyes; order Rajiformes; family Rajidae; genus Leucoraja; species Leucoraja erinaceus. Next base: position 94,533,048 of record NC_073380.1, on the reverse strand, counting down.
TATTGGTAATTCTGTGGGACTATAATCCCTGCCGGTAGTCTCTATGGTTTCAGTCAGAGGATCCAGCTGAGCCAATTTAGTTGTTATTTATTTGTTTAGTTTTGACTATGGTTCAGAACAAGAACTAGTTTCTACTCTCAGTTTGTCATCTTCATCTTTCTCTGTCCACTCTCGGACTGACATATCTGAGTGCCACATATCCCCATCCCAGTGTTTGAGGTCCCAATCACCTTGTGATAACATAGTGCGTGCTTTCTCCAGGTCCACCCATCATTCCTTCTTATTTAGTTTATTTTGCTGTTGAACAGTAGCTAATTTACAGGCAGTATTGATTTCCTTTAATTTCACCTTAAGGGCCTGTCCCACGAGCATGCGACTCCATGCGGCAAGTGCAACCTAAAGGGCCTGTCCCACCATCATGCGACTCCATGCGGCAAGCGCGACCTAACGTGGTCGCTTGAGTCGTACGGCCTCGCGGGGCCGGTCCCACTTCGATCGCCGGAGCCGTATGGAGTTGTGCGGAGTTGGTCCCGACATCGCGCGGGGCTCCGGAAAACTGACCGTGTTCAAAAATTCCGTGCGGCAACAACCTGCCGGCCCGCAGCCGCCTCAATGCCGTACGTCTCGCAAGAATTTCCCGTGGACTTGGACTTCGCTCGAACTTCATGTCACGCACTCGACCTCCGCGCGGCCCCCGCTTCTGGTTTGGTCGCGCTTGCCGCATGCAGGCGCATGCTCGTGGGACAGGCCCTTAACTCTTTTTTTAATCTTTCAGTTTCAGTTTCAAGTTTTTTTGTTCATGTCTGTCTTCATGTAGTCGCAAGTATCTAATCAATTTCTTTTTGGGGAAAACTGTTTCCTCCAAACATGTAATGATACAAGTATGGTAATTTTCTGGCTTATTCCTCAACTCTCATTTCACATTCCATCCAGTAGGCTGCTCTAGAAGGTTAATATAGCTCAGTTCCTTTGGGATGTGGGAGGAAACTAGAGATGGAACCCCACGTGGTAATAAGGAACACCTGCAAACTCCACATAGACTGCACCAACTATTTTCCATTTGTTTTAATTATTATTCAGATATTACACATGCAGAATTTCATAATCCAGCATGAGGATAAAAATCAATGTAAAAATACTCGGGATTGGTTGAATCTGGTCTTCCAGCCCTGTTGTTGGAATAATCGTGCATTTCTGAATCCTTCTAGATTAAAACAAAAGTTTCATCCTAAATACTAGCCAATGTTTTATAGCTGGTGTAATGTCGCATTTTGGAAAGTTCCAGAATGTGGTGATTATGTGAGGCACATCATCGCAGGGAAAGTACTTACCCTAACAGATGGCTGTTTTGAAAGAAGGCAATTTATTTCAACCAAAAAAATATGGACGGAGCAGAAAAAACACCTGACTGCCAGAACTCAAACAGATGAACAGAAATTTACGACAACCATTTGCATTTATATCACACTTTTAGAATAGAAAACCATTCCCCAGAGATATCACAGAGACATAACAATAAACAGATGCTGCGCCAACAAAAGATATTGGAAATGTTGAGCAAAGGAATGTGTTATGGATATGGATTTAAACAAAATCCAAAAAGGAGCAGTCAATGTCAAGGTCGACAGCAAGTGAGGAGCATGTCCCACAGACACTAGGCAGGCAAAGGATTTTTTCCCAATATTAAATAAAAGGTGAAGGTCATAAACTGGAGCTAAATGGCATGATCAGGGAGTGGTATTGAAAGATGGGTGAGAACAGTTAACATTGATCCCACGGTGGTTAAGGAAATATGGAGATAAGGTGATCAAAAAGTCTGTTGGCACATTGGCCTTGATCAGTCAGAGCATACAGTATAGAAGTTGGGAGGTCATGTTGCAGTTGTATAAGACGTTGGTGAGACCACACAGTATTTTGTTCAGTTCTGGGCACCATGTTGTAGGAAAGATATTGTCGAGCTTGAAAGGGTTCAGGGAAGATTTACGAGGATGTTGCCAGGACTAGAGGGTGTGAGCTATAGGGAGAGGTTGAGTAGGCTGGGTCTCTATTCCCAGGAGCGCAGGAGGATGAGGGGTGAACTTATAGTAGTAGGCCCCTCTCGGTCATGACGGACCATGGGTGATGCATCCTGGTCAGATGCAAGGCTGTGCGATGTCATATGGAGGACAGGCTGTTGCCCATGCAGCACGTCCGCCCTCTCCACATCGCTGATCGAAACAAAGGAACAGCAGGGCCGTTACAGTTTGGCACCAGCACCATCGCAGGAGCTGCCAGAGCGAGGTTGTAGACAACGACAAACTGCCTTAGGGGCTCCGACTGGATTTTCTTGAGGTTTACTCCTGGAGCCTTTTCCATGACTGGATACGGCTACAAGGCAGTGGAGGTTTTAAATCAGAATTATCCCTCTCCCAGATGGACTGCCTTCCCAGGCTGACGAGCCCCATCTTATAGAGGTGTAACATAGAAAACATAGAAACATAGAAATTAGGTGCAGGAGTAGGCCATTCGGCCCTTCGAGCCTGCACCGCCATTTAATATGATCATGGCTGATCATCCAACTCAGTATCCCGTACCTGCCTTTTCTCCATACCCTCTGATCCCCTTGGCCATAAGGGCCACATCTAACTCCCTCTTAAATATAGCCAATAAACTGGCCTCAACTACCCGCTGTGGCAGAGAGTTCCAGAGATTCACCACTCTCTGTGTGAAAAAAGTTCTCCTCATCTCGGTTTTAAAGGATTTCCCCCTTATCCTTAAGCTGTGACCCCTTGTCCTGGACTTCCCCAACATCGGAAACAATCTTCCTGCATCTAGCCTGTCCAACCCCTTAAGAATTTTGTAAGTTTCTATAAGATCCCCTCTCAATCTCCTAAACTCTACAGAGTATAAACCAAGTCTATCCAGTCTTTCTTCATAAGACAGTCCTGACATCCCAGGAATCAGTCTGGTGAACCTTCTCTGCACTCCCTCTATGGCAATAATGTCCTTCCTCAGATTTGGAGACCAAAACAGCACGCAATACTCCAGGTGTGGTCTCACCAAGACCCTATACAACTGCAGTAGAACCTCCCTGCTCCTATACTCAAATCCTCTTGCTATGAAAGCCAACATGCCATTCGCTTTCTTTACTGCCTGCTGCACCTGCATGCCTACCTTCAATGACTGGTGTACCATGACACCCAGGTCTCGCTGCATCTCCCCCTTTCCCAATCGGCCACCGTTTAGATAACAATCTGCTTTCCCGTTTTTGCCACCAAAATGGATAACCTCACATTTATCCACATTAAACTGCATCTGCCAAACATTTGCCCACTCACCCAGCCTATCCAAGTCACCTTGCAGTCTCCTAGCATCCTCCTCACACCTAACACTGCCCCCCAGCTTAGTGTCATCCGCAAACTTGGAGATATTGCCTTCAATTCCCTCATCCAGATCATTAATATATATTGTAAATAGCTGGGGTCCCAGTACTGAGCCTTGCGGTACCCCACTAGTCACTGCCTGCCATTGTAAAAAGGACCCGTTTACTACTCTTTGCTTCCTCTTTGCCAGCCAGTTCTCTATCCACATCAATACTGAACCCCCAATGCCATGTGCTTTAAGTTTGTATACTAATCTCTTATGTGGGACCTTGTCGAAAGCCTTCTGGAAGTCCAGATACACCACATCCACTGGTTCTCCCCTATCCACGCTACTAGTTACATCCTCGAAAAATTCTATAAGATTCGTCAGACATGATTTACCTTTCGTAAATCCATGCTGACTTTGTCCAATGATTTCACTACTTTCTAAATGTGCTGCTATCCCATCTTTAATAACTGACTCTAGCAGTTTCCCCACTACCGATGATAGGCTAACTGGTCTGTAATTCCCCGTTTTCTCTCTCCCTCCCTTCTTAAAAAGTGGGGTTACGTTTGCTACCCGCCAATCCTCTGGAACTACTCCAGAATCTAAGGAGTTTTGAAAGATTATTACTAATGCATCCACTATTTCTGGAGCTACTTCCTTAAGTACTCTGGGATGCAGCCTATCTGGCCCTGGGGATTTATCGGCCTTTAATCCATTCAATTTACCCAACACCACTTCCCGACTAACCTGGATTTCACTCAATTCCTCCACCTCCTTTGACCCGCGGGCCCCTGCTATTTCCGGCAGATCATTTATGTCTTCCTTAGTGAAGACGGAACCAAAGTAGTTATTCAATTGGTCCGCCATATCCTGGTTCCCCATGATCAACTCACCTGTTTCTGACTGCAAGGGACCTACATTTGTTTTAACTAATCTCTTTCTTTTCACATATCTATAAAAACTTTTGCAGTCAGATTTTATGTTCACTGCCAGTTTTCTTTCATAATCCATTTTTCCTTTTCTAATTAAGCCCTTCGTCCTCCTCTGCTGGTCTCTGAATTTCTCCCAGTCCTCCGGTATGCTGCTTTTTCTGGCTAGTTTGTACGCATCATCCTTTGCTTTGATACTATCCCTGATTTCCCTTGTTATCCATGGATGCACTACCTTCCCTGATTTATTCTTTTGCCAAACTGGGATGAACAATTTTTGTAGTTCATCCATGCAGTCTTTAAATGCCTTCCATTGCATATCCACCGTCAACCCTTTTAGAATTAATTGCCAGTCAATCTTGGCCAATTCACGTCTCATACCCTCAAAGTTACCTTTCTTTAAGTTCAAAACCATTGTTTCTGAATTAACAATGTCACTCTCCATCCTAATGAAGAACTCAACCATATTATGGTCACTCTTGCCCAAGGGGCCACGCACAACAAGACTACTAACTAACCCTTCCTCATTACTCAATACCCAGTCTAAAATAGCCAGCTCTCTCGTTGGTTCCTCTACATGTTGGTTTAGATAACTATCCCGTATACATTCCAAGAAATCCTCTTCCTCAGCACCCCTGCCAGTTTGATTCACCCAATCTATATGTAGATTGAAGTCACCCATTATAACTGCTTTGCCTTTGTCGCAAGCATTTCTAATTTCCTGTTTGATGCCATCCCCAACTTCACTACTACTGTTAGGTGGCCTGTACACAACACCCACCAGCGTTTTCTGCCCCTTATTGTTTCGCAGCTCTACCCATACCGATTCCACATCCTCCAAACTAATGTCCTTCCTTTCCATTGCGTTAATCTCCTCTCTAACCAGCAACACTACCCCACCTCCTTTTCCTTTCTCTCTATCCCTCCTGAATATTGAATATCCCGGGATGTTCAGCTCCCAGCCTTGGTCACCCTGGAGCCATGTCTCCGTGATCCCAACTATATCATGATCATTAATGGCTATCTGCACGTTCAACTAATCCACCTTATTACGAATACTCCTTGCATTGAGACACAAAGCCTTCAGGCTTGTTTTTACAACGCTCTTACCCCTTATACAATTATGTTGAAAAGTGGCCCTTTTTGATTTTTGCCCTGGTTTTGTCTGCCTGCCACTTTTACTTTTCACCTTGCTACCTATTGCTTCTACCTTCATTTTACACCCCCCTGCCCCTCTGCTCTTGTACCCATCCCCCTGCCACATTAGTTTAAATCCTCCCCGACAGCAGTAGCAAACACCCCCCCAAGGACATTGGTTCCATTCCAGTCCAGGTGCAGACCGTCCTGTTTGTACTGGTCCCACCTCCCCCAGAACTGGTTCCAATGCCCTAAAAATTTGAATCCCTCCCCCTTGCACCATTTTTCAAGCCACGTATTCATCTGCAATATCCTCCTATTTCTGCTCTGACTGGCCCGTGGTACTGGTAGTAATCCAGAGATTATTACCTTTGAGGTCCTACTTTTAAGCTTATCTCCTAGCTCCCTAAATTCATCCTTTAGGACCTCATCCCTTTTTTTACCTATATCGTTGGTGCCAATATGCACCACGACAACTGGCTGTTCACCCTCCCCCTCCAGAATGTTCCCCCTCCAGAATGTGTATAAAATCATGAGAGGACTAAATTGGGTAGATGCACAGAATCTCTTGCCCAGAGTAGGGGAATCGAGGACCAGAGGACATAGGTTCAAGGTGAAGGGGAAAATATTTAATAGGAATCTGAGGGGTAAATGTTTTCACACAAAGGGTGGTGGGTGTATGGAACAAGCTGCCAGAGCAGGTGGTTGTGGCTGGGACTATCCCAATGCTTAAGAAACAGTTAGACAGGTACATGGATGGTTTGGAGGGATATGGACCAAATGCAGACAGCTGGGACTAATGTAACTAGGACATTGGCCGGTGTGGGCAAGTTGGGCCGAAGGGCCTGTATCCACACTGTATCACTATCACTCTATGACTCTGCATATTTCAAGTCACCAATTAGTAAATTATATCAATTTTTAAGCATCTTTATAGGCAGAATCTCTCCAAAACATGTAACATGCTTAATGCTGATAAGTGTGAGGTGCTACATCTTGGCAGGACAAATCAAAATAGGACGTACATGGTAAATGGTAGCGAATTGAGGAATGCAGTTGAACATAGGGATCTTGGAATAATGGTGCATAGTTCCCTGAAGGTGGAATCTCATGTAGATAGGGTGGTAAAGAAAGCTTTTGGTGTGCTGGCCTTTATAAATCAGAGCATTGAGTATAGAAGTTGGGATGTAATGTTAAAATTGTACAAGACATTGGTGAGGCCAATTCTGGAGTATGGTGTACAATTTTGGTCGCCAAATTATAGGAAAGATGTCAACGAAATAGAGAGAGTACAGAATACTAGAATGTTGCCTGGGTTTCAGCCCCTAAGTTACAGAGAAAGGTTGAACAAGTTAGGTCTTTATTCTTTGGAGCGCAGAAGGTTAAGGGAAGACTTGATAGAGGTCTTTAAAATGATGAGAGGGATAGACGGAGTTGATGTGGATAAGCTTTTTCCATTGAGAGTAGGGAAGATTGAAACAAGAGGACATGATTTGAGAATTAAGGGACAAAAGTTTAGGGGTAACATGAGGGGGAACTTCTTTACTCAGAGAGTGGTAGCTGTGTGGAATGAGCTTCCAGTGGAAGTGGTGGAGGCAGGTTCGATTTTATCATTTATAAATAAATTGGATAGGTATATGGACGGGAAATGAATGAAGGGTTATGGTCTGAGTGCAGGTAGATGGGACTAGGTGAGAGTAAGTTTTCGGCATGGACTAGAAGGGCCGAGATGGCCTGTTTCCGTGCTGTAATTGCTATATGGTTATATCACTTTCACAAGCAATAAATGAAGCAAAGGAATTGCTCATGAAAATCAAAGAAACTGCAGATGTTGGAAATCTGAAATAAAAAAACAGAAAATGCTGGAAACACTCAGCAGGTTCAGCAGCATCAGTGGAAAGCAAAGCTGAGTTAATGTTTCTTGTCCGAGATCCTTCATCAGAAATTACTCAGCTTGCTGCAGGATGTAAAATTGTGTACAATGTTATTTTCCAACCTTATAAAACATGTTTTTGCACTTTCTGTGGATCCATTAAAGATTTTACTCATCTCTAATGTAATCTGTATTTACAAAATAAATTAAGAAAACCACAAGAGATATTTTGCCTGACCTTGGCAACAACTACGGACCACCTCTTATTTGCTAATTGCGTTATGCACAAAATACTTATTTTTTTGCAGCGTCTTTTGTTTTCACTGTCTTGTAGAATGTATTTGTAATTTATGTATCATTTATATATTTGTGTGGTGTCTGTATCCGTGTGCCAGCAATGCTGCGGCAAGCAAGATTGTCATTGTACTTGTACCTCACCGCCTCTTGTGCATCAACTGGGCTTAAACCTTCATAAGATAAAAGTTCACCGTTGCTGTTCTTGGTATTGCAGAGTGTCCTTGTCACAAAAATCTTGTCCATACTATTGTGTCCCTTGTATTGAAACTGGGATATTTTTCTGTTTCCCTGCCAATTGATTCCATAATCATGCCACAGAGTTTCTACCTCAGTGGCCCTGTTATCAAACCCTCCTCTATCGGCATTCTATTCAGAAAATGATTGCATGTTCTAGAAGTGATTCATTCAGTTTATCAGATTTACAGGATTTATCATGCTAGTTCTAACCTGATTAGACATTGATCCATGTTTCTCCTGTTAAATATTTCTTTGCTTTTGCGTGACGTATTTGTGTTTAGGATTGATTACACAATGTTAAATCTTTCCTTTTTCAAGACATAAATGATTATACAGTAAATACCTAGTGCTTACAAGGTAGTCAGAGCAATGCTTCCATCTTATTTTCTCCTTTTCTCTGATAACTAATTGTACTTTTGACAGCTTAGTCTAATTCCCGCAGCCTTATCCATTGCAGCAAAGCTACTTCACTCCATGTACTCTTTTATGAATGAAATTGTATGCACCTCCACAAACTCCTCTGTCAAGCTTCTCAAGTTTGCAGACGACACAACCCTGATTGGACTGATCCAGGATAGGGAGGAATCTGCCTACAAACTAGAAGTGTCGTAGCTGGTGTCCTGGTGCCATCGCAACAACCTGGAGCTCAATGCTCTTAAGACAGTGGAATTGATTGTAGACTTTAGGAGAGCTCCCCCTCCCCTCACCCCACTCACCATCAACAACACCACAGTCACATTTGTGGAGTATTTTAAGTTCCTGGGAACCATCATCTCCAAGGACCTTAAGTGGGGGGCTACCATCGACACCACCGTCAAAAAGGCCCAACAGAGGATGTACTTCCAGCGGCAGCTGAGGAAGCACAATTTGCCGCAGGCAATGATGGTCCAATTCTATACGGCCATCGTAGAGTCTGTCCTCACCTTCTTCATCATGGTCTGGTTTGGCTCAGCCACCAAGCACGACATCTGGAGGCTGCAGCGAATCGTCCGATCAGCTGAGAAGATTATTGGCTGCAACCTTCCCTCCATTGATGAACTGTACTGTACACTGCAAGGGCCAGGAAGCGAGCGGGTAAGATCATCTCTGACCCCTCTCACCCTGACCACAGAATCTTTATAAACATAGAAAATAGAAGCAGGAGGAGGCCATTCGCCCCTTCGAGCCAGCACCGCCATTCATTGTGATCATGGCTAATCGTCCCCAATCAATGACCAGTGCCTGCCTTCTCCCCAGATCTTTTGATTCCACTAGCCCCTAGAGCTCTATATAACTCTCTCTTAAATCGATCCAGTGATTTGGCCTCCACTGCCCTCTGTGGCAGGGAATTCCATAAATTCACAACTCTCTGGGTGAAAACGTTTTTTCTCACCTCAGCCTTAAATGCCCTCCTCTTTATTCTAAGACTGTGGCCCCTGGTTCTGGACTTGCCCAACATTGGGAACATTTTTCCTGCATCTAGCTTGTCCAGTGAATACAAGCCTAGTCTTTTCCATCGTTGAATCACTTCCCTCTGGAAGGCGACTCCAGACTGTCAAAGCTGCCACAGCCAGACATAAAAACAGTTTTTTTCCACAAGTAGAGCTCTACTCAACAGTCAAAAATCTGTAGCCTCATTTTGCTCTGGTATTTTGTTTGGTTCACATGTTTGATCAATGGTGTTTTATTATTAATGTTTAGTGTTTTATGTGTCATTCGTAACTGTCACTGTATGTCATGTTGTTACTTGTGGGTGGAGCACCAAGGCAAATCCCTTGTATGTGAATACTTGGCCAATAAACTTATTAATTTATCTTTTAACTTTAACTTTTAATCTTTTATCTTATAGAGTCCTAAAGAGCCACAACAAAGACACAGGCCTTTCTGACCACCCAGCACCATTTTTACACTAATTCATTTGTAATTAATGCAACCTCCAAGGGCGGTATGTGAATGATAACATGTTTATCAGCCACTGATCACCATGGGAAAACCCCCTGCAGTTGGTCTGTTCTCTATTCGTCTGGAAATTCCCTAAATCTAGTTTACCAGTTGTTCTTCTTCCATGAGGTGCAGTCCCAGTAATTAGGCAGAGCCAAAGAGGGACTTCTGAACCCCATCTGAGGAACAGCCTGTGTTGTGGGTCAGTATTCTTAAACAGACAAAAACGCAAATAAAATCAGTGATCAAGCAGTACAAGCTTTATTTCGCCAGGCGGGTGTGTGGTATAACTCTTAACAGTATGCAGATTACAGATGATACAGTGTTCTCGTCCCCACAAAAAGGGGCAGTGATCTAATTATATATAAATACTCCAATAACAATTCAGCAATACCTTATCTACAGATCATATTACAGCCTCTTGCTTCTTAAGATTGACAGCTTCTTAATTTCTTCTTAATGGCGGTGCAGGCTCAAAGGGCCGAATGGCCTACTCCTGCACCTATTTTCTATGTTTCTTAAGATTGACAGGTTTTTCTGAGAGGAAGGGTTAGCCATATATGGTTATATGAGAAGGTTATATTTCTGCAGAACAAGCATTTTGTTTTTTTCTACTTATGACGAACATTATAATCTTATAGGCTGCATTCTCCCTCAATGTTTACATTGTAGAGGAGACGTTCATGAAGCTATGCTTCTTATCTCGCTTATGGTATTAGAAAGAGAGCATCAACAGTCTGCTAGCTTTGTTAATGTGCTGAAAGCAAAGGTTAGTGCATTTTTGCTGGCTTTGCAATTTAATAGAAGAAGATTAAAGCTTCTTAGTTTCAGTGGAATCCATTTTGTGAGTTTAAATCATTATGAACTTCCACGCCGGCAGTTGTCTCATTGACCTCATCAGTCACCTCAGTAGAACCAGCATGGAAGCATGTCATCCTCAATCCTGGGACATGGCATAAGCAGGAGGAAGAAGCCAAGCCTCTACCCAGGACGCCCTAAATACCCATTGCTATGAACCCAGGAGGTAATAGCCCACCTTCTTGTCTACTGCCAGTACCAGTCACCGTAATGGCAACTTGATAGACATTGGTCAGGAGATTAATTGGGCAGGATGGACATGCTGGCTTTAGGAGAGGGGACATGAAATTACGAAATGGAGATCACCACATCCCACACTTTCACATCACTGCAGATACAGTTGTGCAGCACAAGAGGAAACATTCAGGCCATTGAGCCTCCCCTGTTTTTCAAAGCAGCCATCCAATTAGTCCCACTACCCAGATCTTTCCCCATCAGCCTGCAAATATCTTCCTTTCAAATATTTATCCAATAGCCTTTTGAAAGTTACTATTGAACCTCCCTCCACCATTCCTTCAGGCTGTGCATACCAGATCATAACAACTTGCAGTGCATAAGAAAAAATCATTTTTCCTTGCATATTTTTGTAATTATCCTAAATCTGTGCTCTTTGGTTGCCAACCTCCTGCCTGTGGGATTGCTTTCTGCATCATCATCATAATATTAACCACTTCTGTCAAAACAGTGCATCAATTCAATTTTTTTTAATATTCTACTTGTTTTATTAAAACAATGCTTTCTGAAAGTCTCTAGTACTAAACGACAATGTAAAGGATACCAGGATAGTTGAAAGATTAACTGGTTGGTCCTTCATCACATGAGCGGCAATATAATGGAAACATCAAAAGAGCAAAATCAAAATCTAAATGTTTATTGCTTTAATTTTGCAATAGTCTTCATTTAAAATTATTGCAGATCAAATTTAGAACTTCAGTCAAACAAGTCATTCAATTCACTGGTGAGAATATATTCATACGCAGGACAAAGATAGAATTCCAAAGACCTGGAACATCATGCTGGAATTTTTAATGTGAATACCTTTGTAGTTAAGTACATTTTTTATTACATATTTTTGAAAAATATCAATGATATGCCAACAATGTGTTTGAAACCTTTCATCATGCTGGGATATAAACCAGGGATGTAACAGACATATCAATTTAACATTTTATACCGGTGTTAATCATGTTTCCCATTTGATTAACAACAATGCAGCACAAACTGATGATCACGTGCGACTTATCTTCTGGCTCATCGTTCATTTTCCATTAATGCCCTCTTGCTCACAGAATCAACCAGGCAAACTTTGGAAGCATAGTGTCATAGAAACAGGCCCCATGACCCAGAAAGTCAATGATAGTCATCATTTATATTAATCCCATTTATAGCACTGACTGGTGATAGGCTGCCACTCAGTCCAAGTATTAACATCAGCCAATAAAGTATGTAAAATGTCATATTACCAAATCAATATCAACTTAGTGAAAGTCAAATAAATTGGATTCCAGAAAATCCTGTGTGTCACATGTGTAATTTGGTACCACTTCAAATTACCATTCAAAATCAAAGGTATTTGTGCTATAACACCAGGATCGCTCACCCAAGAAAACCAAGCCCAATGCAAAATAGTTTTTAAACTGCCTATACAAACATGCTTTAGGACAATAACTAACTCCATATTCAGTAATAAGCCATCTATATGTTAACAAGCACATAAAAAACTAAGCCAGTATATCATTGGGGTTATCAAATGGGCACCTCCAATCACAGGTGTTTGTTGAGTTAGACTCACTAAACACCTCAGGAAGGCTCAACAGTTAGTACTGGTATCCCAGAACCACAAGGTAAGGCTCAAAAGGTTCATTTATTGTCAAATACGCCAATTGGTGTAGTGAAATTCAAGTTGCCATTGCAGCACATTAATAAGAATACAATATAACATTATAAAGAAATTTAACATAAAACGTAAAAACATCCCCCCACAATGGTTCCCACTGTGAGGGAAGGCACAAAGTCCAGTCTTCATCCCCTTGTCCACCCATAATCGGGCCCATTGAGGCCTCCGCAGTCGCCGCCACAGGGCCCGATGTTTCAGGCCCTTCTCTCCAGGTGATGGTGCCCCGGGGTCAGGAGAACCCTCTCAGCGGCTTGGGATGCTTGGAACGACTGCGTCCTTACTCGTGACCGCGGCTTCTGAAGCCAACAGGCCGCACTGGACGGAGCTCCACCACTGGCGATCCCAGCGAGATCCCAGGCTCTGCGATGTTTAAGGTCAGCGTCGTCGTCCGTGGCTGGCCGCTCCACAGTCCCGCAGCTCTGCGATGTTGATAGGCGGACTCAGCACACCGGAGCTCCAGCGTGGCGACCCGGGCAAGGCATCGGCCGCTCCACTCCGCGATAGCGCTCCACTCCGCGATAGCGCTCCACTCCGCGATAGTGCTCCACTCCGCGATAGCGTTCCACTCCGCGATAGTGCTCCACTCCGTGATAGCGCTCCACTCCGTGATAGCGCTCCACTCCGTGATAGCGTTCCACTCCGCGATAGGGCTCCACTCCGCGATAGTGCTCCACTCCGCGATAGCGTTCCACTCCGCGATAGCGCTCCAGTACTGTGCCGCCGCCGAAGCCCTGGTTCTGGCCGGTGCCCTCAGGAAACGCCGCTCCAGACCCCGATGATAGGCCGCGAGGACGGGTCGAAGTTGCTGCTCGGAGGAAAGCTGCCTCTCCGACCAGGTAGGGACTAAGAAATACAGTCCCCCACCCCCCACACATAAAAAGACTAGACCTCCAAACAACATTTTTTACTGTATTAAAAATGTTTCTAAAGAGTGAAAGGACGGACAGCTGCAGGCAGGGCAGCCATACCCAACAGGACGGAGCCCTCTAGGTTTAACCAACCCCTCAATACCTGTTCTCACCACCTATGCTAAAGCTTCAGAAAAGCAACATGTAAGTAGAAGTAATAAATTGTAGGGCAAAAGTCCTGGAGAAACTCAATCGGTCAGGCAGCGTCTGGGAATGTACAGACGGTTTTCAGGCCTGGACCCTTCTTCAAATTGCTAATAACAGGAACATAGAAACATAGAAAAATAGGTGCAGGAGTAGGCCATTTGGCCCTTCGAACCAGCATGATCAAAGCTGATCATCTAAAATCAGTACCCCATTCCTGCCTTTTCCCCATATCCCTTGATGCCGTTAGCCCCAAGAGCTAAACCTAACTCTCTCTTGAAAACATCCTGTGATTTGGCCTCCACTGCCTTCTGTGGCAGAGAATTCCACAAATTCACAACGCTCTGGGTGAAAACGTTTTTCCTCATCTCAGTCCTAAATGACCCACCCATTATTCTTAATCTGTGACCCTGGTTCTGGATTCCCCCAACATCAGGGATTTTTTTTCCTGCATCTAGCCTGTCTAATCCATTAAGAATTGTATATGCTTCTATAAGAATCCCTCTCATCCTTCTAAATTCCAGTGAATACAAACTCGGTCGACCCATTCTTGCATCATATGTGGCAGTCTCACCATCCCAGGAATTAACCTGGTGAGCCTTCGCTGCACTCCCTCAAAAGCATTAATGTCCTACCTCATTAGTGTCTGAAGCATTAATGTCTGGTCTAATGTCTGAAGAAGGGTTTCGGCCCGAAAAGGTTGCCTATTTCCTTCGCTCCATAGATGCTGCTGCACCCACTGAGTTCCTCCAGCACTTCTGTCTACCATTGTGCTTCCTCAAAGTAGGAGACCAAAATTATACACAATACTTCAGGCGCAGCCTCACCAGGGCCCTGTACAAAGCAGTAGGACCTCCATGCTCCTATACTCAAATCCTCTCACAATGGAAGGTTACACAAAAAAGCTGGAGAAACTCAGCGGGTGCAGCACATCTATGGAGCGAAGGAAATAGGCAACGTTTCGGGCCGAAACCCTTCTTCTCAACATGCTATTAGCTTTCTTCACTGCCTGCTGTACCTGCATGCTTACTTTCAGTGACTGATGTACAAGCACACCCAGATCTCGTAGTGGGTGTTTTCCTCTCAGGCAATCAAGAGGCGATGAGGCGGGTTTGACTGCGGGATGGTGTAACATTGCAATATCGGTCTGACCTTTGCAGAATAATAAAGGTGCACTCCAGTAAAAATGAATAAATCAGCTAACAAGCTCAGGGAGTACAGAGCCACGGCATGAAATGAACAGAGCTAATGCTGGATGGGTAAACTTTGATGCTCCTCCAACTGCCTCTGGCCAAAGACAACTGGCCTTCAGCCTCCCCATCTTAGCCAGAACCAATTGGATTTTAACATTAAACTCAAATAAACTTTGCTGCAGAATTTTGCAGCTGATAGTTACCAAAGAAAATTGTAAGATTAAACGAGAACTTACCAGTTTGAAGTTTGATCGTTATTTTATGAGGAGTAACGTTGAGGGATTACGTGAAGAACCCCGCCAGGACGCATGCGTGTCATTCTTCAAAGCAGTGGTGTGAAGTCACAGATAACTGTAATGACTAAACATGGTAAGATTAGAGAAGAGATACCAGTTGAGTATATGATCAAGGGTGGGAGCGGAGGGCACGTAATCTCTCAACGTTACTCCTCATAAAATAACGATCAAACTTCAAACTGGTAAGTTCTCGTTTAATCTTACTATTTTACTTCGGAGTCACGTTAGTGACTACGTGAAGATTTTAAAGCTCTGTGATTTCATGCCGTGGAAACGAGTCCATGCATCACATCTGCCTTGATTATGGGGAGAATAGTGTTAACATCATTAGACATCAATACGATATTGAAAACCCAACGATAAATATATTAACACCAAATTATAGCCCCTATTTATGGGGTAAATTATATTACAGAACTTAAAATTGTTTCTGCAAATGTTCCAGGTTCAATGACTGGTTTGTTATAAAATCGTTGGAAAGTTTTCTCCGTTGACCATCCTGCTGTCTTGAGGATTTGGTCCATAGGAACATCCAACTTCATAGCTGCCGATGTAGCTGCAGCCCTGGTGGAGTGAGATTTAAAAATGCTAGTGTCTACTCCAACCTTTATTAGGACCTGTTTTAGCCATCTAGAGATGGTCTGGACTGTCACTGTTTTGAGTGGCTGTTTGTAGCTGATTAAAAGTGACAATTCTTTCCCTCTGATGATCTTAGCATACTCCATATATAATAGTAAGTGTGTTACAATACAGAGACGATCATCTGTCGGGTAGGCCCTGAATTCTGTTTTTAGGCCTGCTGAACCCTGTCTGTTTTGTTTGACTAATTCATTGATGTGAAAAGTTACATTTCCAGATGAAATCGTCATGTTGTCCAGCCTTAGTTTCTGTAGTGACTGGACCCTTTGTGTCGTGACCAAGGCCATCAGCATGACTGTTTTCATAGTCAGTTTCTGTAGGGACAGAGCTGTAGCTGGAGACCAGTTTCTTAACATGGTCAGTACAATGCTCACATCCCATATTTGGGAGTACCTGGTTCTTGGGGGATTAACATTAAAAATGCCCCTCATGAGTTTGGTTACCAGGGTGTGTCCCAACAGAATGCCGCTCTGTTCCTTGCCACAGGTATGTTGACAGAACACTTCTGGCGCAGTTGATGGCACTATGACTGAGCCTCTCATCGTAATGGAGTCTTGCCAGGAATTCCAGAACAGACGGGATGTTCATAGATCTGTGGGTGATGTTTATTGTTGTGACAGTACTTCCCATTTCTTGATGACACCAAGTACTGTTTTTTTTTGGTTTTTTTGGGTGTTTTTTTGGTGGACTGTCTGTGGGCCGCTGAAATAATATACATTGTTCGGTCCGTCAGTCCCAGGTGTAGTAGAGGTGCTTTCAAACGCTACAAATTAATAGGTTTATATAATTATGACATGGGTAACTTCCCCTTGTTGCGGGATGAACCAGTAAATTAGGTCTATGATGGATGGTGATGCATGGTTCTAATACCATGTCGAGTACCACCAGGACCCATGGTTGAGTAGGCCAATCGGGTACTATCAAAATACCAGACGCGGAGTCTTGCTGTATATTCCTTAATACCCGACTGATGAGGCAGAAAGGAGGGAATGCATAAATAAACAATCCCCCAATGCAGCGAAAATGCATCTGTTGCCACTGCCCCCGGTTCTGGTTCCCATGAACATAATTCGATAGCTGGTGTGAGCCTGGATGCAAATAGGTCGATATCTGGTGTTCCATACCGTGCTGTAATTTCAGCAAATACACTTTTACCCAACATCCATTCAGTGTTTTCATTGAATTTGCGTGACCTGTTGTCTGCCACTACATTTAGTTTACCTGGTAAGTAGGTAGCTGATATCCAAATATCTCTCTCTGGATACACTATTGCCAAATTGTGTTGGCCAGATTGTCACATGATGTCGATATGTTTCCACCCATATGGGTGATATATGCTACCACGGTGGTGTTGTCAATTTGTAGTCTAACATGCTGGTGATTTAACCCAGAACAATATGACTTAAGGCCATGGAATGCACTTAACATTCCCAGGTAGTTTATGCCCAGTGTTTGTAATAATGATGCCTCCTGTGCATTCCATCTCCCCCACAGCTGGAGATGGAATTGGTAGCACCCCATCCAAGTGCACTGCCGTCAGTTTGTAGTTCCATAGACGGATAGCTGATAATGTTTGGATTGGAACAATGCCTAATGTTATCTTTCCACCATTTTAGTTCCATTATGGCCTCTGTTGGTAGCTTCATTGGTCTGTCAAAATGACCACCATAATTTTTGAGTGCTCGTATTTTAGCCCTCTGTAATATTTGATAATGTAAAGGTCCGATTTGTGTGGCTGGAAACGCAGCCACTATAATGCCAATTATTCTTGCTACCAGTCTGATGGATGGTTTTGTGATGTCAATGATTTTGCTGCAAGCCTCCATGAAGGCTGTAACCTTTTCTTTCGGCAAAGTCACTGACATGTGAACTGAGTTAAGGGTGAACCCCAGATGATCCATTGTGTTAAATAACATCTGTGGTCACCTCTAATGGGTACTGTATAGTAAGCATCTTTTAAAACGATGCTTGCCATGTAGTAACCTAGGAAATCAATTGCTTAGCAGTAACAAAGGTTTCCATCTAGTAATGAATATATAGTACGAAAGTATTCAAATTAGTCAAATCTATGATGATGCGGCAACCACCATCTTGTTTATGATAAAGATTTTGGACTCGAATTCCTGTGATTCGTGTTGGGTTTCCTCCATTACTCCTTTTTTATATGGCCACTGTAGTTCAGCATGCGCTTTTGATTTTTCTTTGCCTGTAAGCATGAACATTCGCTTTGGTACATGCTGATCTGGAGGATTATGTTTTTGTATAAATTCTATGGTATAACCCTATACTTCTGAAAATATAAGTGTCGGCAGTTAATTTATTCCAGCATTTGCATAGAATTGTAATCTCCCACTAAACCTCGGAGGAACCAGACCTTCCTACCTCCATGGTTACTCGTATTGGTAGTTTGTTAAATTTTTCGGCATCCTCCGTGATCGTTGAGGCGTCGGTGTCTGGATCTGTTTTGGGTCGGTGTTGGGGGGTTTGCGCATTTCCCAGGAAGGCGTAATTCTGGGCCATGGCCTAAAAAGACCAATGTTGAGTTTTCAAGGCCCTCGGCTTTGATTGAGGCTCCGTCTTGGCCGAATGGGGGGTTTTTTCTGGGAACAGTCAGTGTTTTAGACGTTGCTTTAATGGCCCCAGGGTTTTACCCTCTTCGTCAAGTTCTTTTACCTGTTTTGATAAGTTGCCTCCAAATAGTAATATTGGTGGTTTGGAGGTTCCAGGTTTTAGGCCTGTAAATTAGGTCTAAATAAACTGGATGGTACTTCTTCCTAATGCTGTTTACTCGCACCCCATGGGAGTTGCAAAATATGGCCAGTGCACCCTGGTGATCTCAGTGTCCTGTCTTTTTCGTTTCATGTGCGGGGTATGGAGAGAAGGCAAAACCGTAATACCCGCTGTTATGACTTTCAGAACATTTTGTAGTTTCAAGTCCCTGGCTCTGATTGATGCTCTGACATGCCAAATACACTGGTTGACACCTAATTTTAGTGTTTGCAGTTCCCTGGTGATAAGTGTCTTGCTGTGGTGTCCAATAATGCCTGTCCTTATTGCTAGTTGAATGACATGTAGTCAATACTTGCAGCTATTTTAGGCTCCAGGTTTTGGCCAGTTTGGTCGGGTTGAATAAACTGGGACACCATATCCAATAGGTTTTCTTGCACCCCATGTGCACTAGGGGTATGTTCTGCACCCCTCTTCAGGGTCAGCCCAGAATTGACCCCCTGTACTCCCCTCTGATGAGGGAGAAACACTGTGCAGCCCTACAAGAGGTACTGCTGTAGGGCTTACTAGCTGCTCACTGTGACTAGTCTCCTTCTCCTGGAGCCTGCCACTTTGGAGTATTTGCTCCAACAGCCGCTCCAACTGGCTCCAATGCTCTCGGGCACTGGCCGTCGCGGCTGCTCCTGAAGTCGCTCCTGCTCTAGTTCCTGCAGCCGCTCCAACCGGCTCTAATGCTCACGGGCACTGGCCGTCGCGGCTGCTTTAGTTTCCCGCTCCCAGCCGCTCCAACCAGCTCCAATGCACACGGGCACTGGCCGCTCTCGGCTGCTCCTGAAGCCGCTCCAACCGGCCCCAATGCTCACGGGCACTGGCCACTCGCGGCTATTCAGAGTCGGACTCATCAGAGTCAACGACTCTGTTAGTTTTTTGCTTCGCTCTACCGCCCGGCCGTAGCCGGTGCGGGAGCAAAGTCGGACACAGCTGTTCCCATTTCGGGAGATTGGCGTGCTGTTGGCTGCTGCTGCCGGCTGCCCGCAACTCCGCGGTTCTCCCCCACCAGCTTTTTCGCAGCCTTCGTGGATCTGGTCCATGTCTCCACCTGTAAGGTAAGTGGAAGGAACGCAGAGTCTCCTTACCTGCTGTTCCCGGCTTTCAAATTCTGCCGCTAAGGGAACGTCGTTCCCCCTGCTGTGACTCGTTGCAATGCGTGTAGCGATATGACACGCATGCATCCTGGTGGGGTTCTTCACATAGTCACTCACGTGACTCCGAAGTAAAATACCTCTTTCATCAACCTGAAAATTATTAATTTTTGCCAAGCAACCTCTCTAGTCCCAAAAATAAACTGTATCAACAATTACATCTGAAAGTAGTAAATTTTTTTCAGAGTTTTGATCTCCTTATGAGAGAAGGGATATCCTTGCACGAAAGACCACGCAGAGAAAATTAATTAGGTTGATTCCTCATTGATAAGGCCGAACCTTCAGTCTTTGGATGTGAGAAGAATGAGAAGTGATCTTGTTAAAATATGAAATTCTAAAGGGCTTAATAGTGTGGTGAGTGTCTTGAGAGAATGACACTTCTTATGAGGGCCATACAGACCAGGATAGCAGGCATCGTTTCAGAATGAAGTCACCATTTGAGCAAGATTTTCTTCTCTCAGACAGCTGAATCTCTGGAATTCTCTCCTGTGGTTTGTTCTAGTCCAAGAGAGATAAATCCTTGACAATGGGTAGTCAAGGGTTAGGGAGGAGAGACAAGAAAGTAAAGGTAAGGCCAATGAACTGTTGAAATTACAATGGCTCCTACATTTTATGTTTCACTGCTCTTATGAGAAAAATGAAATTTAAACCTAATTTGTGTTACTTTATCTTTTCTGTCCGTTCATTCTATTTTAATCCATTCTCCCTTTTCTGTTTATTTCTTGTTCTGGACCTTCTGTGATCCTAGTATGAGTCCAAGAGCAATGGTCTGAAGAAACAAGGAACTGCAGACACTGGTTAACCCACTGACTCCCATGGCTATCTGGACTACACTTCTTCCCACCCTGCTTCCTGGCTGAGAATCCATGCCCCACTCCCAATGTGTGTGATTTTGCCGCATCTGCTCCACGGATGAGGCGTTCCACACCAGGACATCTGAAATTTCCTTACTAGGCTGTTCCAATCGAAGGTTCCCATCCTCCACCATAAATGAGGCTCGAAAAATCGCTGAAAGACCCCATCGCAAAAGGTAACACTAGTTTTTATCTCCCCTTGTATAATCGCAAGTAGTTTTAAAATCCCCCTAGTCCTCACCCGCGACCCCTCGCAGCCCCAGGGTTTTATAAAAAAAGTAATTAAAGGTCAGTTTCGCCACCTTATTTTTACATTACTCGCCACATCTTCCCAGAACCCCCCATATCTGCCTTCCTATAGCGAGTAGCTCCCTCCATAACTCCCTTGTCATTTTTTGGGCATTTGAGGGCCCAAATCCACTGCAATGTGAACGTTCTAAACGGGCACGTTCCCTTGCAACCACTAGAGAGATGATTTAAATTGACTTTAATTTACAGTAATTGAACCCTAAACTCCTTTCATTTGGCCTATAAATTGTTCCAGGTGCGAGAGGTTTAAAATCATCTCTTCCATTGTGAATTATTGTGAATATTATTTGACACTTAGGATATTCAAAAATGTATAATCGGTGAGAAGAAATGGATAGATGTTTAGATCGTAATTGAAGCCGAAATTACCTACAATTGGGTAACTAAATAACCAAGCTTAATTTCCGGTCATCTCAGCACTTCAACTTTATATCCCACTCCGTCTCAGACCTCTCTGTCCTGGGTCTCCTCCATCACAGCGAGCAGCACACCGGAAATTGAGGAAATTTCATTCAGTTTGGGGACTCTGCACCCCGGGGGCATGAACAACAGGAATTTATGTTTTTGTTAGTCCTTGCTGTCTGTCCCTCCCTCAGCCCAGCTTTGCTGTTCTCCTCCCATCCCCCATCCTTCGGGCTACTCCTAATTTCCCTTTCTTGTCCCCACCCACCCCCTTTTTTATTACTTCAGTATGAAAGTGAATTAGGGTGTCGGCCCGAAACGTTTGCTTTATTTCCTTCGCTAAATGCAGACTTGATTTTTTGCATCCCAAAATTTTCTCCAGATTTTTAAGTGTAAAAGTGCTGGATTCTCCAGCAAGTCTGCTTTTTAGTGTTAAAGAAGGAACTGCAGATGCTGGGAATCGAAGGTTACACAAAAGGACAGAAAAAGCGGCTGGAGCAGCATCTATCAGCAGGTCAGGCTTTATCTCTGGAGAACATGGCCAATCTACTGGAATCACAACATTTCTTTCAACATTGTTCCATGATTCAAAGATACTCACTCTTTCAGGAGACACCAGAAGCCCGCCAGCCATGTCTTTGAATGGCAGGTTTGCTAGGAGCCATTCCTGGCATGTGTGTCTTCATTCTGGCCTCCATCCCATTCAAAAATAATGTATCTTTGAACGTGGAAACTCTCTCTGTCTGCAGCCTTTCTCTCCTTCCTAGCAGCTAAAAACTTTCTCTTTTATCACACTTTTTCTTCACAGTTCTTAAATCTCGTTGATGAGCATATTTATCAATGATGTTTCCTGTTCTTCAGGTAACCCTGTGCCCTCACCACTGTATTCGCAACCATTTTGAGTTTGAATACCTTAAACTTAAACTGTTATTATGAACTTCTAAGAGACACTTCTTTCAATTGATTATTTAACCATTTGTTTGGATTATTCTTTCTTCAGCATTTATATTGTACGAGACCAAGTGGGACCCGTTGGGTCTCGTCCCCTCAACGCGCGGTTGCGGGTGGAGTGGGGCAGCCTGCGGTGTCTCACACACACTAACCAACCCCTCACACACACACACCACCCCTCACACACACACACTAACCACCCCCCACACACACACTAATCACCCCCACACCCACACACACACTAACCACCCCCCCCACACACACACTAACCACCCCCCACACACACACTAACCGCCCCCACACACACACACTAACCAACCCCCCACACACACACTAAACCACCCCCACACACACACACTAACCACCCCCCACACACATACACTAACCACCCCCCACATATACACTAACCAACCCCATTCATATTATATTAATATTATTAATTCACACCTTTTACCCCATTTCCTGCTCTATCCACTCACGTATAGCCCCCAACTCGCAGGGGCGGCTAGAGAGGGAGGGGGTAGAGAGAGAGGGACACAGAGGCACAGATAGAGACACAGAGAGGGGCACAGAGGTACAGAGAGACACTGAAGCACACAGAGCAACAGAGAGGAACACAGAGGCACAGAGAGGGACACAGAAGCACAGAGAGAGACACAGAGGCACAGAGAGGCACAGATAGGGACAGAAGGGCACAGGGAGGGACACAAAGGTTTTTTCAAAGGTTTTTCGGCAGCGAAGGGACGGACCAGAGAAGTCTAGTACAGGGCCCGACTTGCTCGTTCTTCACTCGCAGCATGTGCCGCAGTCTTTGATCTTTGGTCTTCAGTCGACAGCCAGACCTTTGAAATGCGGGGGGAGGAGGGAGGGGTGGGAGGTGACGTCAGTCGCAGTGCGAGCAGATGGCAGGCAGATCCATTGTCACGTCATCAGCGTAAAAAAACAAGGGTTTTGAATTGAAAGTTGGATCAGATTTGTGAACATTTTTATTAATAACTCAAGAAATAAAGCAGGAACTTTTCAGGTAAGCCGATTTCAGACTCCACTGGATAAAACTCTACAGGAATATGTAAACATTTTAGACTTAGACTTAGACTTAGACTTAGATCCTTTATTTGTCATTCAGACATCTATCTATCTCTGCCTTAAAAATATCCACTGACCAAATGGCAAAGTATACATCTCAAAACTGGACGAAATGTCGTTGCCTGCAGCCATACATGTAATAATAAACACCAAAACACACAATAAACTCAAATTAACATCCACCACAGTGAGTTCACCAGGCACCTCCTCACTGTGATGGAGGCAAAAATCTTAGGGTTACTGTCTCTTCCCTTCTCAGTCTCCCTCTGCGCTGAGGCGATATGTTGTTACCCCCGGGCGATGGTAAGTCAGTCCCGCGGCTCACCGAGATCCGCGAACGGGCCGGTTCAAGCTCCGCGGCCCGGGGTGGTCGAAGCTGCCGCCCTCCAGTCCAGCGGACACAGTTGTTGCCGCGGGAGCACCGGAAAACAGGCACCAGCCCGTGACCTGCGAGCTCCCGATGATGTCGTCCACTGGCCCGCGGCCGAGCCCCGGATTCAGGTCGCCGCCACCAGAATGCCGCCTCAGCCACCGAGCACCTCCTCAGCCCCGCGCGCCACTCTCACCAGAGCGCCGTCCCAGCCCCGAGTCGTGCCGCTGCCACCGGAGCATCGTCAAAGCCCCGCGCCGGGCCACCCTCACCGGAGCGCCTTCTCAGCCCCGCGCCGGACCGCCCTCACCAGAGCGCCGTCTCAGCCCCTAGTCGTGCCGCTGCCACTGCAGCGCCCGAATGCCGCCACAGCTCGAAGACTGCCAGCCTCACATTGGTGAGACTTGGCTGGCTCTGCCTCTGGAGCCTCGAGGTTGGTCGCAGGTTGGAGGCCGCCAGCTCCGCCATTAGGCCTCAGCGCAGACGGAGGCAGAGAAGGGGGGATACGATAGAAAGAGTCGCATTCCCCCGAAGGGAGACAGAAAACCATGTTTCAGCCCCCTCCCACACATAACACAACCTAATAACCAAAAATTTAACCAAACAAGACAAAAAAACAACAAAAAAAAGTAAAAACGGATGGACTGCAGGCGAGCCGCAGTCGTTTAACCGCGCCGCCACATCCACTGTTAGAGCGCCATTTTTTCGAGCAGATGTGATTATACACACACACACCCACACACATCCAAGATCACAGTTTTAAATATATAGGATGGTTAGCACTGAATTATATATGTGTTGCACGTTAATCATTTGACATGATTAAAATTGGAAAGTTATGGTGTAAGCACAGTACCATGGGACATAGGGAACACACAGACTAATGCACGAGGCTGCAACACATCACATAAGTAGAATTGACTTATACACCTCGGTTTGCAACATATCAAAATTAGATTTCTTCCTTTTTTGTTGCACTCAGCTTGTGATATTGTTGAACATGTCCATTTGGATTTTCTGAAAAACATCTTTAAATTGGCTAAAGATACAGGAGAATCAATCTTCTGGTGGTTTACCTTCAGAATAATGCAGAAGTCTTGACAAAACTTCAACTAAGTCAATATGCTTTGCTGACCTCTGGGTAGAGCAGAGAAACGGCCTTTATAGGCATGCTCATCATGGCAACCAAGCAGTGGCAATACACAGTATGGCTCCTAGTCCGGAAAGAGAGGATGCAAGAGAGAGTTCATCCGTATTCACTCAGTCGGTCACGGACATTGCCCAAGTCCTGTATGAAATTACTCATGCAAGCATGCAGCATTGAAACAGACCCTTCAAACAAATGAGTTTGCACAAATGACAATAGACAATAGACAATAGGTACAGGAGTAGGTCATTCGGCCCTTTGAGCCAGCACCGTCATTCAATGAGATCATGGCTGATCATCCCCAATCAGTACAGTTCCTACATCCACCCCATATCCCCTGACTCCGCTATCTTTAAGAGCCCTATCTAGATCTCTCTTGAAAGTATCCAGAGAACCGTCCTCCACCGCCCTCTGAGGCAGAGAATTCCAGAATCACAACTCTTTGTGAGAAAAAGTGTTTCCCCGTCTCTATGGCCCCTGGTTCTGGACTCCCCCAATATCGGGAACATGTAGATTCTGGAGTAGTTCCTGAGGATTGGAGGGTAGCTAATGTAACCCCACTTTTTAAAAAGGGAGGGAGAGCGAAAACGGGGAATTACAGACCAGTTAGTCTAACGTCGGTAGTGGGGAAACTGCTAGAATCAGTTATTAAAGATGGGATAGCAGCACATTTGGAAAGTGGTGAAATCATTGGACAAAGTCAGCATGGATTTATGAAAGGTAAATAATGTCTGACGAATCTTATAGAATTTTTCGAGGATGTAACTAGTATAGTGGATAAGGGAGAACCAGTGGATGTGTTATATCTGGTCTTTCAGAAGGCTTTCGACAAGGTCCCACATAAGAGATTAGTATACAAACTTAAAGAACATGGTATTGGGGGTTCAGTATTGATGTGGATAGAGAACTGGCTGGCAGACAGGAAGCAAAGAGTAGGAGTAAACGGGTCCTTTTCACAATGGCAGGCAGTGACTAGTGGGGTACCGCAAGGCTCAGTGCTGGGACCCCAGCTATTTACAATATATATTAACCATCTGGATGAGGGAATTGAAGGCAATATCTCCAAGTTTGCGATTAGCAGATGCAGTATAATGTGGCTAAATGTGAGGTTATCCATTTTGGTGGCAAAAACGGGAAAAGCAGACTATTATCTAAATGGTGGCCGATTGGGAAAGGAGGAGATGCAGCGAGACCTGGGTGTCATGGTACACCAGTCATTGAAGGTAGGCATGCAGGTGCAGCAGGCAGTAAAGAAAGCGAATGGTATGTTAGCTTTCATTGCAAAAGGATTTGAGTATAGGAGCAGGGAGGTTCTACTGCAATTGTACAGGGTCTTGGTGAGACCACACCTGGAGTATTGCGTACAGTTTTGGTCTCCAAATCTGAGGAAGGACATTATTGCCATAGAGGGAGTGCAGAGAAGGTTCACCAGACTGATTCCTGGGATGTCAGGACTGTCTTATGAAGAAAGACTGGATAGACTTGGTTTATACTCTCTAGAATTTAGGAGATTGAGAGGGGATCTTATAGAAACTTACAAAATTCTTAAGGGGTTGGACAGGCTAGATGCAGGAAGATTGTTCCCGATGTTAGGGAAGTCCAGGACTGGAGGCCGGGCAAAGGGGTCACAGCTTAAGGATAAGGGGGAAATCCTTTAAAACCGAGATGAGGAGAACTTTTTTCACACAGAGAGTGGTGAATCTCTGGAACTCTCTGCCACAGAGGGTAGTTGAGGCCAGTTCATTGGCTATATTTAAGAGGGAGTTAGATGTGGCCCTTGTGGCCAAGGGGATCAGGGGGTATGGAGAGAAGGCAGGTACGGGATACTGAGTTGGATGATCAGCCATGATCATATTAAATGGTGGTGCAGGCTCGAAGGGCCGAATGGCCTACTCCTGCACCTAATTTCTATGTTTCTATGACAGAGGAGGATAATGTGTTGGATGTGGAGGCTGATGAGGTGAAAGCACTCATTTATGCTAATCCCACACTATTCCCATTTCATTCTCCACAAATTCCCAGCAAATCATCCTAGATTCTACTACTCACCTGCATACTAGGATTAATTTTCAGTGGCGAATATCTTTGGGGCATGGGAGGAAACCCAGAGCACCCAGTGGAAATCCATGCAGTCACAGCGAGAATGGGCAATCCCCATGGAAGTCAGGTCACTGGAGCTGGGAGACAGCATGTGCTACATCCCAGTATCATTGATGGCCATGAATGCCGGCCTTAGATGTTGCACCTAGATCCTAAAGGTAAACATTAAAAAAATACAAGAAATAATAACATGCAGTGGGATGGAAATTGATTTTTAATCTACTCAGCTATCCTTTCGTTTAGACCTAACCATAAAACTTAATAAATGATGACACGCTCGCTGCCAACTGTCAAAGAAGGTGAAAGGAACAGTCTTTTGCACTTCACGATCAGGCAAAGGGATTGTTGCTCTGTGTCAATGACAATGTTCAAAATGGGAATTTTACCTGTTGCTTTTCCCAGCTGCATTTTTTCCTGATTTTGATATCTAATGCTTTATCGGAAAGTTTTCTTTCTTTTCCTTTCATCCATAGTCAAGAATAAAGTGTAACAAAGACCTGGATAACCAATGGGCAAAGCAGTCCCTCACTAAGTTGGGACTGTAGACTGCTTTGTGTCCAAAACATTGACAGAGCCAGTCACATTCTTTTGAGAGATTCATGCCTGTATTTGATATCCACAGGACAAAATACAATTTACTAGGAATAGTTAATCCCAATAGTAAAAACCAGACTGCTGATAAGCAAATAAAAATTCAAGCCTTGGGAACAGCTACAGAAAGTGAATTTGAAGAAGAAAACATTCGCATATTTGCAATCTTTTTTTTAACAAGGCATTATACAGCACGTTGCAGCCAGAAAAGTACTTCTAAAGGGCAGTCACGTTTTTTATTGTGAGAAGTACAACAGCTAATTTGAACAAGCACACTCCCATAAGAACATACAAATTCGATAATCCTGTAGGTCATACACCATTGAATAAAATCACAACTGATACAAAGTTTGGCCAGATTTACTGTCTAGCCATATCCCCATAAATCTGGGTTCCCTAAGAGCTCAAAGGTTTATTTACCTCAGACATGAATATACCTGATTAATCAATGTTCAGTTTATAAACTCATTGGGCAAATCACGAGTAATGTTATGATGACTAAAGAAGGGGAAAAAATGTGGTTAGTTTTCCCAGAAAATATTGATTGCTGTAATACACAACTATTTTTACCGTGTTTGAACTTAAATCGCAGTTCAAGTCAACATGGTTCTGTTTGGTGAACTGAAACTGCAGAACTGACCCCACAAAAACACACTTCCTTGCACTTTCCCAAGGCTACACAAGATGCAATTTCAATTTGGCCCCAATTTTAACTCCAGTCCAGCTTTCAGTGAACAGTGGACAGTGCAGTCAACACCAACTAGCCACATGAAATCACACACACACCCCTCCACTGCCATTAACAAATTCCCAGCATTTGTTTGCTTTACTCAAAGCACTCAAAGCTTTGCACCAGCAACATTAAAATAAAAATGGCATCCATATTATTATAAGTTTGCATTCTGCTGCATTCCTACAAATGATTGATTTAATCCCCAAGAGTTTAACAAAGCACAGGAATGCCAATGTCTAATCACCCTGTAACAATGGCAAGTTAAGGGGGTTTTCTGCTGCTGTGCAGAAAATGAATGAAATGCTTCTCAAAATCTCCTCCAACAGACCTCAGACAGTCAGAGCTTGTGAATGTATTGCCCTCTAGTGCCTGAATGTAAGGTTTCAGGCAACTTCTTACAGCAATGCAAACTGAACAGGTGGATAGATAACAGACAATAGACAATAAGTGCTGGAGGAGGCCATTCGGCCCTTTGAGCCAGCACCGCCATTCAATGTGATCATGGCTGATCAACCCCAATCAGTACCCCGTTCCTGCCTTCTCCCCATATCCCCTGATTCCACTATCTTTAAGAGCCCTATCCAGCCTCCGCCCTCTGAGGCAAAGAATTCCACAGACTCACAACTCTCTGTGTGAAAAAGTGTTTCCTCATCTCCGTTCTAAATGGCTTACCCCTTATCCTTAAACTGTGGCCCCTGGTCCTGGCTTCCCCCAACATCGGGAATATGTTTCCTGCCTCTAGCGTGTCCAAACCCCTAATAATCGTATATGTTTCAATAAGATGCCCTCTCATCCTTCTAATCTCCAGAGTGTACAAGCCCAGCTGCTCCATTCTCTCAGCAGATGTCAGTCCCGCCATCCTGGGAATTAACCTCGTAAACCTACGCTGCACTCCCTCAACAGCAAGAATGTCCTTCCTCAAATTCGGGGACCAAAACTGCACACAATACTCCAGGTGTGGTCTCACTAGGGCCCTATACAACTGCAGAAGGACCTCTTTGCTCCTATACTCAACTCCTCTTGTTATGAACGCCAACATGCCATTCGCTTTCTTCACTGCCTGCTGTACCTGCATGCTTACTTCCATTGACTGATGAACAAATGTTAATCCTGACTAAATTGGAGCAGCCGTGGTATTAAAATTGAGTAAGAGCTTATGTACTGCTAGGCCATTTTGGTCAAGTTAAATATCCCTTTGCAGAACTGAGACAAGCTGCTGAATGGTGCCAGTATGTATGTGGCCCAGATAAGAGCTGCAGAGAAAGAATGGGACATTTGCAGAAGTCTCCCAATGAGGTGGAAAATGCACAGAATTGATTGGGTCATTGCAAACTGAGTGTACATAGTATATATATCGTTGTGGAGCCTTACTTTGTTAATTGATGATTAGTTGAAATATTGTGCCTTGGAGGAATTGTTTGTATCCCAGGGCACATGTTGCACTATTCATCTGTGTTGGCTTCCTCTAGAAGCTTCTTTCGAATACAACGTATATAAGATTATAATATTGGGTTGGAGAACTGTCAATTATGTACTGTTATAATTACTGTGTTTAATTGGATTATGAAGAGACCACCCCCATGTGGTTCGGCCCCTCAAGGTTTAGGGACCTATAAAAGGCAGCCCCCACGAGGTCCGATGTCGATCTTCTGGAAGAGCGCTTGGGACTGTGTGATCTTTTGGAGTGTCTCTGCTTGCACAAGGCTTGAACGGCTTGGCCAAGCAGATACAAGGATCGAACCTGCGGTGGTTAGGTATTGTATAGGGGAACTGTTGTTGTATTATCCGAAATAAAGTTTAGTTGTTCAAGTGCTTGATTCAGTATTTTATTGACTGAAACTAGAATGGGGGGGAGCTTAGAATGAGCTATTTACACAAGGACCCCCAGATCCCAGTGTACTTCCCCTTTTCCCAACTTGACACCATTTAGATAATAATCTGCCTTCCTGTTTTTGCTACCAAAGTAGATAACCTCACATTTACCCTCATTAAACTGCATCTGCCGTGCATCTGTCCACTCACCCAACCTGTCCAAGTCATCCTGCATTCTCATAGCATCCTCCTCACAGTTCACACTGCCACCCGGCTTTGTGTCAACTGCAAATTTGCTAATGTTACTTTTAATCCCTTCATCTAAATCATTGATGTATATTGTAAACAGCTGCAGTCCCAACACCGAGCCTTGCGGTACCCCACTAGTCATTGCCTGCCAATCCGTTAATCCCTACTCTTTGTTTCCTGTCTGCCAACAGAACCCCACCCTACTCTGAGATACTGCTGGCATCAGGAAATTGGATTGGAGTTTTTTTGCTCACATTTCTGCTCAGTTAAGCTCTGAGATTTCTTGTGCAATGTGTGGTAAGCAGCTCACTCAAATAAAATGGATTACAAATTCCAAAGCAGCAGTACAACAAACGCACAGTTAAAGCTGTATTTATTTATTACTACAATGCAGGACTTGACACAGGACTGGTTCGGTGTTTGAGATTTTCAGAGCATGATAAAGTCAAGGGTGCTAAACCACATACATTTTTTTTTACATTTTGGGGGATTAGGTGTCATTCACAAAGGCAGCATTTATTGCCCAATTCTACTTGCCCTTAGGGAGTAGGCAGTGAGCCATCTTCTTGAACTACTCCAGTCCTTCCAGTGAAGATATTTGCACAACATTGTTGGTTGGGGAGTTCCAGGAGTTAGCACCAGTACTAACAAAGGACCAGTGGTATATTTCCAAGTTAGGAAAGACTGCAACCTGAAGGGGAATATAAAGTAGATGGTGGTGTTTGCATGCACCAGTTGCCTTTTGTCTAACCCTATCTTTTATTCCCAGAGATGCTGCCTGGCCCGCTGAGTTACTCCAGCTGTCCGAATCCCTTCCTGTTGCCTGCAGCATTTGTTACTGATCTCTGAATTGTCATTTGATCACTGATCTCTCCTATCTTTCACCCTATCTCATAACCTGATTTCCACACCTCATTCTTCCTCTACCTAGGTTCTTGCTTAAGTTGCACTTTGCACCCTATCCAGCACAGATGAAAGGTCAGCAATCTGAAACATGAACTCTCATGAATGTCCTTTCGAGTATTCTCTGCATTTTATGTTTTTATTGCATTTAAGCAAATCCACATATGTTTTTGTTGTAATCTTCAACATTTTTTCCAAGTTTAGAATGAACGATATGAGGTTTCATAACTTTAGTTTCCAGAGATCAATTCCTACCAGGAATAGAAATGGGAATACTTTATGACTTCAGACTAGGCCCAGTGAGATTATTTGCTTGCCATCACAGAGATAACAAATAGCACGCCGGGTCCCCACACGCCAGGTCCCCATTGTCCTTTGTCCCCACCTGCCCCCCATTGTTCTCCCCCCTCCTCCCTCACTGAGGTCCCCCCATTGATCTTCCCCTCCCTCCTCACGACAGTCCACCACGCTGCCATCGGCCGTCGAACACGGGTCGACCCGCCGCCGCAAGACTTCACCACCGCTGAGGCCAAATCTTCGCGAGGCTACACCGCTGCCGCCGCTGAGGCCTCACCGTTGTCGACGCCCCACTTCACGCCTCCGTGGTGCTGATGCAGACCTCAGCCACATGCTCCGCTACCAAGCCAATTTACCTACAAACCTGTACATCTTTGGAGTATGGGAGGAAACTGAAGATAGAATATAGAATAGAATAGTTTCTTTATTGTCATTGTAACAAGAACCATGTACAACGAAATTTAAAATGTCAGCCAGTCAGTGCAGCATTCAAACATTTCTAAAAGCTAACGATACATACAAGGTAAAATATTAAAGATAAACAACTAAATAAATATCACGGACAAAGCACGCATACACACCCAACCCTCCATCCTTCTGTCGATTCCACAGTTACCACAGTCCCTTAGTCTGTAACGCCCCTGCGTTCCTTGGCGGCTACATTTAGTGCTTTTATAGCAGTGGGGTAAAAACTGTTTTTTAGTCTATTTGTCCTTGTCCTTGTAGATCTGTACCGTCTGCCTGACGGCAACAGTTCAAACAGGGAGTGTCCGGGGTGGGAAATGTCCTTTATGATATTCTGGGATTTTTGAGATCTCAGAGAAAACCCACGCAGGTCACGGGGAGATCACACAAACTCCATACAGACAACACCCGTAGTCGGGATCAAACCCGGGTCTCTGGCGCTGCAAGCGCTGTAAGGCAGCAACTCTACCGCTACACCATCGTGCCGCCCGTGGTAGTATTATGCAGCTGGTGGCCTCATCTTTTAGATGAGATCTTCAAATAAGACCTATGGCCCACGCGCCCATGATAATATTTTGAAGAAGAGCAGAGGCGCTTTCCCAAAATCCGAGGACTGATATCTTTCCCTCATTCATCATCCCTGAAATGGATTACCTACTCATTAACATAATGCAGCTCGTGGAAGTGTACTATATACAATGGAGAGGGAATCCAGAAATCGGAGGGGCAAAGGGACTTGGGAGTGCAGGTGCAGGACTCCTAAAATGTTATTTTGCAAGTAGAATCGGTAATAAGGGATGTAAATTCAATGCAAGCATTTATATCAAGAGGACTGGAATACAAAAACAGAGATGTAATGCTAAGGCTCTATAAGGTGCAGGTCAAGCAGCATTTGGAGTACTGGGAGCAGACTTGAGCCCCATATCTGAGGAAGGATGTGCTGGCTCGGGAGAGGGTCCAGTGGAGGTTTACAATATTGATTCCAGGAATGAGTGGGTCAGCATATGATGAGCACTTGACAGCACTGGGCCTCTACTCGCTGGAGTTTAGAAGGTTGAGGGGGGACCTCATTGAAACTTACAGAATAATGAAAGGCATAGCTAGAGTGGATGTGGAAATAATGTTTCCACTTGTGAGAGAGTCTAGGCCTCATAATTAAAGGGCGCTCTTTTAGAAAGAAGGTGAGGAGTAACTTCTTTAGTCAGAGTGAATTTGTGGAATTCATTTCCACACAGGGCAGTGGATCTTTTTAAGGCAGAGATAGACAAATTCTTGATTAGAACGGGTGTCAAGGGTTATGGGGGGGGGGGGGGGGGCAGGAAAATGGGATTAGGAGGCAGATATCATCCATGATTGAATGTGGAGTAGACTCGATGGGCCGAATGGCCTAATTCTCCTCCTATAACTTGTGAAATTAACAGTTATACTTCTTACAATACAGCAATGCCAACTTGATTAACTTTCATACATGCATTTATATATTGGTGTAACTTCTCTGCATGAGAATCCAACATCCACTAGAGGTCAGTGTATGTTAAAAACACACATTGCCCCAATCCCCAGATCTACATCTAATAACCATATAATATAACCATATAACAATTACAGCACGGAAACAGGCCATCTCGACCCTTCTAGTCCGTGCCGAACACATAATCTCCCCTAGTCCCATATACCTGCGCCCAGACCATAACCCTCCATTCCCTTCCCGTCCATATAACTATCCAATTTATTTTTAAATGATAAAAACGAACCTGCCTCCACCACCTTCACTGGAAGCTCATTCCACACAGCCACCACTTTCTGAGTAAAGAAGTTCCCCCTCATGTTACCCCTAAACGTCAGTCCCTTAATTCTCAAGTCATGTCCCCTTGTTTGAATCTTCCCTACTCTCAGTGGGAAAAGCTTTTCCACGTCAACTCTGTCTATCCCTCTCATCATTTTAAAAACCTCTATCAAGTCCCCCCTTAACCTTCTGCGCTCCAAAGAATAAAGCCCTAACTTGTTCAATATTTGTGTCACTTGCCTTTCTTTAGTTCTGCCCTCCTGAAAAAGAAAACGTGTACAGTAATGTAATCTTACAGGTCTCTACTGACTCCTGGAAATATCAATAAGACAAGGGAGTGGCCGGGCAACTAAAAGGGAGACAAATATCAGGAAAGACAAAACCAGCAGGGACTTATTCCTGCCAAAAGTAAAATCCAAGACATGACTTCATAAGTCCTTACATGATGAAGGATGGGTATCGAGGGTGCTTTCACTTGCGCGAGAGTCTGGAACTAGGATACTTTGTTGGACGATGGTCATTAGTAAATCCAGTAGGTAATTTGGGGAATCTCCTTCACACTGATTGTGGTTAGAATGTGGAACTCGCTACCACAATGAGTAATTGAAACCATGTGATGTTGCATTTAAGAGGAAACTGAATGAGTATGGGATCAATAGGGAAGATACATTGTTGTGGTTGAGTGAAGTAGGTTGGGAGGAGCAAAGTGCGTGTACAACAGAATGGTTCCATGAACCAAATATTATGTTCCTGTTCTATGTTCTTTGCACATTTCCATGGAATATAATAGAGATAAACCCATTCCTGCCTTTGTTGGACATTTACAAGGCTGATGGATAGGCATCTGGAGCAGAAATGTCAGCTGTTTTCTGCCCTAACAACTTTCAGAGGCTAGTTAAAGCAATCCACAATCCACCACCCAATTCTGCTCTTCAGATACCAATAGAACAAACACAATAACCATGCCCTTACTTGTGTGCTTGGTTCCAAAGAAAACAGTTATTTTATTAATTGAGGATGATGCCTTTCTGCATATTCCAAACGCATACACTATCTCAACGGCGTGGAGCAGTGCAGGAGAATGGGGTTAGGAGGGAGAGATAGATCAGCCATGATTGAATGGCGGAGTAGCTGAATTCTGCTCCTATTTCATGATCTTACGACTCTATTGCTATCTAAGTTGGGATGGACAAAATTCCTGGCCCATAATTATAATTTACATGTTGCTGCCAATAACTTAAATCACCTTTTAGAGGTAACTATCCAGCATGTTGTCACTGGATGGTGCAAAAAACTAAATGGCTGCCTCTTGCTTATATTTCCTAAAGCGTCATAGAGCCTGCACTGTCAGGGAACATTCAGCCCACCATGTCCATCTATGTTTTTGTGTTTTTCGAAGGCTTGTCAATAAAGTGCGAGGTTGTGAACTTAATTGAACAGTTGTTACAAAGAGTTGACACATTCAAGGTAATTTGAACAGTTTCCTTTCATTCTGTCTAAAATTAAAAAGACCAAACCAAACTCTTAAGTAGAATTCTCAGAGAGTGGTAGCTGTGTGGAATGAGCTTCCAGTGAAGGTGGTGGAGGCAGGTTCATTTTTATCATTTAAAAATAAATTGGATAGTTATATGGATGGGAAGGGAATGGAGGGTTATGGTCTGAGGGCAGGTATATGGGACTAGGGGAGATTATGTGTTCGGCACGGACTAGAAGGGTCGAGATGGCCTGTTTCCGTGCTGTAATTGTTATATGGTTAATTAAATAGAAAAAGGGAAAATCTATTAGCATGCGAACTGTACAAAGAGGAATGTAATATGAAATAGTATCTATAGTTCAATAGATGTTCATAGCAAGTTTCATTTCTATTTCAGTATAGAAGGGGGCCATACATTCCATTGAATCAATGCGAGCTCACAAAGCAATCCCATAATTTCCCATTCCCACCTATTACCAGGAGAAAACCTGGCCGTCACAAGAAAAGGTGCAAATTCCACAAAGACAACACTGGAAGTTCAGATTGAACACAGGAAGCTGAGCCTGTGAGCTAACCTGCCACAGTGCTGCCCTATCATCAAAAAACCCAGGTGTATCACAACAGACTCCTTTCCCAGCAGAAACAGGGGAAATCATACTTATTTTTAATGTACTTGTCTCCTGAAGAGTTATAAGACAGAGGAGGCACTATGTGGCTCATTCTGTTCATGTGGAAGTTGCATGCATCAAGAATTTTCTGTCATGTGTGCCATCCCATCTTTGGTAGCAGTAGAATGGAAGTTAGTGGGAGGTTGCAATAGGATTCTCGAGCAGAGATTTCAGTTTTTTAATAACTTAGACAGCACCGTCTGACATAATTCACCAAGCACCCACAGAATGCAACACAAATACTTAAAGTAATAAATCAGTTGTGCAATTGTAGAGTCGCTGCCTCATAGCGTCAGATACCCAGTTCAATCCTGAGCCGAGTCCTTGTCCATATGAAGCTTGCAGGTTTCCCTGTGACTACGTGGAATTCCCCCAGGTGCTCTGGTTTTCTCCCATGTTCCAGGGATGTGCTGGTTTTTCGGTTAATTGCAGTGTGTATAGTGAGTGTTAGAATTTGGCGAGAGTTGATGAGAATGTGGGAAGAATAAAAAGAATGAGCTTAATGTAGCACTATGGGTAGTAAATGGGTGGGTGATGGTTCATGTGGACTCGGTGGGCTGAAATATCTGTTCCCATGCTGTGCATTTCTAATGCTCTATGAATTTTAAAGCATTATGCAACCTGGAGACGGAGTAGGACAAGCATGTGATTTCAACTATGTGTGATTTAGCTTGGAGCAAGGACATGTTTCCAAGAAACTCTGCATGATCCAGTGCTGAGGTAAGAGATTCATTGTGATGCTTGAACCAATCTGCTTCTTTGCTGTTGGACTCAATGGCCCAGTGACATTCAGCATAAGATAGACCAGCGGTCCTTCATCCTCTTACTTGGCTCCTTACAGCCTTCCGGACTGAATATTAAGTGAACAGTTTCACCTGCTGACTTAATGTTTATTATTAGCCTTTCCAGGCTAAAAATGAATATTGCATCACATGTTTTCAAATTTCAGTAATTTCCTCAGGCATATGCTTTGTTATTCCGAATAACTTCTCGATCAACAAACATTCCACTTTGTCTCTCTTTTCCCTCTTTGCGACTTTGTCACAAACATTTTTGTCCCTTATTCTTGCATTTCACATAAATTATCATTGATCTTCAATGTTTAGTGTCTACTAGTGATGAAGGGCCTGTCCCACGAGCATGCGGCAAGCGCGACCAAACCGGAAGCGGGGGCCGTGCGGGGGCCGCATGGAGGTCGAGTGATCCCCGTACAGGGCCTGTCCCACCAGCATGGCGCGACCAAACCGGAAGCGGGGGCCTCGCGGAGGTCGAGTGATCCCGTACGAGTTGACGTGAAGTTCGAGCGAAGGCGTACGCCGTCAAGACGCTGCGTACGGCGTCGAGACGCTGTGTACGGCCTCAATGCGTCTGCGGGCCGGCAGGCCATTGCCGCGCGGAATTTTTGGACAGTGTCAGATTTTCGGAGCCCCAGCTCCGCACAACTCCATACGGCCCTGGCGATCGAAGTGGGACAGGCCCCGCGAGGCCGTACGGCTCAAGCGACCACTTTAGGTCACGCTTGCCGGATGCAGTCGCATGCTCGTGGGACAGGCCTTTAAGATGCTCTTTCAATTTTTCCATTGAAAGTTGATAACCTTATACTTTCCCATGTTATTCTCCACCCACTAATTTTCTGTCTGCTCCGTACATCTCCTCAATTAGTTACAGCAACGGTTCACTGTGCACCATCCTCTCTTGGAAAGTACTGTAGGCCCTAAATGTAATGTAGCTGCCGTTGGTGGAAGTACCTGTAAAGTGTGAGATTGGGATGTGGGTTTTCACCAGTCCAAGGGTGACGTGAAGTTTTGATCGAGGCTGGTGGTGGATAGCAAGTAGAGTGATTTGATCAACAAATAAATAGCAGTAGAAAATAATATTTACTGACGTTGAACGCTCATATAAATTCATTAAGCATCTTGAACCAGTCTTCAGAATATCTCTCTCGATATACATTACTAGCAGTAATCAGTATAAAATTAAAAGGACAGCTTTGAACCCAAACAGTGCTGCCTGCTCTTCAGGATGTGATTTCTCCAGTCATTAATCCCAGTCCTTGAATCCTACAGATATTTTGTTACATATGACCACGACACATTCTCATTTAGATTAGATTAGATTCAATTTTATTGTCATTGCACTTTTCAGTGCAACAAAATGGTTTAGCCTGCAGTCATAACATAGAATAAATAACAAAAACACACCCTCCAGTCCAGCGGACAAAGCTGTTGTTGCGGGAGCTCAGGAAAAACAGGTCACCAACCTGTGACCTGCGAGCTCCCGACGATGTCGTCCACTGGGCCCGCGGCCGGACCTCCGAGGCTCGCCGGGTCGCCGCCGCCACCGCAACGCCACCACAGCCCCAAAGTTGGCCAGCCTTGCGTTGGTAAGTCCTGGCTCTGCCTCCGGAGCCTCGAGGTCGATCCCAGTTGGAGGCCGCCAGCTACGCGATAGGCCTCAGCGCAGACGGAGACGTTTCAAATTGAATCTGAAACGGGGGATACGGCAAGAAAGGTCACATCCCCCTGAAGGAGTAGTCAAAAAAAATGTTTCTCCCACCCCCCCACACATACACAACTAAAATAAACCGAGATAAATTATAACATTCGGACAAAAGAACACAAAAAAGACAAACGGACTGCTGACGAGCCGCAGTGCAAGGCAGCGCTGCCACTTCCGGTCCCTCATCTGCAACAACTGATTGTTAGGGATATGCTAATTTGGCCTGCATCAAACCTGAGATGTTCAGTTTAAGTTTTGTGATAGAAATGAAGAGTTCAGACCAAATGTATTTGTCACTTGGCAAATCAAACATGCTCACAGGCGTATTTGCCTGAATATTTGTGCACTCGAGAGAGAGAGAGAGAGAGCCAGCCCACACAACATGAATTTTGGGGATGTGGGTCTTCTGAAGCTTTTGGACCATCCATATGAATTACTTAATCCCAGCAAAGATACAATACAGAAACAGGCCATGCAACCGACCAACCCATCGCCAACCAGCGATTCCCGCACACTAAGGACTTTTTACAATTTTACCAAGCCAATTAGATTACAAACCTGTAATTCTTCAGAGCGCAGGAGAAACTGGAGCACCCAGAGAAATCCCATGCAGGTCACAGGGAGAATGTACAAACTCCATAGAGACAGCACCCGTAATCAGGATCAAACCCAGATCTCTGGCACTGTAGGGCAGCAACTCTACCACTGCGCCACCGTGCCGCACACTGGTCTTTGGTTTTTGTTTGAACATTCAGAGGTGTTTTTGCCAATTACAGTGTGCTCACATTGTAAATATATAATTCAATGGAACTTTCTGTCAGACTCAAAATACCAATGTGAACAATATCATAGCTATTGAAATCGCATTGATTCACCTTCTGTTATCTTTGATCTTAAGTATAAAAACTTGATGTACTTTAAAAGACAGCTCCCATCCTGCGTTTGGACTGTTCGACCTGCTGCCCTCTGGAAGGCGCTATAGGTGCATCAAATCCAGGACAAATAGACTCAGGAATAGTTGCTTTCCGAGAATTATAACTACTATTAATTCTAATTCACACATGCACTGACTTCACTGCCCAACACGGACTTCCATCTGTATATATGTATATATGTATGTAGCGCCGCAGAAATTGTGCACCTATTCCCCCCCCCCATCTCCCTTCTGTTTTTTGTGTTTTTTTTTGTTTCTTGTTTTTTGTGCTTAATTGTATGTATGCACTGAGTACGAGCAGCTTTCATTTTCACTGTACATGTATAGTGACAATAAATGGCATATCTATATCTATTTTGAGAGATTCTACTGAGGCTCCCCAAGCTCCTGATAAATAAAGACTTTTCTGTCAAACAGCCTCCAAGTTTGCTTAGTTCACGTCACAATACCACCCATCTGCAAAACACCCCTCCTCACTAGTGTCCTCACCTATTCTTTACCAGTTCTTATCCAAGTGCTTGCCCACACTTCTCTTTACCAGTTTTGTCCCATCTACTCCATCAGTTTGAAGAAGGGTTTCAACAAGAATTATCTCTGTCCTTGTCTCTCCGTAGATGCAGCCTGATCTGCTGAATTCCTCCAGCACTCAGGATTTCAGCATCTGCAGTTGCTTGCGTCTCCATGGCAAATTTTAGATGACTTCAATGATCCCTGGGATGGCGGGACTGTCATATGAGGAAAGATTGAAAAGACTAGGCTTGTATTCACTGGAGTTTAGAAGGATGGACGGGGGGGGGTCTTATAGAAACATATAAAATTATAGAAGTACTGGACAAGCTAGATGCAGGAAAAATGTTCCCAATGTTGGGCGAGTCCAGAACCAGGGGCCACACTGCATTTCGTTGTCTCTGTACTGTACACTGACAATGGCAATTAAAGTTGAATCTGAATCTGAATCTGAACCACAGTCTTAGAATAAAGGGGAGGTCATTTAAGACTGAGGTGAGAAAAAACGTTTTCACCCAGAGAGTTGTGAATGTATGGAACTCCCTGCCACAGAGGGGGCAGTGGAGGCCAAATCACTGGATGGATTTAAGAGAGAGTTAGATAGAGCTCTAGGGGCTAGTGGAACCAAGGGATATTGGGAGAAGGCAGGCATGGGTTGTTGATAGGGGACGATCAGCCATGATCACAATGAATGGCGGTGATGGCTCGACGGACCGAATGGCCTCCTCCTGCACCTATATTCTATGTTTCTATGTTTCTATGTAATATTGGGAGGAGTCACTAACCCTAAAAGTGAGACAGTCATGTCACCTGCATGTATTTGCTCTATAAATGTTATTGCAAAACCAAGATATTACAGGTGCTTAACATCGGAAAGGAGAACAGACACTGCTGGAAATAATTAGCAGGTAATGTAACAGGGCAATGACTTTCCATCCAAGGATTTTTCATTCATTAGCATTTCATTGGCAATTGAAATGCTAGTGTTATCCAGAGCACA
This sequence comes from Leucoraja erinaceus, assembly GCF_028641065.1. NCBI lineage: Eukaryota > Metazoa > Chordata > Chondrichthyes > Rajiformes > Rajidae > Leucoraja > Leucoraja erinaceus. Next base: position 94,492,306 of record NC_073380.1, on the reverse strand, counting down.
CTGTTTCCCTTCTGCTGATGTCATTGCATTATATCATTCACATGAATAGTCTGCCTGATGGCTTGATTAAGGCGTGGTACGCAGTTCCTAATCCAGCCGCACAGACTCAAAAGCTTATTCTTATGTATTTCCACAAATTCTCACTGATCTAATCAAGATCAGCACAGGCTCCCACAGAGCTTGTTGGAACCGCTCCAGTTCACTTTAGGAAGTCCGCTGTTCTCTGACACAAGGGCGTCAGGAGGTTGCTGGCTCCAGGGGCTTGTCAGTGAAGCATCCACCAATTTCCACCCTAATGTGACTGCTTCTTCTACATCAAAACAACTGGACTGACAGCCGCGACTCAAACAATATGTCCCAGCCAAATTTATCCAGTAACGCGTTCCTGGTTTACAGGAACGCGTTACTCGATAAATTTGGCTGGGACATATTGTTTGGGTCTCGGCTATTGACTTCATAGTATGCACTTGGTACAGGAGACAAGGGCAAATTTCAAACACCAGACACTGCAGTAAAACCAAGTGAAGCACTTCTGTCTATACGGTGCCTTTCAAATATTTACATTCTCTTCATGTGCTTTACAGCAAATGAGGTAAGGTATTTAAACACCATCTGGGTCTATTACAACAGCAGCTACATAAATACTTCATTTGCTGTAAACCACATGAAGAGAATGTGAAGCTATGAAATACACCGTATAGACAGAAGTCTTTCATTTGGTTTTACTGCAGTGTCTGGTGTTTGAAATTTGCCCTTGTCCCAAATGCATACAATGTTAGTATTACACTCCACTTCTGAAAGTTGTTTCTGCTGACATCTAAGAATCTAGGTTTCAGAAGCAAAATTGACTGTGCAGCTTCCATTGCATTCACTGGCTTTTTACAGTCAAGCCCAACCCAATGGACACAATTTCTGAAGTGGTGCACAATATTACATATGTGTACCATATGTATACACAATATTACATACAGTGCATTCACTGGTTTTCCACACATATAGAAACATAGAAACATTGATAAAAATACAGGGCTTGGGCAATGTCCATGACCCTTTGAGAGAAACATAGAAACATAGAAAATGGGTGCAGGAGGAGGCCATTCGGCCCTTCGAGCCAGCACCGCCATTTAATGTGATCCATGCCTGCCTTCTCCCCATATCCCTCGACTCCACTAGCCCCGAGAGCTCTATCTAACTCTTTCTTAAATCCATCCAGTGATTTGGCCTCCACTGCCCTCTGTGGCAGGGAATTCCATAAATTCACAACTCTCTGGGTGAAAAAGTTTTTTCTCACTTCAGTCTTAAATGACCTCCCCTATATTCTAAGACTGTAGCCCCTGGTTCTGTACTCGTCCAACATTGGGAGCATTTTTCATGCATCTAGCTTGTCCTGTCCTTTTATCATTTTATATGTTTCGACAAGATGCCACCTCATCCATCTAAACTCCAGTGAATACAAGCCTAGTCGTTTCAATCTTTCCTCATATGACAGTCCCGCCATCCCAGGGATCAATCTCGTGAACTTACGCTGCACTGCCTGCCCAATCACAAGGATGTCCTTCCTCAAATTAGGAGACCAAAACTGTACACATATACTCCAGATGTGGTCAGAGTGTCTTCAGAGTAAGGTGAATCAAGCAGAGCCCTATACAACTGCAGAAAGGAACCTTTTCTTTACTCCTGTCCTGAAATCCTCGTTTAAGAAATAGATGAAGGCCATGGATACGACATTGGCCAAACGCAGGCAGGTTAGCTATTTTCTTCATTGACCCTGCTGTACCTGTCCATGCCAACTTTCAGTAGGGACCGGTGTACACAGGATCCCCCAGGTCTCGCTGCCATCTCCTCCCCACTTACCCAACCCTGACAACCCTTATGTGAGGTAATAATCTTCCCCCATTATTTTTGCTGCCAAAGTGGATAACCTGGGGCATCACTCCCTTTATCTGTACTTTATAACAACAGATCTGTTAGACAACACACCTCTTCCCACACACTGAACAACCTGTCCTCAGGCTGTGTGCAGCCCCCTGCTACTCCCCTCCTAACATCCTCTTCACAGTTCACACTGCCACCCAGCTTTGTGTCATCCGCAATATAAAATCATGAGAGGAATAGATCGGGTAGATGCACAGAGTGTCTTGGCCAGAGTAGGTGAGTCAAGGACCAGAGGGCATAGGTTTAAGGTGAAGGAAAAAAGATTTAATAGGAATCTGAGGCTTAACCTTTTCACACAAGTGGGTGTATAGAATAAGCTGCCAGTAGGAGATAGTTGACCGGAAGGCACTGGACTGAAAATCCCAACGTTTAAGCTCCCCTCCATTGATCTGTCCAAAGCAAGCGCTGTCTGCGGAGGTACATCGCCAAGGATACGACATGGACTGTTTTTCCGGGAGGCGCTATAGGTCTGGCCGAAAGCAGGTCGAGGAACAGCTTCTTTCCGGCGGACTCTATTGTAGCTCGGGGACATGTTCCCGGACACCGGTGAGAGCATGTTGTCGCTCGAAGGGATGCTATGCATTTCCACGCTGTATCACTCTATGTAACTCCCGAAGGTACTGCACTGGAATACAAACACAGGGATGTTATGTTGAGGCTTTATAAGGCACTGGTCAGACAGCATTTGGAGTATTGTGAGCATTTTTGGGACCCATATCTGAGGAAGGATGTACTGGCATTGGAGAGGGTCTGGAGAAGAAGGTTTATGAGAATTATAACATATGATGAGCGTTTGAAGGCACTGGGCCTTTACTCATTGGAGTTTAGAAGGATGAGGGGGTTCCTCATTGAAACTTACTAAATAGTGAAAGGATTGGATAGAGTGAATGTGGAGGGGATGTTTCCACTAGTGAGAGAGTCCCGGACCATACGCCAGAGCCTCAGAATAAAAGGACGTAACTTTAGAAAGGAGAAGAGGAACAATTTATTTTGTCAGAGGGTGGTGAATCTGTGGAATTCATTGGTACAGACAGCTGTGGAGGCCAAGTTAAAGGGTATTTTCAAGGTGGACATTGACACATTCTTGATTAGTTATGACCCTGTCCCACTTAGGAGACCTGAATGGAAACCTCTGGAGACTTTGCGTCCCACTCAAGGTTTCCGTGCGGTTCCCGGAGGTTGCAGGTGGTTGTCGGAGGTTGCAGGTAGTGGAAGCAGGTAGGAGACTGACAAAAACCTCCGGGAACCTCCGGGAACCGCTCAGAATCCTTGGGTGGGGCGCAAAGTCTCCAGAGGTTTCCGTTCAGGTTTCGTAAGTGGGACAGGGGCATAAGGGTGTCAATGGTTATGGGGAGAAGGCAGGAGAATGGGCTTGAGAGGGATAGATAGATCAGCTATGCTTAAATGGCAGAATAGACTTTACGAGCCAAATGGCCTAATTCTGCTCCTGGAACTTATGAACTTATTCACTGGTTGCCCACAGCCAACCCCAACATGCACTGCATTCATGAGTTTCCACGGACAATGGTGCTTAGTGTGCTTGTCTTCATTGGTGATGGCAATAAGTACAAGAGTTAGGAATAACTGTACATGTCATTGGTGAGACCAACAGAATGGTTGGTGGAGTTTAATGTAGATAAGTACGAGGTGTTGTATTTTGTGAAGTCAAGCCAGGGCAACACCCCTTACAGTGAATGGCAGGGCTCTGGGGAGTGTTGTAGACACCCTGGGGAGTGTTGTAGATCTCGGACTGCATATGCATAGTTCCCTGAAAATTATGTCACAGTTCGATTGGGTGGTCAAGAAGGCTTACGGTACATTGGCCATTATTCAAGTTATTGAGTATAGAATGTGGGATGTTATGTTACAGTTGTACAAGATTTTCATGTGGCCTCATTTGGAGTGTTGCGTTCAGTTTTGCTCACCCTGCGATAAGAAGAATGTCATTAAGATGGCAAGGGGACAACCAAGGTTTACAAAGGTTTGGCAGGACTCGAGGGCCTGATCTATAGGGAGCAGATTGGGCAGGATAACACTTTATTCTTTGGAGTGAAGGAGGCCATTGTGTGATCTTATAAAGGTGTATCAGATCATGAGGAAAATAGATACGGTGAATTCACAGAATTTTTTACCCAGAGTAGGGGAATCGGAGGACATTGGCTTAAGGGAGGCGAGAAAGATTTAATAGAAACCCGAGGAGCAACATTTTCATACAGAGGGTGATGCGTATATGGAACAAGCTACCAGAAAAGGTAGTTGAGGCAGGTAATATGCCAACAATTAAAATACATTTGACCAAACACGGGCAGGTGGGACTAGCTTAGACGGGGCAGCTTAGTTGGCATATACACATTGTGCAAAGGGTGTGTTTCCATGCTGTATGCTTCCAAAGAATAAAGGTAAGGCAGCAAAGATTTCATTCAGCTGCTGGTTTAATATAAAAACATCTTGTAACACTGTATATTTAAATTACTAGAGGGAGTGGAACTGAACGAGGGGAAGACTGACAAAAGGACTGGGAGGGAAGGCAACAGAAGTAGGATCTACGACTTACTACAAGTATAAGGTGCAACAGTATTTTAAAAAAGAAATGGTGTCAGGATCTGGTAAGGGGGGGGGGGATGAAAATACAAAGTTGGCATATCCCTTTTGCGCGGTTTTCAATACAGAGCTTTTGTTTCTTTTTCTTTCTCTCTTTTCTACGGTCTATTTCTTAACTTTTTTCACTAACTTTGTCTAATGGGTTTTTCTTCTTGATCACTCTTTTACACTAACACGACTCTCTCTCACTTTCTTTACTTCTATCTTTCCTTAAAGCTTAAAAAATGAAGGGGTACAATAAATGTAATAAGATATATGTGGTTTGTACTACTGTAATTTACTGTACTTCTAATAAATAAAAATATATATTTTTAAAAAAACAGAAGTAGGATCTGAAGGAGTGACATTGATCAGGGCGGTGGCGTTGAGGAAGAGGGTATATGGAGATTGGTTTATGCGCTGTGTGTGTGTGTGCGTGTGTATGTGTGTGTGTGTGTGCGTGTGTGTGTGTGCGTGTGTGTGTACACCCATGTGCTTGTGTCCCAGCTGCTGATTAGATTAGATTAGATTAGATTAGATTATTTAATGACCACACAGTCAAGCTGGTGGAATTCAGGTTCAGTACAGGATGTTATACAGTAGGCTGATACCTGTCACATGCATCTTTCTTTTTCCTGATGAGAGGCTCCGTTTCTCTCATTGTCCAAGCTTCCTTACTCCCACCTGCTTTGCCCTTCACCCTCACTAGAACATGCCTGCCCTGAAATTGTGTCATCACACTTTTAAATACATCCCACTTTCCAGGCAAGTTCCCGTCTAATACCATCAAAGTTGGCCTTGACCCAATTCAGAATTTTAAGATGTGGGCCCACCCTATCTTTATCCATAACTATTTTAAAGCTATTAGCACAGTGTTTACTGGTAGAAAAAGGCTCATCCATGGACACTCCAGTCACTTCCCCCAATTTCCTAAGGGTAGATTAAGTTTTGCCCTCTCCCTTGTTTACCCTTTACATTGCCTGAGAAAAACTTCCAGAACACATTTGATAAATTCAAATTAGTTGATTTAATGGGTGTTAGTTGAAGATATGATGCTCTTCCTTGCGGTTTAGATAATTACCTTCTACTTTCTGTTCAGGATGCAGCAGGATGGATTGTTTGAAGACGGGCTATCTGTGAAAAGGGCAGCCTTAATCCATTATTATAAATCTCTCTAGGCTAGTAAAGATACATTTGGAGACTACAGTTTTCTTATAATGCATTTATTTTGAGTGCAATTGTGCGATATATGGTGGTTTCTTGTATCAAATTGAAATTTGAAATTGATTCACCTAACTATAATTTATTTGTTCATAAAAGGATATTTTGTGATTAATATAGGCAGGCTGGCAAAACACCCTTAACTTACCCTAGGACTAGTTGCAGCAATTCCTAAGGGGTTCCTACACACAGATCGCACAGCGGTTTTAGTGTGTTGAGTTGATGCCCCTCAGAGTCCCTGAGTTGCTGATTACTTAAACATAGATAGACATAGAAAATAGGTGTGGAGTAGGCCTTTCGGCCCTTCGAGTCTGCACCGCCATTCAATATGATCATGGCTAATCATCCAACTCAATATCCTGTACCTGCCTTCTCTCCATACCCCCTGATCCCTTTAGCCACAAAGGCCACATTTAACTCCCTCTTAAATATAGCAAATGAACTGGCCTCAACTACCTTCTGCAGCAGAGAATTCCAGAGATTCACCACTCTCTGTGTGAAAAATGTTTTTCTCATCTCGGTCCTAAAAGATTTCCCCCTTATCCTTAAACTGTGACCCCTAGTTCTGGACTTTCCCAACATCGGGAAACATCTTCCTGCATCGAGCCTGTCCAACCCCTTAATTATTTTGTAAGTTTCTATAAGGTCCCCCCTCAATCTTCTAAATTCTAGCGAGTACAAGCCGAGTCACTCCAGTCTTTCTTCATATGAAAGTCCTGACATCCCAGGAATCAGTCTGAGGCCACAATGATCACCATTCTTCTCATGGTGGAATGTGGCTCGATTTTTTTGGCAGAGGTCCATTACACATCATTGCCAATCCAGCTCTGAGAACATGTTGTTCAAAAATTATAAATATATCACCTATGACACTAATGCAACAAACCCCATGACTGTGTACAAACTTTGCAAAACATTTTGTCAAAAACTCCATACAAAAGACTATTATGGAAAGACAGAATGCCATTCATGCAACTCTTTTTATTACATTGTAATATCCCAGATAGGTCCATAACCACTTAATTGCTTTTGATAGCAAATCACCATTGCAGTTCTAGTTTAGTATTATCTAGTGTACTGAGGTACAGTGACAAGCTTTTGTTGCAAGCTTTCCAATCAAAGAAAATACTATACTTGGTTGAAATAAAGCCATCCATAGTTTACAGATAATGGATAAAGGGATTGATGCTTAGTGCAAAATAAATCTGATAAAGTCCATTAAAGGTGTCCAATGAGGTAGATGAGAAGTTAGGACCACACTCTAGCTGGTGAGAGGACAGTTTAGTTTCCTGATAACTGCTGAGAAGAAACTGTCCTTGAATGTGGAGGTAAGCATTCAATTTCTGTATGCATTCAAGTATGTATTCAAGTTCGATTTCAAACTTCTGTACCCCTTGCCTGATGGGAGAGGTGAGAAGAGGGAGTGACTCGCTAGAATTCAGAAGATTGAGGGGGGATCTTATAGAAACTTACAAAATTCTTAAGGGGTTGGACAGGCTAGATGCAGGAAGATTGTTCCCGATGTTGGGAAAGTCCAGAACAAGGGGTCACAGTTTAAGGATAAGGGGGAAATCCTTTTGGACCGAGATGAGGAAAACATTTTTCACACAGAGAGTGGTGAATCTCTGGAACTCTCTGCCACAGAAGGTAGTTGAGGCCAGTTCATTGGCTATATTTAAGAGGGAGTTAGATGTGGCCCTTGTGGCTAAGGGGAACAGAGGGTATGGAGAGAAGGCAGGTACGGGATACTGAGTTGGATGATCAGCCATGATCATATTGAATGGTGGTGCAGGCTCGAAGGACCAAATGGCCTACTCCTGCACCTATTTTCTATGTTTCTATGACTGGAGTTAGACTGGTCCTTGATTGTGCTGGTGGCCTTGCTGTGGCAGCATGAAGCGTAGATGGAGTAATTGGAAGGGAGCTCGGAGCTATGTCCATCACAGAGACATGGCTCACCCCTGATATACCCGACTGTCATCCAACCCAAGGGCTACTCCCTTCACTGGATGGACTGCACGGTGTCTTCAGGCAAGGTTAGAGGCAGAGGGATCTGTTCCCTAAGCACTACCTCATGTTGCTCAGATGTGGCAATCCTGGCGATCTCTTGCTCCCCGAACCTGGAATATTTCATTGTGAAGTGGGGTCCTTACTAACTACCATGGATTTTACCTCAGTTATCCTGACGGCAGTCTACATCCCTTCACAAGCTGATGTCAAGCTTGCTCTGAATGAACTGTACGTCAATCTCAAGTACAATCAAAATATTGTCAGCGTGGCTCTTAACATAGAAACATAGTAATTAGGTGCAGGAGTAGGCCATTCGGCCCTTCGAGCCTGCATCATCATACAATATGATCATGGCTGATCATCCAACTCAGTATCCTGTACCTGCCTTCTCTCCATACCCCCTGATCCCTTTAGCCACAAGGGCCACATCTAACTCACTCTTAATTATAGCCAATGAACTGGCCTCAACTACCTTCTGTGGCAGCGAATTCCACAGATTCACCACTCTCTGTGTGAAAAATGTTTTTTCTCATCTCGGTCCTAAAAGATTTCCCCCTTATCCTTAAACTGTGACCCCTTGTTCTGGACTTCCCCAACATTGGGAACAATCTTCCTGCATCTAGCCTGTCCAACCTCTTAAGAATTTTGTACGTTTCTATAAGATCCCCCCTCAATCTTCTACATTCTAGCCAATTCTAGTCTTGGGAACATCATTTTTCCAACAGAAGAGATACCAACGAACAAAATGACGCCCAAGGAGTAGGATCATTGGGGGGGGGGGAGGTGCACGGTAAGCCCCTCTGGCCCACGTTCTAACTGCCGTGACTGATTTAATTAGTAATTGCACAGAGGAACACGTGCTGAAAAGACAATCCGAGTGTTTTCCCAATCAAAACCATTTATGAACCATGTCCATTCCCAGGTGAAGGCCAAGACAAAAAGCTGGAGTAACTCAACGAGACAGGCAGCATCCGTGGAGAGAAGGAATGTGTGATGTTTCGGGGCAACGCCTTTCTTCAGACTAAGGCTAAGACCACTGTGTGTCGAACTATCCTGAGTGGTACAAGAAATCTAACTATGATTTTTGCTACGCCTTCAGGAATGCCAAGAGATAATACCAGGACAAACTCGAGTCTCAGTAAAATCACTCAGATATCCGTGGTAAGGTCTGAATAATATAACTGGCTATACTATAAATGACTACTATAACCTCTATACATAGACTACAACTTTCTCTCAATACCATTATCCCAATCAAGCGTGTCTCCAAAATTGTGGAACTTAGACTCTGCAATCCCTTCTACAACTGAATCCTCAACTTCCCGACCACCAGACCCCAGTCAGTGAGGATGGGTGACAAATCATCCTCTATGATATTCCTCAACACTGGTTCCCCACGAGGATGTGTTCTCAGATCCATGCTATACTCCTTATACACTTGTACAACAGTGCAGTCAAATGCCAACCCAACTTAATTTACACGTTAGCAGGGAACACCACCCTAGTGGGCCAGATATTAAATAATGACAAGAAGCAGTACAGGAAGGAGATTGGGAACCTTGTAACTTGGTGCCATGGCAACAAAATCTCCCTCAATGTCAGCAAAACAAAGGAGATTGTGATCGACTTCAGGAAGCAAAGCAGTACACACTCCCCAGTATACATTGATGGTGCTGGTATGCTCAAGACTGTAAGTGTGCTGGACTGGCAGAATTTCTGAATTATTGGGTATTATTTATTCACCTTAATGCACTCTAATGGTATGCAGTTAAATAATACGCTTTTTAGTGATCCCATTGAGTTTAAAGAGAGCACAGGAAACAGCACCCAGTAAGTTCAAAGGGAATTCAGTAGACTTCTCTGACAGATTTAAAGAGCATACAGGGAGCTTTATCCAATGAGCCAGAGGCTAAACCATCAGGATTTCCAATTAGTTGGATGATGTTTATTGGAGTTTTACAGTAAAATGCTCAAGTTGCACTGGATTGTCAAACTAAACTTTGAACTTGAACGTGCAACTCCCTGATCCAAATGCAAAAGCACATCCAATGAGCCAAGTCTGACACTGGATGGTGAACAACAAATAATCATACTAAGTATTAAATCTCATGCTTAACAGTGCCAGCTGGAGAGAAGAAAAATTAATAAGAACTCTTATGGTTTTCTAAATGGTCTATTTGCCACATTTTGTCCTTCTTCTTCTTTCATGTGGCGTGCACAGCCTAAAGTTGTTGAACAACTTGTTCTATTTGATCTTCCGTTTGTGCACGTCGAGTTGATTGCATTCGTCAAAACAGGGCGGACCACGTGAAGGTTGCAATCTTCCACCCCACAATTTGTCCAAGAACATTCTGCGTGCTGAAGTTTATGGCTAGCTGCATATTATAGAGTCATGGGGGCATACCTTTGGAAACAGACCATTCAGCCCACCACGTTCAGTGACCAGTGGCATTGAACTGTGTAAATTCCATATTCCAGAATTTGGTCCAGACCTCTCTAAGCCTCGCCAATTCAAGTGCTCATCCAAACATATCTTAAATGTTGATAATGACTTGATGCTCTCTGGGTGGGATAATGACTTGACTCATCGCTCTCTGGGTGGGAAAGAACCTTTGTGGTTCTGGGACAAATAGCACAGGGGCAGTCCATAGAGACAGATTAGCATTGTAATAAAGCACTGGTCTGCTTCCCCTCAATCAAATCCCATTCAATTACGCACATATTACCCAGGTATTACACAAAATGGTTCTGGGGGAAGAAGGAATGCAAATGATTGGCGGTGGGAAAGTGGGGATATACTATGATTTGTAAGGAGCTGAGACCAAGAACTCAATGCATTAGTGGAAAAGAAATGGAGAGGAGGATAGAAAAAAGATGTGTGGTTCACAAGCACAACAAATAGCTGAGACACAACGTATAAATCAATTTAAAAGAAGCATAAAATGTGTGTGATAGAAGGAAATAGACATTGGTTCTGATCATAAATATTGGCATGATTGTAAAGCTCTCGGGGATGTTGTGAAGTACTGAATGGAAGTATATGAAAACCAGTCCATCATTCTATAAGAGGGGATAACATGTGGCTATTAGAAATGCAGTTATATCCATTTAGAAATGCAGTTATATGTGTACCGAGGTATTGTCAGTAAAAAGCTTTTGTTGCGTGCTAACCAGTCACCAGAAAGACAATATATGTTTGCAATCGAGTCATCCACAGTGTACAAGTGCATGATAAGGGGAATAACGTGAATATCATTTAGTGCAAGATAAAGTCCAGTAAAGTCCGATCATAGATAGTCCGAGAGCCTCCAATGAGGTAGATAGTAGCTCAGGACTGCACTCTAGTTGTTGGTAGGATGGTTCAGTTGCCTGATAACAGTTGGGAAGAAACTGCCCCTGAATCTTGTTCTATTGCCTGGATGTGCTCCTTAATCCCCCTCCTCCTTTGCGCCCATCTCTAACTTGCTTGTAGTACCTCTGCCCGAGATCATTAAGCTGCCAGTCCTGTCCCTACAGATGGACACAAAATGCTGGAGTAACTCAGTGGGTCAGGCAGCATCTCTGGAGAAAAGGAGTAGGTGATGTTTGGGGTCAGAACACTTCTCAGAATTCTGACCTGTTGAGATACTCCAGCATTTTGTGTCCATTTTCGGTATGAATCTGAATCTGCAATTCCTTCCTACACAGTCTTGTCCCTATACCTACACAGTCTTGTCCCTATCTTGCCCAGGCTTCTGTAATGGATATAACTGCATTTCTAATAGCCACATGTTATTCCCTCTTATAGAATGATGGACTGGTTTTCATATACTTCCATTCAGTACTTCACAACATCCCCGAGAGCTTTACAATCATGCCAATATTTATGATCAGAACCAATGTCTATTTCCTTCTATCACACACATTTTATGCTTCTTTTAAATTGATTTATACGTTGTGTCTCAGCTATTTGTTGTGCTTGTGAACCACACATCTGTTTTCTATCCTCCTCTCCATTTCTTTTCCACTAATGCATTGAGCTCTTGGTCTCAGCTCCTTACAAATCATAGTATATCCCCACTTTCCCACCGCCAATCATTTGCATTCCTTCTTCCCCCAGAACCATTTTGTGTAATCACTGGGTAATATGTGCGTAATTGAATGGGATTTGATTGAGGGGAAGCAGACCAGTGCTTTATTACAATGCTAATCTGTCTCTATGGACTGCCCCTGTGCTATTTGTCCCAGAACCACAAAGGTTCTTTCCCACCCAGAGAGCGGTGAGTCAAGTAATTATCCCACCCAGAAAGTATCAAGTCATTATCAACATTCAAGATATGTTTGGATGAGCACTTGAATTGCCGAGGCTTAGAGAGGTCTGGACCAAATTCTGGAATATGGAATTTACACAGTTCGATGCCACTGGTTACTGAACGTGGTGGCCTGAATGGTCTGTTTCCAAAAGTATGCCCCCATGACTCTATAATATGCAGCTAGCCATAAACGTCAGCACGCAGAATGTTCTTGGACAAATTGTGGGGTGGAAGATTGCAACCTTCACGTGGTCCGCCCTGTTTTGACGAATGCAATCAACTCGACGTGCACAAACGGAAGATCAAATAGAACAAGTTGTTCAACAACTTTAGGCTGTGCACGCCACACGAAAGAAGAAGAAGGACAAAATGTGGCAAATAGACCATTTAGAAAACCATAAGAGTTCTTATTAATTTTTCTTCTCTCCAGCTGGCACTGTTAAGCATGAGGTTTAATACTTAGTATGATTATTTGTTGTTCACCATCCAGTGTCAGACTTGGCTCATTGGATGTGCTTTTGCATTTGGATCAGAGAGTTGCACGTTCAAGTTCAAAGTTTAGTTTGACAATCCAGTGCAACTTGAGCATTTTACTGTAAAACTCCAATAAACATCATCCAACTAATTGGAAATCCTGATGGTTTAGCCTCTGGCTCATTGGATAAAGCTCCCTGTATGCTCTTTAAATCTGCCAGAGAAGTCTACTGAATTCCCTTTGAACTTACTGGGTGCTGTTTCCTGTGCTCCCTTTAAACTCAATGGGATCACTAAAAAGCGTATTATATAACTGCATACCATTAGAGTGCATTAAGGTATTAATATGAATAATACCCAATAATTCAGAAATTCTGCCAGTCCAGCACACTTATAGTCTTGAGCATACCAGCACCATCAATGTATACTGGGGAGTGTGTACTGCTTTGCTTCCTGAAGTCGATCACAATCTCCTTTGTTTTGCTGACATTGAGGGAGATTTTGTTGCCATGGCACCAAGTTACAAGGTTCCCAATCTCCTTCCTGTACTCCTTCTTGTCATTATTTAATATCTGGCCCACTAGGGTGGTGTTCCCTGCTAACGTGTAAATTAAGTTGGGTTGGCATTTGGCTGCACTGTTGTACAAGTGTATAAGGAGTATAGCATAGGATCTGAGAACACATCCTCGTGGGGAACCAGTGTTGAGGAATATCATAGAGGATGATTTGTCACCCATCCTCACTGACTGGGGTCTGTCTGGTGGTCGGGAAGTTGAAGATTCAGTTGTAGAAGGGATTGCAGAGTCTAAGTTCCACGATTTTGGAGACACACTTGATTGGGATAATGGTATTGAGAGAAAGTTGTAGTCTATGTATAGAGGTTATAGTAGTCATTTATAGTATAGCCAGTTATATTATTCAGACCTTACCACCGATATCTGAGTGATTTTACTGGGACTCAAGTTTGTCCTTGTATTATCTCTTGGCATTCCTGAAGGCGTAGCAAAAATCATAGTTAGATTTCTTGTACCACTCAGGATAGTTCGACACACAGTGGTCTTAGCCTTAGTCTGAAGAAAGGCGTTGCCCCGAAACATCACACATTCCTTCTCCCACGGATGCTGCCTGTATCGTTGAGTTACTCCAGCTTTTTGTCTTAGCCTTCACCTGGGAATGGACATGGTTCATAAATGGTTTTGATTGGGAAAATACTCAGATTGTCTTTTCAGCACGCGTTCCTCTGCGCAATTACTAATTAAGTCAATCACGGCAGTTAGAACGTGGGCCAGAGGGGCTTACCGTGCACCTCCCCCCCAATGATCCTACTCCTTGGGTGTCATTTTGTTTATTGGTATCTCTTCTGTCGGAAAAATGATGTTCCCAAGACTGGAATTGGCTAGAATTTAGAAGATTGAGAGGGGATCTTATAGAAACAAACAAAATTCTTAAGGGGTTGGACAGGCTAGATGCAGGAAGATTGTTCCCAATGTTGGGGAAGTCCAGAACAAGGGAACACAGTTTAAGGATAAAGGGGAAATCACTTAGGACCGAGATGAGAAAAACATTTTTCACACAGAGAGTGGTGAATCTGTGGAATTCTCTGCCAGATTCAGATTCAGATTCAGATTCAATTTTAAATGTCATTGTCAGTGTACAGTACAGAGACAACAAAATGCATTTAGCATCTCCCTTGAAGAGCGACATAGCAAACGATTTGAATTTAAGAGTGTCCGGGGGGGGTGTTGGCAGTCATGAGGTACGTTGTTTAGTGTGCCGCTAAAGCTGGATCAGGGGGTTCGGCAAGAGACCTGTAGGCATGGTACAGGATACAGTGATGGTTGGGGTGAGCAGTCCTTGGCATGCTGAGCGCCCTCCGCACAGCGCTTGCTTTGATGATGCAGGCTCGAAGGGCCGAATGGCCTACTCCTGCACCTAATTACTATGTTTCTATGTTAAGAGCCACGCTGACAATAGTTGGTTGCTTGTGCAGCTTGAGGATTGAGGTACAGATGGACCTTCTTCAGTCTCCTCAGGAAGAAGAGAGCTGATGAGCAGAAGGTAGTTGACATCATTGGCTATATTTAAGAGGGATGTAGACTGCCCTTGTGGTCAGGGGGATGGAGAGAAGGCTGAGGTACTGAAATCAGCCATGATCATATTGTGAGTTAGTGAAGGGCCCCACTCCTCACATTATATGTTTCTATTCCAGAGTTCTGACAATATTTTGATTGACTTGAGAGAGGTCGTTCATTCAGAGCAAGCTTGCCATCATGTGAGGGATGCAACATAACTGAGGTAAAATCCCATGGTAGTTAGTAAGGACCCCCACTTCACAATGATTAGGTTCGGGGAGCAAGAGATCGCCAGGATTGCCCATCTGCCTGCTAGATCCCTCCTCTGCTTGCCTGAAGACACCGTGCAGTCCATCCAGTGAAGGGAGTAGCCCTTGGGTTGGATGACAGTCGGGTATATCAGGGGTGAGCCATGTCTCTGTGATGGACATAGCTCCGAACTCCCTTCCAATTACTCCATCTACGCTTCATGCTGCCCCAGCAAGGCCACCAGCACAATCAAGGACCAGTCTCACTCCAGTCATAGAAACATAGAAAATAGGTGCAGGAGTAGGCCATTCGGCCCTTCGAGCCTGCACCGTCATTCAATATGATCATGGCTGATCATCCAACTCAGTATCCCGTACCTGACTTCTCTCCATACCCCCTGATCCCTTTAGCCACAAGGGACACATCTAACTCCCTCTTAAATATAGCCAATGAACTGGCCTCAACTACCTTCTGTGGCAGTGAATTCCAGAGATTCACCACTCTGTGTGAAAAATGTTTTCCTTATCTCGGTCCCAAAGGATTTCCCCCTTATCCTTAAACTGTGACCCCTTGTTCTGGACTTTCCCAACATTCCAGGCAGACAGGAAACAGAGAATGGGGATTAACAGGTCCCTTTCAGAATGGCAGGCAGTATCTATTGGGGTACTACAAGGCTCGGTGCTGGGACCGCAGCTATTTACAATATACATCAATGAATTAGATGAGGGGATTCAAAGTAACATTAGCAAATTTGCAATGACACAAAGCTGGGTGGCAGTGTGAACTCTGAGGAGGATGCTATGAGAATGCAGGGTGACTTGGACAGGTTGGGTGAGTCTGCAAATGCATGGCAGATGCAGTTTAATGTGGATAAATGTGAGGCTATCCACTTTGGTAGCAAAAACAGGAAGGAAGATTATTATCTAAATGGTGTCAAGTTGGAAAAAGGGGAAATACAACGGGATCTGGTTACTTTCATCAGTCAATGAAAGTAAGCATGCAGGTACAGCAGGCAGCAAAGAAAGCGAATGGCATGTTGGCCTTCATAGCAAGATGAGTTGAGTATAGGAGCAAAGAGGTCCTTCTGCGGTTGTACAGACCCCAGTGAGACCACACCTGGAGTATTGTGTGCAGTTTTGGTACCTTAATTTGAGGAAGGCCATTCTTGCTATTGAGGGAATGCATTGCAAGTTCACAAGATTAATTGGCAGGATGGAGGGACTGTCATATGCTGAGAGAATTGAGCGGCTGGGTGGCTGGGCTTATATACTCTGGAATTAAGAAGATAAGAGAGGATCTTATTGAAACATATAAGATTATTAAGGGTTTGGACACGCTAGATGCAGGAAACATGTTCCCGATGTTGGGGGAGTCCAAAACCGGGGCCATAGTTTAAGAATAAGGGGTAAGGCATGGGGATGAGGAAACACTTTTTCACACAGAGAGTTGCGAGCCTGTGAAATTCTCTGCCTCAGAGGGCGGTTCTCTGGATATTTTCAAGAGAGAGCTAGATAGGGCTCTTAAAGATAGCGGAGTCTGGGGATATGGGGAGAAGGCAGGAACGGGGTACTGATTGTGGATGATCAGCCATGATCACATTGAATGGCGGTGCTGGCTCGAAGGGCCGAATGGCCTCCTCCTGCACCTATTGTCTATAATAACCTGGGAAGGGTACACAGATGATTTACGAGGATGTTGCAAGTCTTAAGGACCTGAGCGCTAGGGAGAGGTTGAGCAGACTGGCACTTTATTCGCTTGGAGCGCAGGTGGCTGAGGGATGATCTAAAAGAGGTATATAACATCATGAGGGGAATAGATAAGGTCTTTTGCCCAGAGTAGGGGAATCACAAATCAGAGGACATAAGTTTAAGATGAGAGTCAATCATTTCTTCCTCTATTTCATTGAGCTATGAGGATGGGCAGGAACATCCTTTGGGGGTTAGATAGATAAGCCCGAGGAAGGGTACATAGAAACATAGAAAATATGTGCAGGAGTAGGCCATTCGGCCCTTCGAGCCTGCACCGCCATTCAATATGATCATGGCTGATCATCCAACTCAGTATCCTGTACCTGCCTTCTCTCCAATACATAGAAACATACCAACCTGACACATCACCTGTCATTTTTTTATCCAGAGCTGCTGCCTTGCCCATTGACTTACTCCAGCACTTTGTGTCGATCTTCAGTATAAACCAGCATCTGCAGTTCCTTTCCAAATTATTTGATGGTTACTCCCTTCTCCTCCTCCTCCTGCTGCTGTTCACAAGACACCATTTTATATCCTTCCAACTCTCGGTTTCCTCAAACTCAGATATCCTAATGCCTCACAGCTCCAGTAACCCAGGTTTCACCAGGACCACGCTGGAATTTGTACATTTTCCCCGATGACTGTGTTTTCCCCCCGCATCCAAAATCCATGCATGTTGGCAGGTTAATTGGTTTCTCCAAATTACTCTAAGTGCGCAAGTGAGTGGTAGAATCCATGGCGAGTCGACAGGAATGTGTGGAGAATAAAATGCTGTACATGGGCAGAAATTGCCCATTTCTGTGCTATATGATTCAACAAGTAGGTTTCTCCATTGTGTACCCTTCCGGTGATCCCAAAGCTGTTTATATCCAGGAACACACTTTAGTGGTGTATTTTCGAGATGCAGAGATCAATCTAGTCAATTTATGCATTGCCATCCCTCTCACACACAGCAACAAGATAATTACCAGACAACCCTTCGTTTCGATGATGTCAATTGAACGTGCCAGAGCACCCTGCTGAATTAACCTGCTCTCTTTGGAATAGTTACATGACATTTTTTCCATCCACCTAACAACAGACCTGGCTTCCGTTTAATCTATCATCCAAAAGATAGGAACTGCAACAGCTGTGTTGACTCTGACATCGGGAGGGGAATGGGGAGTGCAGGGGAGAGATACGTTTTTTTGCCTTCCATCACAGCGAGGAGGAGATGCGCTGTGATGGATGTCTGTGTAAATTGTGTTGTGTCTTGGGTCTTTTTTCTTGTGTGTATGACTGCAGAAACAACATTTCATTTGAGCCTCTATGAGGTTCAAGTGATAAATACATTGTATTGTGTATTGTGAGCTTAGGTATCCAGGAAATCATTTTCTCCAGGATAAGGGAAACTAGAAGGCATTGGTTTAGGAATACACTGGTGTTCAACTTATCAAAGTGTTCCCTGTGCCAACAAAACCACCCACTTCCCAACGTGATCTAAAGAGAGATTTGATATCTAAAATCAGGGGACAATGCAACATAAAGAGGTGCGTGATTTGTTGAGGATTTTACCTATCGTGTTCACACATTAAAATTCCTCCACCCTCAATAATGTCACTATTTTTAAAGTCAGCTGTGCCCAGCTGCTCAAACTGATGACATAACATCACCTCATGGCAATGACAATGCAAAATAATTACGGCATTTCGTTAAACAGAGGAGCAACACCGTTGGGATTTCTCACATCAGGGGCTTTTCATTCTCACGGCAGTTGTCAATGCCAAATATTCAAACAGAGCAGGCTATATATTTTAGTGGTTTTGAAAAAAAAAGGGAAACAACAGACTTGTTTCTATCACATCTTTGCAAACCTCAAGACAATTCGCAATGCATTACTGCTGATGAATTTGCTGCATGTCTTTGCAGGGAACAAAATGATACGGATTATATGCAGGTAGAGGAGATTCATTTCACTTGGCATCTTGTTCAGCATGGACATTGTGGGCCATAGAGCCTGTTCCTATGCTGTGCTGATATGTTCTGCAACCACATTAAGCAGCAGCACCTTTATGCCCCTGTCCCACTTAGGAAACCTGAACGGAAACCTCTGGAGACTTTACGCCCCACCCAAGGTTTCCGTGCGGTTCCCGGAGGTTTTTGTCAGTCTCCCTACCTGCTTCCAGTACCTGCAACCTCCAGCAACCACCTGCAACCTCTGGGAACCGCACGGAAACCTTTTGTGGGGTGCAAAGTCTCCAGGTTTGCCGTTCAGGTTTCCGTTCAGGTTTCCTAGGTGGGTCAGGGGCATCATGCTCACAGCACACATACCATGCCAGTGCCAAATGTAGGGTGGGTTGTCCCCTTGGAGAGCTATCCTTCAGTCAGACTCTGGGCTGTGGGAAGTTGATCTGGGCTGTGGGAGGATAAACAACCCGCAAAGGGCCAGCAGGTAATTAGAGATCTCCTGGTGAAACTTCTACTTGTCATAGCCCTAAAAAAAGTAAACACTATAAAAAGCTCTACAACCATTCCGGAATATTTATAAGAAAGATTATTTAGCCATTCAAAAGCAAAAAGATAGATCAAACATGCCAATCACATGACCATCAATTTACCTCAAGGTTGCCATTAGGATCCTTGAAGCTTGTTAAAACTCCCCTTTACTTATAACAAAATGGAGGCCCAGAGTTTCATATTTTACCCCTGTCCCCACCTTAGAGGCCGAGTCACCGCATTCCTTCCTAGAACACAGATGCAATTCATGCTGTAATGTTTTCTCCAGAAAGTAATCCCATCGCATATTTCACTGTAATTGACGCCATTGTTCACAATCGGTTGACAAAGGAGGTCCATCAAGAGAGCATTAGTGTACAAATCTCTGAAGGTCACAGAACAGTTTAAGAGAGAGAAGTGAATGGAGTGTGTGTGATCTTGGTGCGGCATTCCGAGCAGAACTCCATCCTGCATCCAAAATCTCTGGACCTTGGCAAGGCACAATTAATTTGTTGATTGCTCGCCCACTGCTGCATGGGGATGGGAGTGGCAGTCGTTTTGTTGTAAGGTGCAGAGTAACAGATCTTTGATTAGTAAGGGAGCTAGGAGTTATGGGGAGAATGAGGTTAAGCAGGAAAGATAGATCAGCCATGATTGAATGGCGGAGTGGACTTGATGGGCCAAATCCTTTCCTATAAATTATGAACTCATGAACTTACATACATGACCAGCCGCTTTGTGTTTGAAACACCCCACAAAAATGTGAGGCAGCTTCCATCAGAATCGCCTGCAAATAGAAATTACAGTGCATTCAGAAAGTATTCAGACCCCTTCACTTTTTCCACATTTTATTATGTTACAGCCTTATTCCAAAATGGATTAAATTCATTTTTTTTATTATCAATATACATACAATACCCCATAATAAAAAAAAGTGAAAACAGGTGTTTAGAAATTTTTGCAAAGTAATTAAAATTAAATAACTGAAATATCACATTTACATAAGTATTCAGACCCTTTACTCAGTACTTTGTTGAGGCATCTTTGGCAGCCTCAAGTCTTCTTGGGTATGACGCTACAAGCTTGGCACACCTATATTTGGGTAATTTCTCCCATTCTTCTC
Source organism: Leucoraja erinaceus (assembly GCF_028641065.1). Lineage (NCBI taxonomy): Eukaryota > Metazoa > Chordata > Chondrichthyes > Rajiformes > Rajidae > Leucoraja > Leucoraja erinaceus. Next base: position 94,472,127 of record NC_073380.1, on the reverse strand, counting down.
TGCAGATCCTCTCAAGCTCCGTCTGGTTGGATGGGGAGCGTCAATGCACAGCTATTTTCAGGTCCAATCAGAGATGTTCGATCGGGTTCAAGTCCAGGCTCTGGCTGGGCCATTCAAGGCCATTCACAGACTTGTCACGAAGCCACTCCTGCGTTGTCTTGGCTGTGTGCTTAGGGTCATTGTCCTGTTGGAAGGTGAACCTCTGCCCCAGTCTAGTCTGAGGTCCAGAACGCTCTGGAACAGGTTTTCGTCAAGGATCTCTCTGTAATTTGCTCCGTTCATCTTTCCCTCGATCCTGACTAGTCTCTCAGTTCCTGCCGCTGAAAAACATTCCCACAGCACGATGCTGCCACCACCATGTTTCACTGTAGGAATGGTATTGGCCAGGTGATGAGCGGTGCCTGGTTTCCTCCAGACATGACGCCTGGCATTCAAGCCAGAGTTCAATCTTGGTTTCATCAGACCAGAGAATCTTGTTTCTCATGCCTTTTGGCAAACTCCAAACAGGCTGTCATGTGCCTTTTACTGAGGAGTGGCTTCCGTCTGGCCACTCTACCATAAAGGCCTGATTGGTAGAGTGCTGCAGATATAGTTGTCCTTCTGGAAGGTTTTCCCATCCCCACAGAGGAACTCTGGAGCTCTGTCAGAGTGACCATCGGGTTCTTGGTCAGCTCCTTGACCAAGGCCCTTCTCACCCGATTGCTCAGTTTGGCCAGGTGGCCAGCTCTATAAAGAGTCCTGGTGGTTCCAAATTTCTTCCATTTAAGAATGACGGAGGCCACAGTGTTCTTCAGGACCTGCAATGCTGCAGAAATTGTTTTATACCCGTCCACAGATCTGTGTCGACACAATTCTGTCTCTGAGGTCTACAGACAATTCCTTTGTCTTCATGGCTTGGTTTTTGCTCTGACATGCACTGTCAACTGCGGGACCTTATACAGACAGGTGTGTGCCTTTCCAAATCATGTCCAATCAATTTAATTTACCACTGGTGAACTCCAATCAGGTTGTTGAAACATCTCAAGGATAATCAATGGAAGCAGGCACAATTTTGAGTGTCATAGCAAAGGGTCTGAATACTTATGTAAATGTGATACTTCAGTTATTTATTTTTAATTACTTTGCGAAAACACCTGTTTTTGCTTCTTCACTCTGGGGTAATGTAAATATAAAAAATTAAATTAATCCATTTTAAAATAAGGCTGTAACATCACAAAATGTGGAAAAAGTGAAGGGAACTGAATACTTTCTGAATGCACTGTAGACCCCCATGTTAATTTACTTGCTTTAAACAGTATATGGAGGCTCAAAGGTGATTGTTAGGCACTTGAACATGACAGGAGCGGTGCATCTTCCATGTCTGGCAATTCCGGAAGTGGCGGCTAGTTAAGTTTTTGGTTTTTAGGTTGTGTTCATGTGTGTGGGGGGGGGTTGAAACGGGGCTTGCTGTCTCTCGCTTCGGGGGAATGCGACTTTTTTGTCGTATCCCCCCTTCTCTGCCTCCGTCTGGGAGGGTGGAATGAATGGCGCTCCCGTGAGGGGCTGTGACGCTCCCGTGAGGGGCTGTGATTCTCCCGTGATGGCGGCCTGGTGCGGGGCTGAGACTCTCCCGTGAGGGGCTGTGGCGCTCCCGTCGGAGCGGCCCAGCTCGAGGGAGGAACGGCACTAACGTGAGGGCGATCCGGCTCGGGGCTGGAATGGTGCTCCGGTGGCTGGGACGGCGTTCTGGCGGTGGTGACCTGAGTCTGGGTTCAGCCGCGGGCCTGTTTGAACCGGCCCGTTTGCGCGGTTCGGTGAGCCGCGGGACTGTTTGTACCATCGCCCGGTGGGGTATCGCCTCAGCGCAGAGGGAGAAGAGGAGGGAAGAGACTGCAGCCCTAAGATTTTTGCCTCCACCACAGTAAGGAGGTGTTTGGAGGACTCACTGTGGTGGATGTTAATTTGTGTTTGTTGTTGTTTATTATTGTATTATTGTATGTATGACTGCAGGCACGAAATTTCGTTCAGACCGTAAGGTCTGAATGACAATAAAGGTAATTCTAATTCTAATTCTAATCCTCTTGGCAATTGTACATGCTTAGACCCAACAGGACAGATGGGATTGCTCTGAGAGACGACACAGGTTCAATGGCCACATGTGAGAGCCAAGGCACCAAGTGCTGGATTTTCAATAAGCAAAAGTTTTTTTTCATTACGATTTCCATTACTGCCCTGAAGTGTCTCTAGATTTATGCCTGCGGGGCTCTGTCCATGTTTGCGCAGGTGATCAAACGAATTTGGTGATTTTGAGTGCTGATATACTATACATGTCGCGGCAAGGTTGAATTAATGGCTCTGAATCCCATTGCCTCCCGACATTTGAACATCTTGTTCTGAACTTGATGTTATTTAATAGCATCATAATCACCAATAATGGATTGGCACAAATAATGATTGGATTAAATAGACTAACCAGGCTTCATTCTCCGCACTTGCGGTTATCTGTAAATCAACAAATTGTTATGTCTGGCTGAACCTGAAATAAATCTCACCGAACAGACTAACATTGCTCTCAAAGTTCATTGTGGTTCAAAAGCCCTTTAATAGCTTCAAATGGCTAAACGGGTGCATAATTTTACAGTAATCTCGCTATTGCTTTTTAATGCACAACCTAAACAACAAAGTACTGGAGAAACTAAAGGGCCTGTCCCTCTTGGGAGTCATTTATGCTCAAAGATTTTGTGAATCCCAAAATCCTGGGGCGCTGCACACGACCGCGCGTCACTGCCTACGTCACCACGCACCATGCGCGCGTAATGCACGCCATGCGCGCATCACGTGTACGTTGTTACGCGTAAATGATGTCATGTAAATGACTCGCAAATGACTCGAAACAGGCCCTTCGGCCCACTGAGTCCATGCCGACCAGCAATTACCCCGTACACCAGCTCAATCCTACACACTATGGACCATTTACAATTTTTACCAAAGCCAATTGTTGCTAGGCTTTGTGCCTGCCCAATGCATGATGTTGAGGCTCTCATAAACATTCAAGTAGATCCTCCTTCACTTGGCTAGAGATTCCCAGGAGTCAGTGGGAATGCTGCATTTCTTCAAGAAGTTGATAAGCACATCCTTGAATTTTTTTCCTCTGGTGAACTGGAAATATCTTCGCATAACAATGATCAAGGTAGAGGTGTCTCATATTGAGCACGTGCATGAGCCCCTTTCATTTATAACCATAGAAAGTGATAGAGACACATAACATGAATAAATCATCAGCCCACTGAGTCTGATAAACCAGACCGTTACAGTGATTCTACATTAATCCTATTTTTCATTGTCCCCACATTCTCATCAACTCCCTCAAGATGTTACTACGATTTGGCGATATTTCCCAATGAAACATTACACCTGGAAGATATGAGACTCCTCCTCGCAGGCAAAGCAGACCACTTCCAAACGACGTGGTCTGCATTTATGGACTTACTACAAGCATAAGGTGCAACAGTAATTTAAAAAATAAATGGTGCCAGGATCTGGTAACGGGGGGTGAAAAATATGGTTGGTAGATCCCTTTTTGCGTAGTTTATTTTATAATAGAGCGATTGTTTCTCGTTCTTTCTTTCTTTTCTAGGGCCTATTTCTTAATTTTCTTCTCTAATATCTTTCTAATGGGCTCTTTTCCCAACACTTTCCTGCACTATCACGACTCTTTCTCACTTTCCTTACTTCTTTTATTTCTATCTCTCTTAAAGCTCAAAAAATGAAGGGGTACAACAAATGTAATAAGATATATGTGGTGTGTATTACTGTAACTTATTGTACTTCTAATAAAAATAAACAAACAAATAAATAAATAAATAAATAAATAGATGAATAAATAAATAAATAAATAAATAACAAGAAATAGATCCAAAGGCAGAGAGGAATTCCCACCTGCCACCTGCCCTTTCATCTACCTGATTCTTTGTGAAAGTTTGGTTAGATTCAACAAATGATTTCTGACATTTTTTGCTCAACAGACTCGGTTCTGAAACTACAGAACAAATGCAGAACCATATTCAGTGAATATGTTATAAAATCAGCATTTCATCCTCGAAATTATGTTTATGGAAGCTCATATTTATTTCAAAATGTTCATATACCTGTTAAACCAGTTACTAGTATATTAGCAATTAATTTGTTTAAATACATTGTAAATTATTACAATGATCTAATTTAATATTGACTTTGGTCACATTGTATCAACACAGAGCAACTGTCGTGTTTCCGATAATATAGGTTTTATCAGATAATTTCAGGTTTTCATAATGTAGTAACTTCTTCTGCGACTACATTATGTAAACGGAATTAAACTGACACTTCATGTAACACAGGTTTTGTCAGATCAAGATGCAAAATGATTATCTCACACTCAATGGGCAGAAATGTGTTTGGCTCAGGAAAGGGAACACAGGAATGTCATTGTATTAGTCTAAGCCTTGGACAAGTAAATAATTTCAGTGAAAAGCACTTGTTCCCATAGACCACCAACCCATTGTTCCAAAGTGAAGGCTGGCATTTGGCAGATTGTGTAGATTGTCTTAGCGTGAGCTTTCCGGCAACATGGCACTGGATACTGGCATTCTGAAATATAGACAGAAAATGTTAGAAATACTAAGCAGATCAGGCTGCATCTGTGGGAAGAGAAACAGCTAAGTTTGTTAAGTTGCAGGGAGGGTGGTGGAGGTGACGGTGGGTGAGAAGGGGGGGGAGGGGGTGTAGGGAGGTGGAGATTCTCTCGAACAGGGTAAAAGCAGGGCGACCACATGTACAAGGTTGTAAATGGGAGCAGAATTTATGAGGTAGAATTGAGTGAATGGGAGCAGTCCGAGAGTGAGATCACTGTCAAAAGTTTGTAGGGATTCAAAATGCAGAGCAAGAAATCAAACCCACATTGAATGTGTCCTCCACTCCCAGGTCAGCCAATCTGGAGAGGTCGATGAAATCTATTTATGTCACATCCAGCGTCTCTGTGGATTAAACCCTCAGTTTAAACTTGTGAGGGAACTGAAGCTGGAGCTGGTTGACTGATGGATCAAAGTGTCACAGATAGGAGTTGTAGTGAGGTGGCCACATCTAACGTGAAGGCAGAAAGCAGATGGGTGACCTTCAGGGAAAGTGAGTCGGCAGAGGGGGCAGGAAGCCCCTGTGGCTAATATCTCTAAAAACAAGTATGTGCTTTTAGGAGTTGTTGGCTGGGATGATTGTTCAGAGGAGAGTAACATAGAAACATAGAAAATATGTGCAGGAGGAGGCCATTCGGCCCTTCGAGCCAACAACGCCATTCATTGTGATCATGGCTGATCGCCCCTATCAGTAACCCGTGCCTGCCTTCTCCCCATATCCCTTGACTCCACTAGCCCCTAGAGCTCTATCTAACTCTCTCTTAAATCCATCCAGTGATTTGGCCTCCACTGCCCTCTGTGGCAGGGAATTCCATAAATTCACAACTCTCTGGGTGAAAAAGTTTTTTATCACCTCAGTCTTAAATGACCTCCCCTTTATTCTAAGACCATGGCCCCTGGTTCTGGACTCGCCCAACATTGGGAACAATTTTCCTGCATCTAGCTTGTCCAGTCCTTTTATAATTTTATATGTTTCTATAAGATGCCCCCTCATCCTTCTAAACTCCAGTGAATACAAGCCTAGTCTTTTCAATCTCTCCTCATATAGATATAGATATGCCATTTATTGTCACTATACATGTACAGTGAAACTGAAAGCTGCTCGTACTCAGTGCATACATACAATTTTACACAAAAAACAAGAAACAGAAAAACAAAACAGAAGGGAGATGGGGGGGGGGGGAATAGGTGCACAAATTCTACGGCGCTACATACATATATACATATATACAGATGGAAGTCCGTGTTGGGCGGTGTAGTCAGTGCATGTGTGGATTTGAATCTATGGTAGATATAATTCTCGGGAAGCAGCTATTCCTGAGTCTGTTTGTCCTGGATTTGATGCACCTATAGCGCCTTCCAGAGGGCAGCAGGTCGAACAGTCCAAACGCAGGATGGGAGCTGTCTTTGGTGATCTTCTTTGCCCTGCTAAGGCAGCGGGAGGTGTAGATGTCCATCAGGGAGGGGAGAGGGCAACCAATGATCCTCTGCGCTGTCCTGGTTACCCTCTGAAGCCTCTCCCTGTCTGCCATGGTGCAGCTGCCATACCATGCTGTAATGCAGTATGTCAGCAGGCTCTCGATGGACGAGCGGTAGAAGGTCAGCAGCAGGTTAGAGTCCAGGTTGTGCTTCCTGAGGACTCTCAGGAAGTGCAGCCGCTGCTGAGCCTTCTTGATGACCGCTGTCGTGTTGTCCGTCCAGGAGATGTCAGCCGCGATATGGACGCCGAGAAACCGGAAGGTGTTGACCCTCTCCACACACTCGCCGTTAATGTGTAGGGGGACTAAGTCGGTGCTGTGCCTCCTGAAGTCGACAATGAGCTCTTTTGTTTTCCTGGTGTTCAGAGCCAGATTGTTTTCTGAGCACCAGGTTGTCAACTTCAGGACTTCCTCTCTGTAGGCTGCCTCGTCTCCCTTTGAAATAAGTCCGACCACAGTAGTGTCGTCAGCAAATTTGACGATGCGGTTGTTGTTGTGGGCCGGACTACAGTCGTAGGTGTAGAGACAGTATAAGAGGGGGCTTAGCACACAGCCCTGTGGGGAACCGGTACTCAACCTGCGAGTGGAGGAGAGGTGGGGGCCAAGTCTCACAGTCTGGGGCCGGTTTGTGAGGAAATCCTTAATCCAGGCACATGTGACAGTGGGGAGGCCGAGAGTGACCAGTTTACCAATGAGGATGTCCGGGATGATTGTGTTAAAGGCTGAACTAAAATCCACAAAGAGCATCCGGACGTAGCTCTGCCCCTGCTCCAGATGGCTCAGCACAGAGTGGAGAGCTACGGTGATGGCGTCTTCTGTGGATCTGTTTTGGCGATAAGCGATAAGCGAATATGACAGTCCCGCCATCCCAGGGATCAATCTCGTGAACCTACGCTGCACTGCCTCAATCACAAGGATGTCCTTCCTCAAATTAGGAATGGATGTACAGAGTGACATGCCCTCATTTATAAAGAGGACTGTGCTTGGAGTTGGTGAACACTGAGGAAGATAGTCATAGACCGTACAATGATAGGGACAGGCTGGGCTGGGAAATGACGGATGAAGTTTAATACCAAGAAGTGTGATGTGATGTAATTTGTTAGAACAAATAGGTTGAGAGAGCATAGACTAAATGGTGCAGGTCGAGGAGTATAGGGATAGAGAGTGAAGCAACACAGAAGTAGTCCCTGTGGTCCACTGAGTCCTCTTTGACCATTAAGCACCCATTTATACTCATCCTGTTTTTTAGTCTCCCCAAATTTCCCATTAATCAGCTATAGAATTGCCTCTCACCTATATACTGGGGTCAATTTGTATTGGGCAATAAACATGGGGAGAAAATTGGAACATCCAGAGGAAACCCTCATGAAGACCGAGAGAATACGCAAAGTTAAAGCAAACAGAAGCAGAGGTCAGGATTGAACAGTGAGTCAACAACTCCACTCACTGTGAGTGCACAGTCATTATTCCTCACAAATGGACACGCATGTTATGACCATGTTATGCAAAACAGATTGAATCCATAAACAAAGACACAGAGTACATAAACATTCAGTTTGACTTGGACGAAACACTGGTCAGGCCACACCTGTAGCCATGATTCCAGGAATAAAGAATTGCATCTCTAAGGATAAAATAAAACCTGGAAGCTCAGAACTCCTGAGCACAGATCGGAGCGATGAAAGTTTAGAAAACATTTTGTAGAAGTTTAAATTGGGAGGATAGAGGGAAGCAGTTTCCTGGTACTCTAACAAGCAAGAGATTTAAAACTTTTAATCAAAACATAGAAGGAGCTGTGAAGAAAGATTTTTTTTTAACTCAAAAGGTACATTAAAACTCTGACAATGCAGGGCTTTGGTGGAGTCAGACCAGCAGACTTTCTGGACAATTTTATGTTATAGAACATAGAATCATATGATAGACAATTGACAATAGACAATCGGTGCAGGAGTAGGCCATTCAGCCCTTCGAGCCAGCCATTCAATGTGATCATGGCTGATCATCCCCAATCAGTACCCCGTTCCTGCCTTCTCCCCATTTCCCCTGACTCTGCTATCTTTAAGAGCCCTATCTAGCTCTCTCTTGAAAGGATCCAGAGAACCGGCCTCCACCGCCCTCTGAGGCAGCGAATTCCACAGACTCACAACAGGAACAGACTCCAGCCGATGAGTTCTATGCTAACCACGACCCAACAAACCTTTAATTTACTTTTTTTTCATGTTGTGGGAGCAAAATTAGGCCATATGGCCCATCGAGACTGCTCCGCCATTCAATCATGGCTGATCTCACTTTCCTCTCTCAACCACATTCTCCTGCCTTCTCCCCCATAATCAAGAACCTATCAATTTCCATTTTAAAATACCCAAAGACTTTGCCTCCACTGCTGTCTGTGGCAATTAATTCCACAGATTCACCACCCTCTGGCTGCTGAAAGTTTCAATGAGATCCACCCCCCTCATCCTTCTGAACTCCAGCGAGCACAGGCCCAGAGCTGTCAAACAGTCATCATACATTAACCCAATTATACCCAGGATCATTCTCGTAAATGTCCTCTGGGCCCTCTCCAAAGCTAGCACATCCCTCCTCAAATATGGGGCTAGACCTGCTCACAATACTAGTCAGACCACATTATGTGGTCTGACTAGTTCTCCATGAAGCCTCGGCATTACATTCCTGCTTTTATATTCTAGTCCTCCCGAAATGAATACTAACATTGCATTTACCTTCCTTACTCCTGATTCAACCTGCAAATTAACCTTTTGGAAATCCTGCACCAGCACTCCCAAGTCCCTTTGCACCTTCAATTTCTGAATCCTCTCCCCATTTAGAAGTAGTCTATGTCTTTTTTGGAGCTACCAAAGTGCATAACTCTGCACACTTTGCAATGCTGTATTCCATCTGCCTCTTCTTTGCTCACTCTCTCAACCTGTCCAAGTCCTTCTGCAGACTGCCTTCTTCCTCTACACTACATGATCCTCCACCTATCTTTGTATCATCCGCAAACCTGACTACAAAGCCTTCAATTCCATCGTCCAAATATCAACATACAACATGGTGGACTCAACACCTATCCCTGCAGAACACCACTAGCCACCAGCAGACAATCAGAGAAAGCCCCCTTTATTCCCACTTTGTGCCTTCTACCATTCAGCCAATCTTCTATTAATGCCAATATCGTGCCAAATGGTATTCTAATTATTTATTCCAGTGAACTAGAAAAGTTGAATAGAGCTCAGGAAATGGGGACCCAGTGAGTGAAAGGAGCGCAACATTACTGGATGAACCAGGTGCCACATCATTGAGATTTCCAAATTGCTGGATAGAAGATGACTGCAGTTTTACTGTGGCTAGAATCTGAAATATATTGAGTGCTTTCAATGGGAACTGGATCAGCAGTTGAGAGAATAATTTGCAGGGCTAAGGGGGAAGGATCTTATAGAAACTTACAAAATTCTTAAGGGGTTGGACAGGCTCGATGCAGGAAGATTGTTCCCGATGTTGGGGAAGTCCAGAACAAGGGGTCACAGTTTAAGGATAAAGGGGAAATCTTTTAGGACCGAGATGAGAAAAACATTTTTCACACAGAGAGTGGTGAATCTCTGGAATTCTCTGCCACAGAAGGTAGTTCAGGCCAGTTCATTGGCTATATTTAAGAGGGATTTAGATGTGGCCCTTGTGGCTAAAGGGATCAGGGGTTTTGGAGAGAAGGCAGGTACAGGATACCGAGTTGGATGATCAGCCATGATCATATTGAATGGCGGTGCAGGCTTGACGGGCCGAATGGCCTACTCCTGCAGGAGATCGGGATTAATGAGCCTGCTCTACTAGCAGCCACAGAGGTTCAATGGGCTGAGCTGTCTGACCCATAAAAACATGCCCTTTGATAGGTTCAAAGGGCATGTTACGTGGATAGATTTCCCATTCTGAAAGATGGAAAACATGAGGATGTTTGTGTTATTCCTTTGGCTTCCACACAGAGTTCTCTGATTCCGGACAGAAGGCTGGGACTGGCATTTACTGGAAGTGGAAAGCTGCACTTCAACCCTGGCCTAAGAAGCCTGAGCTTCTCACGATTAAATGTGTAAAAGCTGGTACGCTTTCCCAAACTTTGCCAGTAAGTGTGTAGAGGACCATGTGCTAAAGAAGTCAATCCAAATATTCCCCATCCGATAAAACCGTGTCGAGGGTCAAAAACTTCAAATTCCTGGGCGTGCATATTTCCGAAGACCATTCCTGGACCGAGCACACTGATGCAATTATAAAGAAGGCGCATCAGACCCTGAGAAGATTACAGAGATTCAAAGAGGATTCTCCTTAACTTCTGCAGGTGCACAGTAGAGAGCATACTGACTGGTTGCATCGTGGGCTGGTTGGGCAACTTGAACGTCCAGGACGGGAAAATACTGCAAAAAGTTGTGACCACTGCCCAGTCCATCACCGGCAGTGCAACAGACTATTATTTATTATTAATGCACTATATTTGTTATTTATTGAGTATGTGTGCAAGTGTATGCACACACTGAACTTTTCTTCTTCTCCCAATATGTATTATGTTTACATATTCTGTTGTGCTGCAGCAAGTAAGAATTTCATTGTCCTATCTGGGACATATGACAATAAAACTCTTTTGACTCTTGAACTGAGAGATTCTTTCCTTCGTGAAGACCAAGTCCAAGATGTTCCAGTCAGGTTTTCCTGACCGGTACAAGAAATTTGGTACAAACTTCGCAAAGCAATCATGGACATCCAAGACATTTAAGAAGGAACTGCAGATGCCGGAAAATCGAAGGTAGACAAAAGATCATGTTCAAGTTCGTGAGTTTATTGTCATGTGTCCCTGTATAGAACAATGAAATTCTTGCTTTGCTTAAGCACACAGAACATAGTAGGCATTTACTACAAACAGATAAATGTGTCCATATACCATGATAAGTGCTGGAGAAACTCAGCGGGTGCGGCAGCATCTATGGAGTGAAGGAAATAGGCAACGTTTCGGTCCAAAACCCTTCTTCAGACCTACCTTGTCTACCTACGGACATCCAAGAACCAATTCCAGACCAAGTTAGATGAGTTTAATTTAGGTTAGTTTAGTTTAGTTTAGTTTAGTTTAGTTCCTGACCTGTACAAGACCAGGTCAAACCAGAGTCCCAGACTAATGACACAGACAAGCATAGTCAGGTAGTATCACCAGCAACAACATTTCTCCCTGCCTGATGAGCTCAATGAATTCTATGCTTGTTATGAACAGAAGGTCACTGGAATGACATCTCTAGCCATCGATTTCGGGAAGTGCGGTGGAGAACACACAACATCAATAGTGCTTAAAGTGGAGATGGTCAAGAGCTTCACGTGCCTAGGTGTAAATATCCTGTAATAAAAAGGAACTGCAGATGATGGTTTATATAAACGATAGACACAAAATGCTGGAATAACTCAGCGGATCAGGCAGTATCTCTAGAAAAAATCAATAGGTGACATTTCGGGTCGGGGCCATTCTTCAGACAGATTTCAGGGGGGATGGGGAACTGGAAGCAAGAAACAAAACATAAAAGTATAAATCGGGGCAGCAACAGATTAGCGCAGGCAGGGTAGTTCCCTGAGAGGTTAATTATTGGTTTGGGACGGTATGATCCCAAGAGGAATATTTTGTTGCAAACTGCTTAACCGACTTTTAGTGGAGTAAGTGGGAGTAAGGGGGGAGAGGAAGGGGGGAGGTATAAATATCCTGGACCAACTATATTGACGCCACTGCCAAAACACTTCAGTAACTCTACATCCTCAGAAAGCTAAGGAAATTCGGCATGACTCCAGTGACACCTATCAATTTTCTCAGACGCACCTTAGAAAACATCCTATCTGGATGCATCAAACATAGAAACATAGAAATTAGGTGCAGGAGTAGGCCATTCGGCCCTTCGAGCCTGCACGGCCATTCAATATGATCATGGCTGATCATCCAACTCAGTATCCCGTACCTGCCGTCTCTCCATACCCCCTGATCCCCTTAGCCACAAGGGCCACATCTAACTCCCTCTTAAATATAGCCAATGAACTGGCCTCGACTACCCTCTGTGGCAGAGAGTTCCAGAGATTCACCACTCTAAGCCTGGTCATCTAAGCCTTAATCAAAGCCTGGTATGGCAACTGCTCAGCCCAAGACCACGAGAACCCAGTTCGCCACACTAACCAACCTTCCCCCATGCCATTGACTCCATCTATATTTCATGCCAGCTCAGGAAAGCATGTAACATAATGTCACACCACCTCATTCTCCTTTCTAGCCTTCCCTGTAGGCAGAAGATGAGGAAAGCTTGAAAGTACATATCACCAGATTCAAGGACAGCTTCTTCCCTGCTTTTACCAGACTCTTGAATGGATTTCTCATAAGCTATAAGAAATCCCTATCTTAACCATATAACCATATAACAATTACAGCACGGAAACAGGCCATCTCGACCCTTCTAGTCCGTGCCGAACACATAATCTCCCCTAGTCCCATATACCTGCGCTCAGACCATAACCCTCCATTCCCTTCCCATCCATATAACTATCCAATTTATTTTTAAATGATAAAAACGAACCTGCCTCCACCACCTTCACTGGAAGCTCATTCCACACAGCTACCACTCTCTGAGTAAAGAAGTTCCCCCTCATGTTACCCCTAAACTTCAGTCCCTTAATTCTCAAGTCATGTCCCCTTGTTTGAATCTTCCCAACTCTCAGTGGGAAAAGCTTTTTCACGTCAACTCTGTCTATTCCTCTCATCATTTTAAAAACCTCTATCAAGTCCCCCCTTAACCTTCTGCGCTCCAAAGAATAAAGCCCTAACTTGTTCAACCTTTCTCTGTAACTTAGTTGCTGAAACCCAGGCAACATTCTAGTAAATCTCCTCTGTACTCTTTCTATTTTGTTGACGTCCTTCCTATAATTAGGCGACCAAAATTGTACACAATACTCCAGAATTGGCCTCACCAATGCCTTGTACAATTTTAACATTACATCCCAACTTCTATACTCAATGCTCTGATTTATAAAGGCCAGCACACCAAAAGCTTTCTTTACCACCCTATCTACATGAGATTCCACTTTCAGGGAACTGTGCACAGTTATTCCCAGATCCCTCTGTTCACCTACATTCTTCAATTCCCTACCATTTACCATGTACGTCCTATTTTGATTTGTCCTGCCAAGATGTAGCACCTCACACTTATCAGCATTAAACTCCATCTGCCATCTTTCAGCCAACTCTTCCAACTGGCATAAATCTCTCTGTAGACTTTGAAACTCTACTTCATTACCCGCAACCCCACCTATCTTAGTATCATCTGCATACTTACTAATCCAATTTACCACACCATCATCCAGATCATTGATGTACATGACAAACAACAGTGGACCCAACACAGATCCCTGTGGCACCCCACTCGTCACTGGCCTCCAACCTGACAAACAACCATCCACCATTACTCTCTGGCATCTCCCATTCAGCCACTGTTGAATCCATCTTGCTACTCCACCATTAATACCCAACCATTGAACCTTCTTAACCAACCTTCCATGAGGAACCTTGTCAAAGGCCTTACTGAAGTCCATATACACAACATCCACTGCGTTACCCTCATCAATTTCCCGAGTAACATCTTCAAAAAATTCAAGAAGATTAGTTAAACATGACCTTCCAGGCACAAATCCATGTTGACTGTTCCTAATCAGACCCTGTTTATCCAGATGCTTATATATATTATCTCTAAGTATTCTTTCCATTAATTTGCCCACCACTGACGTCAAACTAACAGGTCTATAATTGATAGGTTTACTCTTAGACTCCTTTTTAAACAATGGAACAACATGCACAGTACGCCAATCCTCCGGCACTATTCCCGATCTTCTAATCCACATCAATGCAGACCTTGCACTGTTTTAATCTGCAATTTCTCTGTAGCTGTAAACCCTATATTTCTCCACTCTGTTTCTTTTCACTTTTGCACCACTTGATGTAGTGATGAATGTCATGACTTGCCTGGATACCAAGGCAAAACCCTTTATCTTGGTACATGTAACTATAATAACACAGCAAACCAGGCCAGATGGACTTATTGGCTTTTAAGTTGAAGATATGTCCTGTTATTTTCATGAAGCTGTTACACATAAATATTTCAGAGCTATTGTGCAGTGTTGTAGTCTCTTAAGCACAATAGGTTAAACTGTCAACTAACTGAAGATTTTCAGAGGAATGATGCATTTCAAAAGATTGTGAGTAGCTATTTCCCCATTTGGGGGAGAACAGACCCAAGCAGACAAGTCTGTAAACCTTCAGCTTGGTTGATTAGAGGTGAAGTCAGCAAGCATTGTGTGTTCAAACTAGATTGAAACTATCGAATTCTCTTCCCCCTGTAATACTGTTGTGGCTGAGTCGGTTGAAAAGTTTCAAAAGGGAGATGAATAGATTTCTATCAGGCAAGCAGATTAAAGGTTACAAAACCAAGGCAGGCAGTTGGGGTTAAGATTGCTGATCATCCCAAGTCAAACCTAGTGGTACAGGGGACCAAGTGGCTTCTTGCTTGTCCCGTGTTGCCCATAGATGTTGCATGTGGATGAAGTGACCATTTAGTACAATCATATGTTGCCTGCTGGACACTGATGGAGCACGGTGGTGTTTCCCAGTGATGTTGCTTGTTAGTGCTGTCTCGTTCTGTTGCTTGTTGATATTGCTTGCTGTTGCTTCATTTGCTGTTGCCCTTGTGAATGTTGCTTCCTGGTGTTGCCGACTAATGTAACCTGTTGATTTTGCTTGGTGATGTTGCTGAGTAGAACTACTTTGTGAAGTTGGCTTGTGACTTGGCATGCTGATGTGGCGAGCAATGTTAGAGAGTTACAGTTACATTGCTTGGAAACAGGTCCTTCGGCCCAGCTTGTCCATACTGTTCACTTTGCCTAACCAACTAAACCCACTTATCCTGATCCTGACTGATATCCTCCCAAACCTTTCCAATCAATGGACCTGTGTAAGTGTATCTCTAGAGATGCTGCCTGAGTTCCTCCAGCACTTTGAGAATTCCAGCATCTGCGGTTCCTTGTGTCTCTCTGCTGATCCAATCCCTATAAGCGTGTTCATATAAAAGTAATTCCTGCACCCCCACCCCTATCAGAGTTTAAAAAAACTATGTAGAACAGTCAGGAGATGTTTAAAGAATGGAAGGTACACAAAAAAGCTGGAGAAACTCAGCGGGTGCAGCAGCATCTATGGAGCGAAGGAAATAGGCAACGTTTCGGGCCGAAACCCTTCTTCAGACTGATCGGGGGGGGGGGGGAGGGGGCGGGGAGAAGCCCCCTCTCTGTGATGCCCCCTGCCCTCCAAAAAGCTTTTACCTTTCTTCTCCCCCCCCCCCCCCCCCCCCCCCCCCCCCCCGATCAGTCTGAAGAAGGGTTTCGGACCAAAACGTTGCCTATTTCCTTCGCTCCATAGATGCTGCTGCACCCGCTGAGTTTCTCCAACTTTTTTGTGTACCTTCGATTTTCCAGCATCTGCAGTTCCTTCTTAAACACAGATGTTTAAAGAATGTTTTTTTTTAACTAGTCAATGGTTAATAGTTAGAGTCAAATGAGCAGCCTGCATGAAAAGTTATTCTTCAACATACTTCATCTTTTGGATGCTTTCTTGGAATACAAAGGGTTGTCGGAACTGGCAGCATTTATAAATAATCCTGGTCAATGGCAATTTAAAAATAGTCCCCGATGCAATTATTTTCCAATACAGTTGTATGATGTGGTAAGATTTTTCATCATAAAGAAGTAGTAGTTGTGTAAGGTGAATTTCTTCGATACTTTTGCAATGCCGTTTATGTAATCCAGAATACTGCAACAGTATGTGGCATCCTTCAACTGTTGGGTAACTGTGTCCATGTACAACAGATGAGAGTTGCCCAACATCCCTCCACCCTGAAAAACAAGCCGTGCTTGCATCATCAGGCCTCTTGACTATACAATCATTGCAACAACTGGTGTATTTGTACTTAACATCTACCGATTTCATAGTCCACTCATTTCATTTCTGTTAATTTCTAACTGCCTTCTCAAGTCACGTGTCCTCACATGTGTCTTAATTTGCACATTCTTTGTGGAAAAAGATAATAGATGATAGATTTAAATTATACGTGGATAATTCAGCCACTGCACTTTGTAGGAACTCTGAAGGTGAGTTCCACAAATACAATGCTGTCCAATAGATTCCATAAAAATGTCTTTTTTTGCATAAAAATAGTAGGTATATTAGATATAATCCACTGAGGCAACAGCATTAGCAAGACTTAACCATATAACAATAACCATATAACAATTACAGCACGGAAACAGGCCATCTCGACCCTTCTAGTCCGTGCCGAACACATAATCTCCCCTAGTCCCATATACCTGCGCTCAGACCATAACCCTCCATTCCCTTCCCATCCATATAACTATCCAATTTATTTTTAAATGATAAAAACGAACCTGCCTCCACCACCTTCACTGGAAGCTCATTCCACACAGCTACCACTCTCTGAGTAAAGAAGTTCCCCCTCATGTTACCCTTAAACTTCAGTCCCTTAATTCTCATGTCATGTCCCCTTGTTTGAATCTTCCCTACTCTCAGTGGGAAAAGCTTTTCCACGTCAACTCTGTCTATCCCTCTCATCATTTTAAAAACCTCTATCAAGTCCCCCCTTAACCTTCTGCGCTCCAAAGAATAAAGCCCTAACTTGTTCAACCTTTCTCTGTAACTTAGTTGCCGAAACCCAGGCAACATTCTAGTAAATCTAAGAATGTCAGAGTAAATTACATACATGCTCTTTCAATGGGACTGTTATTCTTTATCATGGCTCAATTCATGTTTGTACCATTGCTCACTCAGGAGATGATCCGTTAAAAATCTCTTGTCAAGTCATGAAGACTTTCTCAGAGTTGGCATTTCAGTGTATTTGTGAAGGAATGCAACACTGGATATGCTGTTTCTCATTAACTTCAACATCAAGATAACATCAAGTTATGGGGAGTGAATCATGTTTTTCCACAGAACTTTTTAAATTGGATCTTACTCTTTTTTTGGGGGGGGGGGGGGGGGGGGGGGTTTCCCCAGAGATGGATTTATTAGAATTCAGTGCCCAAACTGCATAGAAACATAGAAACATAGAAAAATAGTAAGTAATGTAAGTAAGTTTGTATTGGCCAAGTATTCACATACAAGGAATTTTCCTTGGTGCTCTGCCCACAAGTAACAACATGACATACAGTGACAGTTACGAATGACTCAACACTAAACATTAATAATAATAAAACATTAATGATAAAACACCATTGATCAAGCATGTGAACATAGATGCAGGAATAGGTCATTTGGCCCTTCGAGCCAGCACCACCATTGATAGATACATAAATACATAGAAAATAGGTGCAGGAGTAGGCCATTCGGCCCTTCGAGCCTGCACTGCCATTCAATATGATCATGGCTGATCATCCAACTCAGTATCCCCTACCTGCCTTCCCTCCATACCCACTGATCCCTTTAGCCACAAGGGCCACATCTAACTCCCTCTTAAATATAGGCAATGAACTGGCCTCAACTACCCTCTGTGGCAGAGAGTTCCTGAGATTCACCACTCTCTGTTTGAAAAATGTTTTTCTCATCTCGGTCTTAAAGGATTTCCCCCTTATCCTTAAGCTGTGACCCCTTGTCCTGGACTTCCTTAACATCGGGAACAATCTTCCTGCATCTAGCCTGTCCAACTCCTTAAGAATTTTGTAAGTTTCTATAAGATCCCCCCTCAATCTTCTAAATTCTAGCGAGTACAAGCCGAGTCTATCCAGTCTTTCTTCATATGAAAGTCCTGACTTCCCAGGAATCAGTCTGGTGAACCTTCTCTGCACTCCCTCTATGGCAATAATGTCCTTCCTCAGATTTGGAGACCAAAACTGTACGCAATACTCCAGGTGTGGTCTCACCAAGACCCTAGATTCAATATGATCATGGCTGATCATCTGAAATCAGTATCCTGTTCCTGCTTTTTCCCCATATCCCTTGGTTCCTTTAGCCCAAATGAGCTAAATCTTACTCTCGCTTGAAAACATCCAGTGAATTGGCCTCTGCTCCCTTCTGTGACAGAGAATTCCACAGATTCACAACTCTCTGGGTAAAGAAATTTTTCCTCATCTCAGTCTTAAATGGCCTACCCCTTATTCTTAAACTGGGACCCCTGGTTCTTGACTCAACCAGCATCAGGAACATTTTTCTTGCATCTTGCCCGTCCAATCCCAGTGAATACAAACCCAGTCAACCCATTCTTTCATCATATGTCAGTCCCGCCAGCCCGGGAATTAACCTGGTGAACCTATGCTGCACTCCCTCAATAGCAATAATGTTCTTCCTCAAATTAGGAGACCAAATTGCACACAACACTCCAGGTGCGGTCTCATCTGGGGCCTGTACAACTGCAGTAGGACCTCCTTGCTCCCAAACTCAAATTCTCTCACAATGAAGTCCAACATGCCTTTGCTTTTTGCACTGTCTGCTGCACCTGCATGCTTACTTTCAGTGACTGATGTCCAAGCACACCCAGGTCTCGTTGTACACCCACGTCTCTTTTCCTAATTTGACCCCATTCAGATAATAATCTGCCTGCCTGTTCTACTGCAGTTGTACAGGGTCTTGGTGAGACCACACCTGGAGTATTGAGTACAGTTTTGGTCTCTAAATCTGAGGAAGGACATTATTGCCATAGAGGGAGTGCAGAGAAGTTTCACCAGACTGATTCCTGGGATGTCAGGACTGTCTTATGAAAAAAGACTGGATAGACTTGGTTTGTACTCTCTAGAATTTAGGAGATTGAGAGGGGATCTTATAGAAACTTACAAAATTCTTAAGGGGTTGGACAGGCTAGATGCAGGAAGATTGCTCCCGATGTTGGGGAAGTCCAGGACAAGGGGTCACAGCTTAAGGATAAGGGGGAAATCCTTTAAAACCGAGATGAGAAGAGCTTTTTTCACACAGAGAGTGGTGAATCTCTGGAAGTCTCTGCCACAGAGGGTAGTCGAGGCCAGTTCATTGGCTATATTTAAGAGGGAGTTAGATGTGGCCCTTGAGGCTAAGGGGATCAGAGGGTATGGAGAGAAGGTACGGGATACTGAGTTGGATGATCAGCCATGATCATATTGAATGGCGGTGCAGGCTCGAAGGGCCGAATGGCCTACTCCTGCACCTAATTTCTATGTTTCTATGTTTCTATGTTCTTGCCACCAAAGTGGATAACTTCACATTTATCCACATTATACTGCATCTGCCATGCATCTGCCCACTCACCCAACCTATCCAAGTCACCCTGCAGTCTCATAACATCCTCCTTGCAGTTCACACCACCACCCAGCTTTGTGTCATACGCAAACTTGGAGATGTCACATTTAATTCCGTCATCTATATCGTTAAAATATATTGTAAATAACTGGGGTCTAAGCATCAAGCCTTGTGGCACCCCACTCGTCACTGCGCTGTTTGGTGAGGAGATACCTTCTCTTCGACAGCACACCTGTGGGGAACTTTGCAGGATGAGGTGGAGGGGTGAGAGCTGTGGATCAGGCAAATATAAAGGTTGTGTTAGAGTTGGGAAAGATGGTGGCCATCTGTGATCATTAGTTGATTGTAGGATTCCGTGTTGGTGAATAAGTTACCATAATTATGCAGACGACACACAAATCTACATAACCATATCACCAGGGGACTATGGTCCATTGCAAAAACTGAATAAGTACATCGAACAAATCAACGATTGGACGTGCCAAACCTTTCTTCAATTAAATGAAGGCAAAACTGAGGTCGTTGTTTTTGGAGCCAAAGAGGAATGATTAAGGATCACAGCTTAAGGATAAGGGGGAAATCCTTTAAAACTGAGATGAGAAGAACGTTTTTCACACAGAGAGTGGTGAATCTCTGGAACTCTCTGCCACAGAGGGTAGTCGAGGTCAGTTCATTGGCTATATTTAAGAGGGAGTTAGATGTGGCCCTTGTGGCTAAGGGGATCAGAGGGTATGGAGAGAAGGCAGGTACGGGATACTGAGTTGGATGATCAGCCATGATCATATTGAATGGCGGTGCAGGCTCGAAGGGCCGAATGGCTTACTCCTGCACCTAATTTCTATGTTTCTATGTTTCTATGATTAAAAGTCAGTACTCAGCATTAATCGGCAATGTTAAAAGCCAGAACTCTTGGTGTAATCATGGACTCAGACCTGAATTTCTACCGCCACTTTAAGACAATTACTAAGTCAGCCTACTATCACCTTAAGAATATATCAAGGGTTTAAGGACTTAAGGTTCAGCAGGATTTGGAAAAACTTGTCCATGCATTTATATTCAGTAGACGTGACTACTGTAATGCTGTCTTCACAGGTCTCCTTAAAAAATCGATTAGACAACTTCAGCTGATTCAGAACGCTGCTGCTCGAGTCCTCTCGAAGACCAAGAAAGTGGATCACATCACTCCTGTTTTGAGGTCTTTACACTGGCTTCTGCTCTGTCAAAGAATTGATTTCAAAATATTACTGTTGGTTTATAAAGCACTGAATGGTCTAGGGTCTACATACATTTCTGATCTGCTGCTACATCATGAACCATCCAGACCTCTGAGGTTGTCTGGGGCAGGTCTGCTTTCTGTCCCCAGAGTCAGAACTAAACATGGAGAAGCAGCGTTTAGTTTTTATGCACCGCATATATGGAACAAACATCAAGAAAAATGCAGGTCCACTCCAACTCTCAGTTCTTTTAAATCGGGGCTGAAGACTTTTCTGTTTGACTCTGCTTCTAATTACTTTTAATTTTAATTAAATTAAATAAGTATTAATTTCTAACACTGCACTGTAATTTTTATTCTTGTATTTTATACTTGTCATTCTATTTTAGCTTGTTTTTATTTTCTATTCTTTTTAATGACTGTTTTTAATTGCTTTTGATTATTTTTTAATGCTTTGTGTAAAGCACTTTGAATTGCCTTGCTGCTGAAATGTGCTATATAAATAAACTTCCTTGCTTGCTCGCTTTAATCAGGGGGGGGTGAATCTAAAGAAGGGTCTCGACCTGAAACATCACCTATTAACATTCTCCAGAGATGCTGCCTGACCTACTGAGTTACTACAGCACCCTGGACACAACCTGGGCACAACCTTCCCACCCTGGACACAACCTATCCCACCTGCTGCCCTCTGGCAGACGGTGCAGGTCTTTCAAAACTCGCACAAACAGACTCAGAAACAGCTTCTACCCCATAGCCATACGTGTACTTGACAATGCAAAATAAGTAATAACACTCACATTCAACTGAATGGTTCTACCTCAGCTGCTATTGTTATTTATCTGTATTTTTTTAATATGTATATATTTTTACCTTTTCTTATATATTTAAAATTGCACTTGTGAATCGCACCGTGGGGTTGACTTTTAAATTTCGTTGTACCATGTGCAATGACAATAAAGAGATTCATTCATTCATTCATTCATTCACTTTGTGTCGTCGGGCTGTGATTGTCAGTTGGGTCAGGTTCATTACAATGTTAAGATTGGAGGTAGTCAGGTTGGACCTGCTAAAATTGTCCGTTGGGTATAGATGATTCAATGCTCTTTTCATCACAGGAAGTGTAACTGGGTGAGAGAGGTTGGTTGCCAACCAAGAGATAAAACAATTGGAGGTGATGAAATTAGTTTAGTCAGGAATGTGACTATCTGTTGGGATGTTATTGAGTTAGGTTGATTGTCATACAGAATGTAGTTAGGATAGTGGAAGTGATTGTCTGTCAGTGGGTAGTTGTGTATGAGGGCATTGATTTCAGTGGTCTGTGATTTAAAGTAATTGAGTTAGGGGCATTAATGCCATTCAGTGGGTTTGAGGCTGGGATTGTGCCTGAGCTAATTGTGTCACTGGGGCATTAACTGTAAGATAGTTTACTACTGGGATGTTGTCACTCAGAGGGCAGTTGATTCAGGGGGCTTTGACTAGATCACAGGGATCGGGGGACTGTGGGCTTGATAAGTATGGGGGCTCTCTTCCCAGTCGGTGGGGTATTGAATAAATAGACGTTGATGGTCAATCTGGAAACATTCTTCTTCTTCTTCTTGCATTTGAGGCAGCAGAAGTCTGCAGCAGGGTGATGCCATCCGGTTCGACATCCGTAAAAAGGGCGCCTGCTCCAGGTTGGCGCCAAGCTGCGGCACTGCTGCTGCCTCTGTTTGTTGTCGTTCGCCTGAATGAGGTCAGTTGACAGGGTTCACCACGGGGAGGTCGACAACATGAGCCCCGAGGAAACATTGACTGTCAGAGCTGGGGGGGGGGGGGGTAATTCAGTCAGTTATCTCTGATTGACAAGAGGGGATATTAAGTCAGGAGGACTTACAGACAAAGAGTGATACACAGATACAGGCACTTCGGCCCAACTCATTTATGTTGACCAAGATGCCCCATCTAAGCTAGTTCCATTTGCCTGCGCCCGTCCCATAACCCTCATTATTTCCTATCCAAGCACCCATCCAAATGCCTTTTAAATATGGGCATTGTACCTGCCTCAACTACTTCCTCTGGTAACTTGTTCCATTTATCTATGACCCTTATAAACACACGCTGTATAATGGCATAACCCTGGTGTTTCCTGTAGCAGCTCAATGGCTGGGGGGTGCCATTGAATGCAACTACATTAGAGACTCTGGCCTGCAAGCAGCAGGATAGATGGTGAAGATCAGCACAGTCAGCGGCCCCGGTTTAGCGGGCGGGCAGCCAGGGATCAAGGGATAGAATCTGTTTGAGCAAACTCTCCTCATTGTTTAACCAGGTAGAATACTAGTAAATGGATGCTACCGTATGGTGGCGATGGATGATGAAAGGGGATGTCAGTGCCTCAGAACCGACTGCAAACTCACCACCCACTCCTTCAGAAAGTGCCCTAAAGTTCAATGATTGGCTCAAACCTGCAGCAGCTGCATGGAGCGGCAGTGGAAAGAGCAAACAACATTTCACAGGGGCAGGCCAACAACTGCTTCAACCATCCAGTACCACCAGGACATTGGTCCTTAAATAAATATATGAACTGTACATCTCTTTACACCTAGATCGGACAGTTCAGAGACTTGGGAGCTGCAAATTGTCATCAATTGGCAATCAACACTCCCTGGCTCAATGATTTGAACGTGGCAACTCTGTTTTCTAAGAGACTGACAATTATCAATCCATTCTAAGACACTTCCTCTAATACCATGGGCTTTTAAATTATGCACTAGCTTCTTAAGTGGCACTGTGCCAAATTCCTTCATGAAATCTAAATATGCTCTCTGTAAGGAGTGCCCAATATCAAACAGTCTGAAGATGGGTCTCTACCCGAAACATCGCCCATTCCTTCACTCCAGAGATGCTGCCTGTCCCGTTCAGCATTTTGTGTCTGCCCATTATCAATTGTCCCTGTTGCATTCTCAAAGAATTCAAGCAAATTTGTCAAACACAAATTTCCTTTAACTAAAATCACTTCGGCTAAGTTTAATTATAGCTAGCTTGCCTAAATGGTTAGCTATTTCCTCTTTGATTATTGACTCTGGCATCTTGCAAATAAAGGCTTTCAAACAGACTTGTCTTTAGTTCCTTGCCTTCGACCAAGAAAGTCACACGTGCTGTTTTTTTAATCTCCTGGTACCCTGATGGAGTTTAACAACATGAACATTTGCAACCAATGGGTCCATTATCTCTGCATCCACTTCCTTTAAATCTCGAGTGTACAGTGTACTTGGCCCTGATGACTTTCTGCCTTTAACCCTATGAGTTTCTCCAATACTTTATTCCTTGTGATTGAGATACTTTCTTGGTATTTTAAATTAGACCAAGTGACATCTTGGGGATTTTAGCAATGCCTCCCACAGTGAAGACTGATGCAAAGCAATATTCAACCTTTCTGCCATGTCATTGTTTGCCAATTAATTCACCAGCCTCATTCTTTAGACCCAGATTTACCGTAGCGGCCCACTTCCAATGTATATATATATCCATAGAAGCTTTTACTATTTGTTATTATAATACTGTTTTTCTCAAAACAAATTTTCTCCTTATGAGCTTTAAAGTCTCCTGCTGCTGGATCCTAAACAATCATCCCTTGCCGCTTTGGATATCCTGTTTTCCCATTTAACATTATCCTCAACCTCCTTTGTCAATTACGGATTGCGTTTCTTTCTTATCGGATCCCACATTTTGATTGAAATAAACTCTTGCTGAAGATTACAGACCTATTTGACATCCCTCAGCCCTCGGGCTCCTCCTCCTCCTTTTTCCTTTCTCCCCCCCCCTATTCATCTCCTAACTGGGACAGCACACTGGTGCAGCTGGAAGAGCTACTGCCTCACAATGCCAGAGGCCCAGGTTTAATCTTGATCATGGGCACTGTCTGTGTGGAGTTTGCACGTTCACCCTCTGAATGGGTTTCTTCCTGGTTTTCTTCCGCATTCCAAAGATTTCCAGTAGGTATGTTGCAAAGCCTACCTGAAGCGTCGCTGAAAATCTGTCCCAGCCCGTGTGCGCGATTTTGGCGCCGTTTAGAGGGGGGCGGGTTTAAAACGTGATTTCCCCTAGGCTGTTCAAATCGAGGATGTTCAGCCTAGTTAATTATTAACGAAAAATCGCTGGAAGATTCCGTCGCTTTAGCTATTATTACTTTTAAGGGCTTTATATAATTGTTATAGTAGTTTAAAAATTAACCTCTAAACCCCCGACCGCCGGCAACGGGTCGGATCTCATACAGCAGACAACAGAAGGTAGGCTGTTTATTTTTACATTAAAAAAGGCTTCTTAAGAACCCTTTATACAAAGTTTAAAGTTGCGAGTAGCTAATTTTGGGCCCATTATATCCCGCAGTATTTTTCTGGGCATTTGAGGGCACAAATCTACCGCAATGTGAACGTTCTAAACCAGCGCGTTCACAGGAACCCAGTAGAAAGCTGATTTAAATTGACTTTAATTTACAGCAATTGAACACTAAATTCCTTCCATTTGGCCTATAAATTGATGTAAATTAGATTTAAAAATCATGTTTTATTGTGAATTATTTGTGAATATTATTTGGACACTTAGGCTATTTAAAAATGTTAATAATTTATTAAGAAATAGATAGATGTTTAGATCTAGTAATTGAAGTTTGAAATTAGCTCCAATTGGGTAACTAACTAATGATATGCTTTAATTTCAGGTCATCCAAGTAAGATTGTTTTATATTTGTTTCAGAATGCTTTAATCTATGATAACTGAAAATTTCATTCAGTTCTCTTAATTTTTAAGAAAGTTATGGGCTTTTGACTGTCCACGATCACAGCTTTTTTGTTATGTCCATAGAAAATCAATAGGGAACAAGATGCTAATTTCCGAGTATGAAAATGGCCATAACTTTTTTAATATTTGAGATATGAAAGTGAATTAGGTGTCAAATTAAACTTATTTTTATGCTTTATCTGATGGGATAAATTGCAGACTTGATCTTTTAAATCTCAAAATTTTGTAACATTGCTACTTCCAGATGTATGTTAATTGGTCCAAGTGTGTAAGGAGTGGATTTGAAAGTGGGATAAGATACGAGGAAATGTGGCTCAAGTATAAATTATAGGAGCAATTAAAGACAGTATCCAGTCCAATGAAAATGTTTATAAAATTATCAATAAAACGCTGAGGATTAGTACTTTTAGAATTCAACAAAGAAATTAATTCAAAAAGGAAAAACATATGACCAGAAAAAAATATGGTCAAGAAAAATGGCAGATGGAGATATGTTGAAAAGAAAGCTCACCGTTAGCATGGATCCGATGGCTGAATGATCTTCTTCTGTGTCAGGACATATGGGAAATATTTTATTACCTAATAATATATAATTTGTTGAGCACTATTTAATAACGTACAGTACACTGCTTTAAAGTTTAACACCGCACAATTTAACATAGTAAAGTTTAGAATCATACAGTTTAATATTTGATAGTTTATTAAAATGTCATTTAACACTGCACCTTCAAAGACTGCACAATATATCATAATGTAATGCTGTGGTGCTTTATAGCGTAACGTTCAATAGTTCACAATACCGTACAATGTAACATCCAACATTTCAAAATAGCACATTTGGACCAGGCCTACAACATATTAAAGATGTATTGCACAGATTTAACTAATGGTGCAACAGGCACAAGATTGCAAAGTTGAAACAGCAGCGAAACTATGCAGAGTATTGCACCTTACACTTGCACAACATGAACACACTCCTGCAACATCAGCAGCTAAAGTAACAGCACAACATTTTCCATTTGCTTGACCTGATGACCATCCTCCTGGCATGGTTTGTTTGGCATGGTCTGGACCTTATTGCTCATATTCTATGTCGCTCTTCTAGGGAGATGCTAACTGCATTTTGTTGTCTCTGTACTGTACACTGCACAATGACAATAAAGTTTGAATCTGAATCTGAATCTGAATCTGACCTGCTATATTGTGCCATGGCAACTGTAATTTCTCAGGACAAAATGTTCTTATCATACATGAATGAATGATATCATTGAATGAATGATATCTTTATTGAATGAATGATATCTTTATTTCGAACAATTAAAAAAAAAAAAGAAGAAAAGAAAAGATGAAAATGAATAAATAAAAGGAAAATTATATATATACATATATATATATACATAAATACATACACATACATACATAAACATGTACATATATACATACATATACACATATACATAACATAACATACATGTACATACATAAATTAAAAAATCAAAAGCCAATTTCAACATAATACATGTGGCATCTAGTCTACTTTTATAAACATGGGCTGATCCCTCTATCTTTGAGAATTCATAACAAGATATGGATGGACAATGAATCAGTGACGCACAGATTAATTAAAATAAAATATTAAACACCAATTTTATATGTCATGATATTATTTTTGTCAATTATATTATTTGATGGAATCTTTTATAGAAAAATATAATTATATTTGGTTACCTCCTTTCCATTTCTAATGTGGCTCAATAATGACACATTAATGTATCAAAGTGTTAATATTTGTTAATTGGTTGCTGCCATTGTGTTTGTGTGCTGATCCCTGTCATAAATGGTTCAATATATTTAGTACAGGAAGGTCGGATGTTCAAATTAATGAAAGAATCCTTGGAAAGGCTTGTCAAATCCCTCAAACTCTCATCTCCAACTTAAACATCCCCTGAAATTGGTCCTCACTTTCTTCATTCGGACAAGCTACCACAATCCATCTTATCTCATTGCAGGAGGCTTGACAGATGAGGTGGATTCTAGGATAGGAACATGACACTTGGACATTAAAGTTATTACAGAAACATTGTTGAGAAGGAGGTACAGGACCGGCAGCTTGATGTTCTGTGATACAAATTGTGTTTAGTTTTGAGATACAGTGTGGAAACAAGCCCTTCAGCCCACTGAGTCTGTGCCGACCACAATCACTAGTTCTACCCAACACACAATTAATAATTTACAGAACCTGCAAGACTTTGGAACCAGAGAACCTGGAGCAACCCCACAAGGTCACAGGGAGAACTGACAAACTCCGTACAGACAGCACACGTAGTCAGGATTGAACCTGGGTCTCTGGCTCTGGAAAGCAACAACTCAACCGCTGCCCCACCCCACCATGATTGCAAATCTTTTACATCCACCTGAGTTGACTGATGAGGCCATGGTGAAATGTTTCATCTGGAAGACTGGACTGACTTTTTCGGCACTAATGCCCAGCCTGAATTTTGTGTTCAGATCCCTGGAGTCATTCTTAGACTCACTGAGCCAAGAATGATCTAGCAGGTGACACTACGATAAAGGTATATGTCTTGAAGTGCATTCGCATATTATTTAAATATTTCTGAACAACATTAATTCCTTTGTGATTTATTGTCATGAATGATAGAAGATAGAAGGATCAGGGGGATTAATATAGAAACATATAAAATTTATAAAAAGGACTGGACAAGCTAGATGCAGGAAAAATGTTCCCAATGTTGGGCGAGTCCAGAACCAGGGACCACAGTCTTAGAATAAAGGGGAGGTCATTTAAGACAGAGGTGAGAAAAAACGTTTTCACCCAGAGAGTTGTGAATTTATGGAATTCCCTGCCACAGAGCATAATGGAGGCCAAGTCACTGGATGGTTTAAGAGAGAGTTAGATGGAGCTCTAGGGGCTAGTGGAGTCAAGGGATATTGGAAGAAGGTAGGCACGGTTTATTGATAGGGGACGATCAGCCATGATCACAATGAATGGCGGTGCTGGCTCGAAGGGCCGAATGGCCTCCTCCTGCACCAGTTTTCTATGTAAGGTAAAATGGCCAGGTGACCTCATACAATTTATACAATTTCATTGATAAAGTCTGTTATTTAATTTTGCCTATAGTTTGGCAGTTCAGATACCTGGTCTCGCAAAAGGATTATCCGTTCTCCAATAGCTTTCAAGAGCTGCCCAGCTGTTGAAGCAAAGTTGGGGAAAAAAATCATCGGGATGATCAAAGAACACTTGTTGGCTTGTTGTGGATAGAGTGGTGATGGTAAAAGTGCCTTTTCTAGAATAGGCTTGATGTTCATTTCGCTGAACACCTCCGCACAGTCCTTCTTAACCAAATTTATTCCCCGGTGGCCCAGCACTTCAACCCCTCCCATTCCCAATCTGACCTTTCTTTCCTGGGCCTCCACATTGTCAGAGTGAGGCCTTGCGCAAATTGGAAGAACAGCACCTCATATTTTGCTTGAGTAGTTTGCACCCCAGCGGTATGAACATTGACTTCTCTAACTTCAGAAGCCCTTGCTCTCTCTCTCTAACCCCTCCCCCATTCTCCCACTAGTCCCCACTGTCTCCGCCTGCATTCTGTCTTTGACCTACCCACCTACCCTGACATCAGTCTGAAGAAGGGTCTCGACCCGAAACGTTGCCAATTCCTTCTCCCCATAGATGCTGCCTCACCCGCTGAGTTTCTCCAGTATTTTGTGTCTACCTGAAGAATTATTAAACCAGGTTACTGAAAAGCACTTTGCAATTGGCTGCAGTAAGTTTGTGCAAGATTAAAATAGCCAGATCAAATAACCACAGTAGTTACTAGGAGATAATTGAAACCTACAGAAGTATGTTCAGCCCAAAGCAACAACTTGGCACAAAAGACAATAATCCGGCTCAAAAGTCCAGAAGCCAATGCTTTTTTCAATGAAAATGCTCAGTCACGAGACATTTCTCAGTGAACAAAGAGCGCTATCAGCCTCTGGGAAGGAAATCTTATTACAACACTCCAAATTATGTCAGCAATAAATCGAAATATTACTTTAACTGTCAAAACAGCACTGCTGAGAACCCTACTATGAAGCTGTAGTTGGGGAGATGTTGACACTACATATGGGTTCATTTCCTCTAATGCACTAGCCTGCTCACACAATGCTACCAATAACACGACAAACATTTTAAATCAACCTGACTGTTCTCGCAAAAGAAAAAGTCCTGTTCCGAAATAAGTTCCAAGCTCATGAACAAATAATCAACAAGATCGCATGTCATTCCTAGAAAGCACACTGCCAGAGCTCCTTATCTTGCACTACATAAAAATGCAGCACAAAAAAATGTGTTAAACATTACAATAGCAGAATTCCAAGCCCAGTTTTTGTAGGTTTTATTTAGTAAAGGCGTTAGTGATGTAAACAGTAGCATGCATTTCTTGTTTCCATCAGAACTTCCAGATTGATTCTGTTTATTTCACAGATTATAATGATGGTGATTATATTTCTAGTTAAGGCTGTGGTCATCCATGAAAATGCCACAGGTGAAAGGGGTGTGACTGAGGTACCCAACCCGAGGCCACATTGTTCCGACCTAATTGCAGCAATTGTCGCTGGGATAAATGTTTGATGTTGGTCCCCAGCAGTAGCTCTCAATTTGAGTTTTGGCTGACCCCTTAACCTCAATGGAGCCAAATGTCAAACACCCTTCTGAGGCGAATACTCACTCTGTCTCACATTGAGCAACATTGAGCAATGTTGACGTCTAACTCTACTGAAGCAAACATAAATTAAGCAAGAACCACTACTTACTTACTACGAAGATTTCCCACATTTTAACAGGTTTTAAATTTACAGTAAAATTTACACTTCATCAATGTAAACTGTCATAAATATGAAATAACAATAGAAAATGTTGAACATTTTACAGCAGGTGAGGCAGCAACAGAGCTAACATATCAATGACCTCACATCTTCAGAAATATCAAGTCGTCAATTTTCAAATGCACGTACAGCAATGTACACGTTACAATGAAAATCTTGCTCACAGCAGTTTCACAGTTTTCCAGCATCTGTAGTTTTTTGCTTTTCAGTCATATATGTTTTGTTAGAAATTCTCACTTTCTTTCTCAGATCACAATCCATAATTAAGGAAGGTCTTGGGATTGCTTCATTTGTCCTTTTGATTCTAAAAGCTTAATTGAGATTCGGTGAAATATTGTGCAAGTTTCCTGGTTGGACAAAAGTGACTTCAGACTTCATGTAAGATGGTGGCTCCGAAGTAGAGCAGCAATGAGACTCGGCTATTTCCTGGGATAAGGGGATAGTCCTTTGACAAGCGGCTAAAGATATTAATTTATATATATATATATATATATATATTGGATTTAGAAGAAGCAAGGGTAATCTTATTGAAATATATAAGACTGTTTGGGAGCTTGACGGGATAGATGTCTAGACGTTTCCACTAGTGGGAAAATCTCCAATGAGGGGACATTATGTGATTCAGGGCACTCTATTAAAAGAGAAGCGTGCATGAATGTGTTCTTGCAGAGGCTGGTGGATATCTGGAATTCTCACACCTGGGGAGTTATGGAGGCTCAATCGCTAGCAGTATTTAGAAAGGACATCATTCATTATTTTGAATGGTTGAGGAAATGGTGTCTTTGAAGAAGAGGTGAGGCTTGGGGCAGATCAGCGATGATTATGTCAGGTTTGAGGGACCGAGGTGCCTCCTCCTGGTCTTACATTCTTACATTCTTAAGAGGACGACAATTGAGAATGCATGGTCTCCACGTTTTTTAATGACACAGCCAATTTTAAACATGATACTGTATCATGCATATCATGAGGTTAGTTAGACATGGTACATGTTACTGTCAACTGTTAAAGGTAGCATCTACTGCCCATCCCTAATAGAGATTATTATTATTGGTTCAAGGTCCAACATCATCCTTTATCTTCTGAATATTTACTTTCTGAATATCACATGCTCTTCCTAAACTGCTGGGACTGCCACGACGAGAGTTGGCTCAACTTTAACTCACGTTCTTGATATGTGATATTTAAGAATAAGGAGCAAGTCATCTTGAACGGAGACGAGGAGACACTTTTTCTCACAGAGAGTGGCGAGTCTGTGGAATTCTCTGCCTCAGAGGGCGGTGGAGGTAGTGTAACGGGTATAGCTAGGACCCAATAGCAGCACAGAGTAGTAACACAGGAATGGGTACACTGTACTCACACAGAGGCTCAGGATTGAGCGAGGGTTCCGAAGAGGGGCAGGAGATGTAGTCGGGGTAGTGGAAGGTCCGGTAACCAGGAGATCCAACACACGATGCAAACAAACCAACGAGGGACAGACGAAAGGAGAGTGGAAACCAGGCAGGTTCTCGAGGATGCTACACCAAACAGAGAGAGAGCAGACAGAAACCAGGAGCTCTGGACAAAGGCCGTATAGGGACAGAAGGCTGAGGTGATATCCGGGAAGACGACAGGACGGAATGGTCAGGGGCAGGGGTTCGCGTGTAGGCATCGGGAAATCGATGATCTTGCCATGCTGATCACATTGCACTGTGGAACGGTGCTGGCTCGAAGGGCCAAATGCCCTACTCCTGCACCTATTGTCTATTGTCTATTGTATACACGGGTTAATTGGTGATCAGAGGCGACTGAGTGCAACAGGTGAGGAGAGTTGGGCTGATGAGAGGGGAGTGGCAGGCGAGGAGAAGGAGGGACCGGGTGGAAAAACAGGGAGGTGAAGTGGATGGTGAGGAAACAACTGTACAGGTAGGCTCTGGATGCATTGAGAGAGTTACATAGGGCTCGTTAGCAGAGATACAGAAGGAACGGGGTATGATTCGGATGTTCGGCATGGACTAGGTGCTGGCTCGAGGGCCAAATGGCCTGTTTCCGTGTCTATTGTCTATTGTAATTGTGATGAAGGGCTAAAATAGAGAGGTTACAGCTCCATTGTGAGAGCACATATTGCAGCAGAAGAATGATCTGGCCCCAAAACTAGGAACTGTTTCAGAAAAATTATTTCAGTGATTAAAGGAAAAATGCTCAAGGTGCCTCCACCTTGATAAAAATGATCTATTTTGGAATTGGAACGTGAAAAGGAAGATTACATGTGTGCATTACTCATGCTATCAAATGTTAAAACCAATTCAGCTCCGATACAAACAACCATAGTTGCAGCTGTCAGGTCTCCACGATTCAACTAATTATCAACTATAGCCTGACTGCTGTTAAAGTACCCAGCAGGTCATAAACTACAAGCATTACTGGTTTTATGGGACTATTCACTTCTGCTGCTCGTGACGTTTAATAAGAAAACATGGCCTGGATGTTTCAGTAAATACTTCCATCATTCATGGTTATTGTAGAATAAATCCGTCAACGTACTCCATCTAGTCAGGCACATTCACGTCTTTCCTTTTTTGGTTCAAATCGCACAACAAGCCAAATGTCTTGTTAGCAAATACACAGATAAAAATAGGAAGCAGAAGAATGCACTTCAAGCTGACCTGTTCCTTCACCAGCATCACTGTCCCAGTTCTTTGGCGAAGACTTAGCACAAAGGACATGTCATTGTGTTGCACTCTTAATGCATTTCCAGCAAAATAAACCCTCGTAGATTTCCTTTGGGACTACACTTTCCTATAGTTTGCACTTCCACTGAAACATCAAGCCAGTTGAAAAGGTAATACATTGAGTAGGCAGTGAAGATACATGGAACTGATTCTTTTCCCATATCACATTGATGAGCAATTCAGAGGGGTTCACAAAAAAATTGTCCACCCTATCCGAATTGGAGGATGAAATTGATGCTTAATGGTTGTGGCAGGGCTTGCTTGCCATCACTTCCTATAAGGTGAAACCAAGTTGCAGCTCACGCAACAGCGAGGTATCATTTTCAGATGAGCACAATGAGTTCTACGCATGCTTCGATAGGGAAAACATTAATATACCTGCCTGGGCCCCCAATAGCATTGTGATCTCAGTCACCAAGGCCAGCGTCACAAGAACCTTCATGGAGGTGAATCCTCAGCTTGTACCCGGTTGCATTCTCATATTCAGCAGGGACCAACTAGCTGGATTTGTTGCTAACATCATCAACCTCTCATAACTGAGGTTAAAGGTTCCCACCTGCTTTAAAATGGCATCAATGATACTGGTGCCCAAGAAATGTAAGGTGGCCGACCTCAATGACTACTGACCGGTGGCACTAATGTCCGTGGTGATGAAGTGTCTTGAGATGTTTGTTATGGCGTAAGAACATGGAGCTACTACAATTTGCCTATCGCCACAATAAATCAAAAGAAGATGCGATCTTGATGGCCATTCACTCTGCACTGGACCACTTGGACAATAAAAATACATACATCCAGCCATTCATTCAACCCCATCATCTCTATAATACCAAAACTCTGCGTCTTTGTTTGTGGCTGTGCGTGTGTGTCAATCTGGTTAATTTTCCAATATATTCCAAACGCTAGGCCACAGCCTTCCCATTTTCACACGTTCTACTCATATTTTTCCCGTCGAGGCGATAAACATCTTCCTGTCGCATTCCCACCAACTATTTCCGGACTTTTTCATCAGTTTTTTAAAAAAGCCCGAAAACTCACCCATTTCGGAAAAAAAACCAGAGTGACATCACAATTTACTCGCAAGGCAGGACGGGACACTCGGGAAGGAGGGGCATTCCAGCGCACACGCTTGGCGGCAGCTGCCTCCGCCCGATGCCCGACGGGGAGGGTGGTGCTGGAGCTGGAGTGAGAGCTGAGACCGGGGCTTGGGATAGGGCCGAGACACAAGCCGCTGCTGGAACCAAGGACGAGCCTGGGCCCGGGGTCAGGGACGAGCCCACTGGAGCCGAGCTGATGTCTGGAGTCTACAGCCAGGGCCGGGCCGGGTACGAGAACCAGGTCGAGTTCCAGGCCCTGGCGCTGCTCTACGACCTGGGTAGGTCCTGGGGCAGGGAATGGGAGTGAGGGGACCAGGATGAGGGAAATGAGGAGGAGGGAGATGGGGTGGGGAGTGGGGTGGTAGAGGTAGATGGGGAGTGGGGGTGGAGTAGGGAGATGCCCCTCTCTCCCACCCTCTCTCCCCCTCATCTCTATCCCCCTCCATCCCTACCCCCCTCCCCCTCTCTACCCCCTCCCCTACCCTTACTCCCCCTCTCCACCCCCCCTCCCTACCCTCCCTACCCTTACCCCCCCCCTCTCTCTACCCCCTCCCTATCTGCCCCGTCTCCCTCTCTACCTCCTCCCTCTCTCCCTCCCCCTCCCCCTCTCTAATCCCTCCCTATCTACCCCTACTCCCCACCTCTCACCCCCTCCCTCTCTGCCCCTCTCCCCCCTCCCTCCTACCCCTCCCTCTCTTTCTCTACCCCCACCCCCCACCATTCCCACATGGGCACAAGGCTTTTTGCCCAGTCACCTGCTCTACTCACTCTACACCTATGACTGGGTAGCCAGACACAGTTCCAACAAAATCCTTAAATCTGCCGACAACACAACCATTTTTGGATGATTTACGGGTAATGATGAGTCAAAGTATAGGAGGGAGGACAATCATTTAATTGAATGGTGCCAGAACGACAAGCTTATCTCAATGTCAGTAAGAAAAGCTGATTATTGACTTTAGCAGAAGAAGGTCGAGGATCCACAAACCAGTCTTCATCGATAGGTCGATGGTGCGTAGAGTCAACAATTTCATGTTCGTTGGCATGCATACCTCTGAAGATTTGTCCTGGACACGGCATATTGAAGCAATCCTAAAGAAACCCAACCAACGCCTCTATTTCCTTACAGGATTGAGGAGATTCGGTAGGTCAACAAACATGCTCTTGAACTTCTACAAATGGCCGCTTTACAAAATATTGACTGGTTGCGTCACTGCCTGGTTCAGCAACTCGAATGCCCAGGAGTGAAGGAGATTACAACAAGTGGGTGGACACTGTCCAGTCCATCACAGGTGCTGACCTTCCAGGATGGAAGGGATCTACAGGAGGCACTGCCACAAACTGGCAACCAACATCATCATCCAGTGGCCAGCTTCCTCCCAACAACCATTAAGTTAGTGAACACTACAAACACCAACAACTAACTTCAAACTACGAACTGTCTTGGTTGCATGAACGACTTTTGTTTTATTTTGTACTAATATTGTTTTTTTTTTAATTTACTGAACTTTTTCTTTTGTTTGCTTTTATTATGTTATCTAATGAGTTTACGGAGCTGTGGTACTGCTGTGAGTAAGAAAGTAATTGTTCCATTTTGGTACCTATGACAACTAAATACACTTGACTCAACTCTCTTGTCATTCTCTCCACCCTTGCCCTCTGTAACTTAACACACTTGTTTTCTCACTTTACTAGTTCTGACAAAGAATCCTTGACGGCAAACATCAATTTCATTTCTCTGTCCACCAATGGTGAGTGCTTCCTGCATTTTCTATTTTTATTTCAACTTTCCAGCATCTGCAATTTTTGATTGCTCCAATCAGAGACAAATGAATGATTTAAACATGCAAGATTGCAGATGTTAGTTTCACTGTTCTTTTGTTACAAAGGGAGAAGCAGTTGGGTTTACCAAAATATGTGTGATATAATAAATCACGTGTGATCGTGCATTGTTGTTCACAAGTGAGCAAACCTGGAGGAATCTTGAACCAATAAGACACACCTTTTAGATCTCAAACCTCCCCTTTCTTTCTAAAAGCCTGGAGCGTATCGTCACCTCACAACCTCAATCCCATCTCTATGCCAATAACCTATTCGAACCCCTCCAATCTGGTTTTCGCCCCCTCCACAGCACAGAAACCGCTCTCCTCAAAGTCCTCAATGACCTCCTCACCTCTGCTGACACCGGTTCCCTCAACATCCTCATCCTCCTCGACCTGAGCGCAGCCTTCGATACCGTGAGCCATAACATTCTGCTCACCAGACTCAAAGACCTCGGTATCGAAGGTACTGCACTCAGCTGGCTCCGTTCCTACCTTTCCAACAGATCCCACTTCATCTCTCTCCACAACCACACCTCTGCTACAGCCACAGTCACTCAAGGCGTTCCCCAAGGCTCCGTACTCGGCCCCCTCCTCTTCATCATCTACATCCTCCCTCTTGGTCAGATACTCCGCCACTTCAACCTGGACTTCCACTGTTACGCTGATGACACCCAGATCTACCTCAGCACCAAATCCCCCCACAACCCCCTCCCCCTCTCCCATATCAACTCCTGTTTGTCAGCTATAAAAACCTGGATGCAACATAACCTCCTCAAACTCAACAGCGATAAAACAGAATTCCTCCTCATAGGCTTCAAATCCACACTCAGCAAAATCAATAACCCCACTCTCACCATCGACGGCACCACTGTCTCCCCATCTCCCCAGGCCCGCAACCTTGGCGTGATCTTTGATTCCACCCTCTCCCTTGAGCCTCACATCCGCCATGTCATTAAAACCTCCTTCTTTCACCTCGGCAACATCGCCAAAATCAGACCCTCTCTCACACCTCCCGCTGCTGAAAGACTCATCCATGCCTTCATCTCCTCCTGACTGGGCTATTGCAACTCACTTCTCCTTGGCATCAGCTCCACCTACATCAACCGACTCCAACTGGTCCAGAACGCAGCCGCCCGACTCATCACCCACACCAAATCCTGGCATTACATCACTCCAGTCCTCAAACAACTTCACTGGCTTCCCATCTCCTACCGGATCACCTACAAAATCTTGGTCCTCACCTACAAAGCCCTCCACCATCTGGCCCCCCCATATCTCACTGACCTCCTCTCCCCCTACCAACCCTCACGGTCCCTCAGATCCACATCAGCCGGTCTCCTCTCCATCCACAAATCCAACCTCCACAGTTTTGGGGACAGAGCCTTCTCCAGGGCAGCTCCCAAGCTCTGGAACTCCCTCCCCCAACTGATCCGCAATTCTGAGTCCCTCACCATCTTCCAGTCCCGCCTCTAGACCCATCTCTTCACCTCTGCCTATCCTTAGCCCCACGTACCCCTCCCTTTTCATCTGTGCTTGAATTGTTGCTCATTTTAGCTGGTTTGGTTTGGTTTGTTTTGTTTTGTTTTTGTTTTTTGTTTTTGTTTTTTGCCTTGCCTTGTAAAGTGACTTTGAGTCCCTGAAAAGCGCTATATAAATTCAATTTATTATTATTATTATTGGAGCTCCCGGTATCATTCTGTTTCCGACAAATCACTCTGCATACTTTTCTTTTAACTACACTCAAAATCCACAAGGTTACATACTTTACCAAGTCCAGCAGTGATTATTGCAGGAGACCTGGTTAGATGTGTCACGTTTTAAGTTGGGGCAGCCTGGTATGATGAGAACATTGGGGAGCAGTAGATATACAGTATATTATACATTCCCAGTGGAGTTTGGAGGAGCTAAGGCTTCCTCAAAATACCTTAGGCTGGCAAAGCAAACAATCTTCCTACTACCCAGCATGGGACAGTGTTTTAGTTTAGTTTAGAGATACAGCATGGAAAGAGGCCCTTCAGCCAACCGCATCCGCTCCAACCAACAATCACCTCGTACACTAGTTCTATCCTAGGGACAATTTACAAAAATTAATTAGCTTACAAATTCTGTGTGGAAAATGGAATGTTAGCCCTAAGAGCTATATTTAACTCTCTCTAGAAAACATCCAGCGAATTGGCCTCCACTGCCTTCTGTGGCAGATAATTCCACAGATTCACAACTCTGGGTGAAAAGGTTTTTCCTCATCTCAGTCCTAAACGGCCTACCCCTTGTTCTTAAAGTCCTAAACGGCCTAACCCTTATTCTTAAAAAAGCCCTTCAGCCCAACTTGCCCACATCGACCTTTTAATTTCTTCCCTGTACGGGGTACCTGACCTGTCAAGTCTCCGTTGTTGTTGTTGGGGCCTTGCTCCATGGAGCAGTCTCCAACTGGAACGACTTGGGGGGGGGTCCAGTCGCAGAGCCTGCAGACTTGCCATCGTGGAGCAGGCCGAGTTCGGAACGCGGAGAGGTGTGGTGGCGCGCGGCTGCGACCCGACTTCAGAGCTCCGGTGGCTCCTGCCGCAGGCCCGGTGGATGGTGGCATCGGGAGCTCGCGGGTTCCTGGTGGGGGACCGCTTTTCGGAGCTCCTACAATGGCAACTTCTCCCGCCCAAATGGCGGGGTTGGAAACAACCCGGAGTGGGGCCTTGCATCGCCTGGCGCTGCCTTAACGGCCGCGGGACTTACCATCGCCCGTCGGGAGCTTTAACATCAGGAGAAGAATAAAGAACAGGGGAGAGACAAGACTTTGCCTTCCATCACAGTGAGGAGGTGTTTGGAGATTCACTGTGATGGATGTTTATTTAATTTGTGTTAATTGTGTGCCTTGTTTTTTTTTTCTTGTTTGTATGACTGCAGAAACGTAATTTTGTTTGAACTTGGGTTCAAATGACAATAAACGTTATTTTATTCTAAAAGTCTCCCTCAGTTCTATTAAATGTTTTCTCCTCATCTTAAACCTATGTCCTCTGGTTCTCAAGGTTGGGCCAACTGGAAGCATGAAGTCATGTGATGTAAACATATGGGAATGCTTCACACTAGAGGTGGTGACTTCACTGCCCACTGCAAGCAGATGACAAGGAACGAGGCTGCAGCTGGGTGGAGGAAGCACACTATTGCATCCACAATCAGAATTGCTGCAATCTTTGAGCACAGGCCCAACTGGTATTTGATTTTGGCAACATCGCTCTTCGACAGTTATTGATGCTGAACTTTGACTTCACTAATGGGGCATGTGTGAGGGATTTCAGGACGGCATAACCAATCTTTACCTGCAAAAGCATTGGTACCTGGACAAGGACAAAAGCAAATCAGCTCCAACACTGTGGATGGACTGCATGGTCTTTGGACCTTCATTAGATATCAGACTTGAGCAAACTCCAGCCACAGACTGGGTCAAGGCTCAGGCATCTGCTTAATGCTTTTTAGATCACCTCACTAATGTCTGCAGGCTGGCTGCTAGCTACATAAAACCTCGGCCAACAACAAAACAGGTTTCTACCAATACGATATCTTCAATCTAACTTGTCTGTCGCCATTCAGAGCACACCTCAGCAGAGCAGGCTGACAGACGCCTAACTTGCAGAGCAATGAACTTTTGTGCCTTAGTGCCACGTAAATCAGTCAGTTGCCTTGTTGTTGTTGTTCTGCAGGTAGTACACAAATGGGCAGATTATGTGGGACAAATGGGCTCAGCATTGATGCATTGAGTGGCTTCTCAAAAAGAGGGATTAGTTTTGGCTGTATCTTTGTCGATCTAATTCCTTTGTCATATTGAGCAACTTGCACACCGACAATCTTTCATCTGGAAGATAAAATCACTCAGTGTTTGACAACTGTACAAGCATTTGAAACTTATGATGTCAAACTCACACACCCTCATATTTTTTGTTAATTTGTTTTCTGTTTCATGATAAACAGGTTTGTTGGATTCTAATAACATGGGTCTGCCCCTCACAAACAAAAAACTCAGCAGTCACATCCTAGACCATCTATGTTCCCCAAATGAATGGAGAGAGAAGAGAGTCACACATGAAATTTACATGATCACATAAACAGCGCTCGGTGAATCAAAAGTGGTCCAAGGAAGATAAATAACTCCCCAACTAATATTTCTTGTTCAGTACATGCTTTCAGAGGCTCAGCCACAGAGAGAAACTCACAAACTAAAAATGATATCTAGAATCAGCTGGCTCCAAAGGCCAAGGGTTGTATTTATTACAACTGCTTTGCTTACCTCCATTTCACTTGATTGATAAAGCGGTTACTCACTGAGGTTATTCAAACATACTCCTCCCTCGCAAGCAACACATGGGGACAGCAATAACCTTTGTGTTGACTTTCATTCCTATTACAACTAATAGAATTGATTTCCTTCATAAACCTTATCGGTCCATAAAAACATAACATCTTATGACTAAGTTATTCCTGTCTGTAGAAGTGAGAACACAACTGATACAGCACTGAAATAAAAGGACATTTAAGCAAATTTATTGTAATAAAAACAGAACTTTCAGCAGGACTGGCAGCAGTAGTCCAGATATAAAGAATTAATATTTCAAGTCGATGAACTGTCATCAAAACTGGACCTACAATGTAAGCTCTGGTTCTCTGTCACGTGCTGATCTGCTGACTATTTTTATAATCTAAAGAGTCACAGAAATTCCTGGCACATAAGGAGACCATTGACCTCATCATGTCCACGTTGACCTCAAGTGCTATTGAGACTAATCCAACTTTCCAAATCCAAACGTTTTTAGGTTTCCAGTAGACACTTCATTTTATGTTTGTCAAGGTTTGCTTTGTGCTGTCCTAACGAAAACATGCTCAGAGCCCTGTTATGAATGTACATCTCTGCTGCCTATTGAAAGTTTGTGTTTATGCAAAAATCTTTCCTTGTCTGTTTCCAAGTAACTGGCAGAATGATGTCAATCATACGGAAATGCATCATCACTTCAAGTATACGTTCCATTGTGGTGAAATGTGAGCCTTCTCCCATGCAGAACAGGTTTTTTTAGGCACTCTTTTGTTCAGACATAAAATACAATTTCTGTCCAATAAAGGTATGGTCGGAATTTAAACCATGAGCATGAAACCAATCACAGTTTTCATCTCACGATTAATATTTTTCTGATTAAATGTAATAATCCCAATGAGACTTAGTCCAGCATCTAAAGCTAGGTTTTTCATAGAGGTCATGCCAAAGGAAGTATATTCATTTCAGAAATATGTTGGATATAGAGTCAAAGTCATACAGCACGAAAACTGTCCCTTCAGCCTAAATCACCCATGCCAATCAAAATGACCTATCTAAGATGGTACAATTTTCCTGCATTTGCCCCATTGTCCTCTAAACCTTTTCCGTCATCCTTAGTATTTTACATGCTATTATAGTACCCAGATCAACTACCTTCTTTAGCAGCTTATTCCATATAACCCACAGTACTCTGAATGAAAAAGTTGTCCCTCAGGTTCCTATTAAATCTTACCCCCTTCACCTTAAACCTGTGTCTTCCCATTCTTAATTCGCCTATCCTGAAAAAGGACTCTATATTCCCCTCAGGAAATAAATAATAATAATAATAATAATAATAAATTTTATTTATGGGCGCCTTTCAAGAGTCTCAAGGACACCTTACAAAAATTTAGCAGGTAGAGGAACAACATGTAAGGGGAATGAAATAAATAGTAGAGACATGACTAGTACACAAATTAAAGACAGAATTCAATAAAAAACACAATATGAGGCAATTAATGCACATATGAAAAGGGAGGAGGACGTGGGTCTAAGGATAGGCAGAGGTGAAGAGATGGGTCTTGAGGCGGGACTGGAAGATGGTGAGGGACACAGAATTGCGGATCAGCTGGGGGAGGGGGTTCCAGAGCCTGGGAGCTGCCCTGGAGAAGGCTCTGTCCCCAAAACTGCGGAGGTTGGACTTATGGATGGAGAGGAGACCGGCTGATGTGGATCTGAGGGACTGTGAGGGTTGGTAGGGGGAGAGGAGGTCAGTGAGATATGGGGGGGGCAGATGGTGGAGGGTTTTGTAGGTGAGGATCAGGATTTTGTAGGTGATCCAGTGGGAGATGGGAAGCCAGTGAAGTTGTTTGAGAACTGGAGTGATGTGATGCCAGGATTTGATGTGGGTGATGAGTTTGGCGGCTGCGTTCTGGACCAGTTGGAGTCGGTTGATGTAGGTGGAGCTGATGCCAAGGAGAAGTGAGTTGCAGTAAGCCAGTCGGGAGGAGATGAAGGCATGGATGACTCTTTCAGCAGAGGGAGGTGTGAGAGAGGGTCTGAGTTTGGCGATGTTGCGGAGATGGAAGAAGGAGGTTTTAATGACATGGCGGATGTGAAGCTCAAGGGACAGGGTGGAATCAAAGATCACGCCAAGGTTGTGGGCCTGGGGAGATGGGGAGACAGTGGTGCCGTCGATGGTGAGAGTGGGGTTATTGATTTTGCTGAGTGTGGCTTTGGAGCCTATGAGGAGGAATTAGATCACCCGTCAGCCTCCTGTGCTCCAAGGAATCAAAGTCCTAGCCTGATCAACATTTCCTCATATCTTTTTTAATAATGATGGGATGAGAAATGTGGGGCTTTTATTGTTTATGCATTGAAGCTGAAATGAGGGCCTGATGCTAACAACATAATATTGCTGTTATTAATTTGGACTCATTTCAGGAAGCTTGTCCTCATTATAGCACTAAAGTTTTGAAGTGACATATTGGAAAGATCAGCAGCTGGACAGACATAAGTGCAGAAGAACAAGGTTATATCTGAACAGGAGCTGATATCTTTTTTTAAAAATCCGAAAACTGCAGATGCTGGAATTCTGAAAGAAGAACAAAAAATGCTGGAAACAGCCAGTGTGTCTTGCAGCATCTGTGAAAAGAAAATAACTAATCTTTATGTCCTTTATGTCACAGATAAAGAAGTGTTGTTCGCATAAATTAAAAAAAAGCAAAGGTTGTCATCTGTCTGAAGAAGGGTCCTGATCCGAAACGCCATCGGTCCCCATTTCCCACCACAGATGCTGCCTAGCCCACTCACTTCCTCCAGCAACTTGTATTTTATATGCCCTCCTTACTTTCTCTTTCTACTATCTTTCTCTTCCTTATCTTAAACCTACACCCCCTGGTTGTAAACTCTTCTGCTCTGGAGAAAAGCTTGCAACTACCTACCTTTTCATAACCGTGCAACCTTGTCAGGTTCCCTCTTAGATTATCTCCACTCCAAAAACAAACCTCGCATTGTTATTTTAACATTCTTTTTGTATGTCCAACAATTGTCATTGTGATCTCTTTTTGCCTACACTACTTATAATGATATGCATGTAATCGGTTGCAGTGATGGTATATGGATGGGAAGTATATGGATGGGAAGGGAATGGAGGGTTATGGTCTGAGCGCAGGTATATGGGACTAGGGGAGATTATGTGTTCGGCTCGGACTAGAAGGGTCGAGATGGCCTGTTTCCGTGCTGTAATTGTTATATGGTTATATGGTTGTATGGTTATAACATCATCGTCCACCCACTCCTGTCCTGTCCTGGAGGATGGAAACTGGCACATATTTCAAGCATCAAATCTAAGCAATTCCATGAACACAATCAATGTAAAAATAGCAATTAAAACTTTCTATAGTATTTTTTGCCATGAAATACAGATAAGAGAACAAATATCAATTTCCACGGGAAGGGACTATGCCTTATTGAAGGTTTTATATAGCAAACATTTTTGGCACATGGTGGGGACCTGAATTCTATCCTTCAAAATGCAACCCATGTGCGCCTCAAACCACTTTATGTGATTCACAATATTTCTTCCTGTTCACGCCTCATGAGTTGAATGTTGCGGAGAGGAGAAGTGGAAGTGGTAGTTCATCAGAAGCTGACCATCACTTCCCTGTGTTGTGTCAAATGGAACTATTGAGTTTGGTGAGTTGCGTAATCAGGAATCTGGCCAGCTGCCATTTGGAAGTCTCTGGTATGAAATCCTCCCTGGATTCAAGTCAAGCAATGGTCTGATTTTAAATTGCCATCCTTTTCATTCACATCTCTCAGTGGCCTTACTCTTCCCTTTCT
Organism: Leucoraja erinaceus; assembly: GCF_028641065.1. Classification (NCBI taxonomy): domain Eukaryota; kingdom Metazoa; phylum Chordata; class Chondrichthyes; order Rajiformes; family Rajidae; genus Leucoraja; species Leucoraja erinaceus. The sequence continues at coordinate 94,428,056 of NC_073380.1, read as the reverse complement.
TTGTAATCTCCTCCAGTCCAGCAATCCTTGAGACATCTGTACATCCCAAATTCTGCCCTCTTATTCTTCCAGGACTGAATCGATCACTCAATTGTCAATGTTCCTTTCCAGCACCTCTCTACCTCTTTATTTCTCCTACTCTATTTTCTTGAATCGGAGCAAATCAAAACTATTGTCCCTCTGCCCTATATGTCCCAGATGGATGGGAAGGGATTGGAGGATTATGGTCTGAGCGCAGGTATATGGGACTAGGGGAGATTATGTGTTCGGCACGGACTAGAAGGGTCGAGATGGCCTGTTTCCGTGCTGTAATTGTTATATTTATATGTTATATGGTTATATGTCTCAGTATTTTCTCTGATAAATCTCCTGTGCAACACCTTTTATGCCCCTGTCCCACTTAGGAAACCTGAACGGAAACCTCTGGAGACTTTGCGCCCCACCCAAGGTTTCCCTGCGGTTCCCTGCGGTTCCCGGAGGTTTTTGTCAGTCTCCGTACCTGCTTCCACTACCTGCATCCTCCGGAAACTACCTGCAACCTCCGGGAACCGCACGGAAACCTTGGGTGGGGCGCAAAGTCTCCAGAGGTTTCCGTTCAGGTTTCCTAAGTGGGACAGGGGCAATTTTTCAACTCCCCATTAGTCTGGAGTCACGAATCCCATGAACGATAAACAGATTTGTTAGGAGGTTTTATTTGTTTTTTATTTTTTATTGCTATAATTTTTACCCATTTTATCTAGAGGTGGTCAATTGTATATTCAGACGGGTTTGGGTGAGAGCCAAAGTGTTATCATGTTCTCATAGCAGTCTTATAACTTTAGCCCTTTGCAAGATGCCTGATAGCCTTAATATTAGCAGCCCGGAAGAGAAAGGAAATGGAAATATTGGAAGGGGCAGGAGGAATTTTCGTCCCTTTCCATAACCTCCACTAATAGGCAACAGCTTGTCTAAACCTTGCAAGAACTTGTGTGCATCAGCAACTCCCAATGTAAGGTGCCTTGGTAATGGTAATGATCTTTCAAACATCACACATTGTTACCTTATTGGTAGGGACACAACCCTGTTAAAGGCGTTGCTCCTGTTCCCTCCTGTGGCCGAGTACCCAGCACACTTGCCTTAGGGAATGCTCGCCAAACGTTCAGTTCTGAATGAAATCCAAAACCACATTTAATTAGAGGATTACACATATTGAGGGACAATTATGGAATGATGTGAATAATTTGTTCTCATAAATGCGCTCCCACTGTCAATTAAGATGATGGAAACATAGGAACCGGTCTTGGTACATTCAGGGGAATAATAATTGTGGGATATTCGGGGAACTTGCTCATTGTTGCTTATCATCATTGCTGAAGCTTGAACTGAATGACCAACCCGACAAGACTAAGAAGTTAATGGTGGACTTTAGGAGGGAAGGAAGACCTTCTCCATCAAGGGTGTGGATATGCAGTTTACCAACGAGTACACCTTGGAGTTAACCTAGACAATAAACTGGACTGGTCCAGGATCGCTGAGGCACTGTATAAGAAGGGACAGAGGCAATAAAAAAGCGCTGGGGGATGGGTTGGCAATGGGACTGCTCTCAATCCAGCGCAGCTATTGATATGTTACTGCACTGCCTTTGCAGAAGCGCATCAGCCCTTGAAGGCACATTGCTAGGCCCAGCAGTGAGGTCCTGTGCATCCAGGTCAGTGAAGGGAGGTGAATGGGGCCATACCACCATCAGAGGAGACTGCCAAGAGATGGCTATAGCTGCCTTGGATGTCAGGACTTTCATATGAAGAAAGACTGGATAGACTCGGTTTGTACTCGCTAGAATTTAGAAAATTGAGGGGGGATCTTATAGAAACTTACAAAATTCTTAAGGGGTTGGACAGGCTAGATGCAGGAGGATTGTTGGGGAAGTCCAGAACAAGGGGTCACAGTTTAAGGGTAAGGGGGAAATCTTTTAGGACAGAGATGAGGAAAACATTTTTCACAGAGAGAGTGGTGAATCTCTGGAATTCTCTGCCACAGAATGTAGTTGAGTCCAGTTCATTGGCTATATTTAAGAGGGAGTTAGATGTGGCCCTTGTGGCTAAAGGGGATCAGGGGGTATGGAGAGTAGGCAGGTACAGGGTGATCATATTGAATGTCGGTGCAGGCTCGAAGGGTCGAATGGCCTACTCCTGCACCTATTTTCTATGTTTCTATGCCTTCTTTCAGAGTAAGAATCCAGGACCGAGGAGCAGTGCAGACTGCAATTTCATGATCTCACAAGTCTGTCAAGGTGAGTTGCTCACAACTAATTAAACTGTACTCTTGCATGCACACACTCGCACCTCTCACACACAAACTGCTGCACCATCTACACACCCACAAATACCTTTATCCTTCCTTGCAGCAGACAGCTCAGCACTATTGACATTGCAACCCCTCCATCCCAAATCGCGATCCAAGCATTCAAAATTCTGATAATGATAAGGTCATTCCATGCTATTCATCATTAAGGCTAAGACAGCAAAGAACAGGAGAGAGTCACGGTTATTCAGCCCAGAAACAGACTTTTGACCCAACATATCTATGCCAACCATCGAGGGAAATGTATGGTTTTTGGTAAAGGAAGTTTGCAGATGACACCAACATTGATGGTGTAGCTGTAGCAGACAATGAAGAAGATTGTCTATGGGTACAACGCAATATTGATTCATTGGAAAGTTGGGCAAAGGAATGGCAGATGGAATTTAACTTGGAAAAGTGCAAAGGGATGTATTTTATGGAAGTTAGACTAGGCCACAACTGAATAGATGAAGTGGTCTCATTAAATGTTGTTGAACAGAAAGATCTACAAGTACATACTTCCCTGGAAATGGCAATTCGGTAGACAGGGTGGAGAAGAAAGCATATGGCATGCTCGGCACCACGTACAAGAGTTGGGAGGTCATGTTGCAGTCATCCCAGTCACACACTTCTACATGGTCAACAGAATCCAGCTCCAATTGCACAGAGCTGATTCCAAGGAGATGAAACCAGACATCTGTGATTCAGGGATTATTTCATTGTGCCAGCTCCTGCTCTGGAAATTGAGTCATTTTTGTAGAGCAGTTTGAGTGACTCTTAGTCTCCAATCCACATCCTACTACAGCCTCCCAGGCAGCACATTCGCCCATGCTCCCAGCCACCTAGACCACTCTGCACCTTCATTTAACTCGCGTCAGCAACCTGAACCTGGCCCTTCTACGCTTATGCTTCTCATGAATTATCAATATGCAGTGGCATTGCCCAAGCACATTGACCTAAAATCTGTGCACCCATTCCAGTGAGGCATGGCAGGGTTAGGTTGCTAATGCCAGCAACAGCCCACACCCATCAGACTTAACTCTGCACGATGATTTTATTTGAACCAATTGCCGTTGAACTTGAATATAGTCTTGGGAATTATTTATAACAAAGAGACATGTAAAAGGTATTACTTAAAATTGATGTTTATATCTACAGTTTAACACGCTAGTGTTTTATCTATGTGATATTTTGGGTGGGTATCAATGACTTGGTATGATTAAGACCACAGCTGATTCAAGGACACTTTAAAGTTTAGTTTAGTTTATTTTATTGTCATGTGTACTGAGGTACAGTGAAACACTTTTCTGTTGCGTGATATCCAGTCAGCGGAAAGACTATACATGATTACAACCAAGCCATCCACAGTGTACAGATATGGGATAAAGGGAATAACATTTAGTGCAAGATAAAGTCCAATTAAAGATTGTCTGAGGGTCTCCAATGAGGTAGATGGTAGGTCAGGTCTGCTCTCTAGTTGGTGATAAGATGCTCCAGTTGCCTGATAACAGCTGGGAAGAAACTGTCCCTGAACCTGGAGGTGGTGCACTTCCACACCTTTGCACCTCTTAATCATACCAAGTCATTGATACCCACCTACAAATATATCACTTAGATAAAACACTGGAGTGTTAAACTGTTGTAACAAGTATCATTTTTAAGTAATGCCTTTTGCCTTTGTTATAAATGATTCTCAAGACTATATTCAAGTCCAACGGCATTTGGTGCAAATAATATCATTGTGCGCAGCCAAGTCAGATGTGTGCAGCAGTTGCTGACATAACATTAGCAACCTAACCCTGCCATGCCTCACTGGAATGGTTGCAGGAATTCCAGGTCAATGTGCTTGAGCAATGCCACGATATAATGAGCGATTTGTGACCCTTAAAAAACATCTAGCTTCAATGCAGCAGCAGCAGCGGGATTGTGAAATAGTTTGACTGATGTCATAGCTGTCACGTTAGTCTGGTTATGATTGCATATGACCTCAGTGCAAAATTCATAACTATCTCACGGTTCTCCTTTCTTGATTGCTCTGCTCAGCTCTCACGCAATTTGCCTTGGCCATCTAACAGGTATAGAGACACATTTGAAGCAGGGAAATATGATTGAGGCTGCACACTGAGGTGAGACATGCCCTGCAATTTACCTTCTCTAGAGACGGTTATAAAGAGCATTGAAAAATACAAGGGTAGGTGAGAGAAAAGTTAATTAAAAGTCATTGCTTGCGCACCAAGTGTGGCAATACAATTTCAAGAGTCATAAGTTACACCCAGGTTCAGGAACAGCTTCTTCCCTCCAGCCACTATAACCTCAAATAAGCTCTGAACCACAGACTATTAATTTTATTATTGCACTTTTATTGTTTGTTTTTATGTGTACGTATGTATGTGTAATTACTGAGGGTAGGCACTAGGCAGTCAATCGACTTTTAAAAATCGTAAAAAAATCCACGCATGCGCAGAAAAGCGTGACAACTGTGCATGCGCTCGTAAAAAAATGCGCATGCGCATATCGGTCCTACAGGCAATCAGTCGACTTTTACAAAATCTTAAAAACAGCGCACGCGCAGATTGGTCTCTCTTGTGGGTATGCGCTGCACCTTGCGCACAGTCCATGGTGCAAAGGCAGAATTTTAGCTTTCTCACTGCCCGTTGTAAGTGAAGGCTTGAAACTGCGTCCACAGTTACGCGTAACGCATGTACTACGGATGAAAGGCAAGGGAGAATTATGCCTACCTAAGACTGATTGTTAAAATAATAACCATTTAATAATAAATACTGAATTTAGCAAATGAATTGGAAATCTTTACTATTTATATTTAATAATTACCATTTTATAATTTTTGTCAGGGTAGGCACTGCCTACCTTGCCTACCCTGAGGGCACGTGCCTGATATATATATTATGATCTGTATATATGTGTACGTGAGTATGTGTATATATCCACACACACTGAACTTTTTTCTTGTTTATTATATTCTTTACAATGTACTATGTTTTCATATTCTGCAAATAAGAATTTCATTGTTCTATCTGGGACATCTCTATATAACTAAAAGTCTTCGTCTTGTTTGCGCCCACAATGTGCCCATGATGTGCCCACGATGTGTCAATCTGGTTTTCCTATCTTCTTCCAAACGCTAGGCCACAGCCTTCCCATTTTCGCGTATCCTACTCACATTTTTCCTGTTTTGGCGATAAACATCCTCCCGTCACGTTCCCACCTATATTTCCGAAGTTATTAATCCTTTAAATTTTAAAAAACAGTCCCAGAGAGTGGGGGAATTGAGGGAGAGGAGGGGGTATGGAGGATGGTTGCCATGTCTACACTCCCTCTCTCGCCCCTCCATCTACCCTCCCACCCTTTCTCTACCCCCTCCATATCTGCCCTCAGGAGGAGGAGCCATCTTGGGGAGCGGCTGCTAACCAGCAGCCGTCCGTTTAATTCAGCTTTTTTTTTGAAGTTTTTAGTAAGTCCTGTGCTTCGTCTGTTGGAGAAATGGACTTTTTAATGTGGGGGTAGGGGGTAATTCTACTTCTAGGTCCCTACCTGGTCGGTGAGGCAGCTTTTTCTCTGGGCTTCCCCGTCGACCCGTCCTTGTGGCCTACCAGCGGGCGTGGAGCGCCGTTTCCCAGCACCTCGGCTTCGGTGGCGGCTCAGCGCTGGAGCGCTATCGCGGAGCGGAGCGGGCGATGCCTTGCCTGGGTCGCCGCGCTGGATCGACGCGCTGGAGCTCCGGTGAGCTGTGACCGCCGAGTTCAACACCTCCGGGCTGCGGGTCTGCGGAGCGGAGCAGGCGGCGCCGACTCTAACATCGGGAGCCTGGGAGCTCCAACCCGGCGCGGCCTGGTCGGCTTCGGAAGCCGCGGTCCCCAGTTACGAAGCGTCCATTCCAGATGGCCCAGCCGCTTAGAGGACTCTCCCGACGCCGGGGCAACTCCACCCGGCCAGAACGGTCAGGAACATCGGGCCTCCGTAGAGGCAATAGCGGTGGCCTCAATAGGCCTGACTTTGGGTGAACTGGGGATGGGAACTGGACATTGTGCCTTCCCCCACTGTGGTAACCATTGTGGGGGGATGATTTTTTTGTGTGTAAGTTAATATGTTAGTCTGTGTCCAAGATGGCTGTCGGAAGGGAGAGTGGACGCTGGCGCGCTTTAGCTGCTGCTGCTCTCTCTTCACATTGTGTTTTTGATTTTTTGTCTTTGGAGCAATTGTCTTTAATTTGTGTATTGGTGATGTCCTTATTATTTATTTTACTCTGACTATATGTTTTTTCTCTCTTGTTAATTTCTGTAAGGTGGCCTTGAGACTTTGAAAGGCGCCCGCAAATAAAATTTATTATTATTATTATTATTATTGCCCTCACTTCCACCCTCTATAACCCTCCCTCTCTAACCCCCTCCCTCACCCTCTCACCCTCTCTCTCTCTCTCTCGACCCTCCCTCCCCCACACTCAACCCCCTCCCTCCCTCTCTCTCTCTCTAATACCCTCCCACACCCTCCATCTCCCCCCCCTCCCCCTCCATCCCCCTCCCTCCCTCCCTACCTTCCACCCCTCTAATACCACCCTCCACACCCCCTCCATCTCCCTCTCCCCCTCCCCCTCCATCTCCCCCCCTCCCCCTCTCTCCACCCCCTCCATCTCCCCTCCATCTCCCTGCCACCCCTCCCCCTCCCTCTCCACCCCTCCCCCTCCATCTCTGCCACCCTCCATCTCTCTCCCCCTGCCACCCTCCATCTCCGCTACCCCTCCCCCCTCTCTACCACCTCTCCCTCTTTAAGGATTGAAGAGGAGGGTGAATAGGAGGAGGAGGGAGTTCTGGGGGATGAGGAAAATGAGCCGCGCCTGCGCAGTTGGGGACTATGCATGAGTGGTGCAGTATTGGGTTGGAGGAACAGGTGAGTGGTGGAATCTTGCGTTGGGGGAGCAGACCAACGGGTCTGAAGAAGGGTTTTGGCCCGAAACGTTACCTATTTCCTTCGCTCCATAGATGCTGTTGCACCCGCTGAGTTTCTACAGTATTTTTGTGTACCAACGGGTCTGCATTGGTCTGGTATGCCAATAAAATACTCATGACTCGATATTTGTAATGTCAAGAGTGTTTAGTTGTCATATGCACTGAACAAGTAAATTCTTGCTGCAGTTTCACGGGCACATTAAATGCAACAACCCATCCAATATATGGTGTTGGTGGCAATGTAAGTGTGGCAGGTGCCAGAGAAATCTTCAGTGAGTTCGGGAGCAGGCCAAACATGTCTCCTGATGTCGTTAAGAGTGTTCTCCTTCATAAAGAGTAAACTGGTGGCATCCGGGATCAGAAGACAATGTTTCAGAATTATGAGGTTGCATATTTTAGATGGGGATGAGGAGTATATCTCTCTCAGGGAGTCGCGAATCTCTCGAGATCTGTGAGGGCAGAGGCATTGATTATATTCAGGATGAAGGTTAACAGGTATTCAAAGGATAAGGGAGTCGAAGAGTAGGAGAAAAGTGGGAGAAAATCGTGCTGAGGGCAAGATTGGATCTCTTATTGCATGGTGAGCAGAGTCCATGAGCCAAATGCCCTATTCCCAGAGAGACACGGAACTACAGATATTGGAATCAGAAGCAAATATAGAAACTGCTGGATGAAATCAGCAGATCGTAGAGCATCTGCGGGGGGAAATGGACTGTTGACATTTTGAGTCAAGACTCTTTATCTGGACTGGTTTGTTTTTATATGGGCCTATTAAAAATTATTAAAACCTATTAAAAATCATTTTAAGTTCTGAACTAGCTAATATGCTACTGAATCTGTTCTACCAGTCATATCGTGGAATTTTGAGCTCTGATTAAACAAAGAACATAGAACAATACAGCACAAGAGCAGGCCCAATGGCCTACAATGACCATGCCAACATGATGCCAAGTTAAATTAATCTCCTCTGCCAGCACGTGATCCATATCCCTTCAATGAATCTCTAATTCATACTGGAACTAAAATTCAGTCGCATCGTGCTAGCTAAAAGCGTGGTTAAGACTCAAAAATAGCGGGCAGTGTGTGAACACATCACAGGTAGATCTACCACTGGTGTATTGATCTTGGGAAAATAGAGGCAAACAGTAATACCAACCACACCAGGAGTCCGAGTCAACAGAATTGTGTCCTATTTCCTGTTTGCTGTATTCTGAGTGAATTTCTGTTAGTCTGAAGACAACAGAAGCTACTTCCACAAAATAAAAAATACGACTGTGCATTTTCACTTTCTGTATCTAAATCCACCCAACATTATAATACACCCCCCTCACACATCGTGACCCAACTGTCTCCAACCGATTAGAAGCCAACCAATTTCTGCCGTCCACTTAATTCTCATAGTTTGGCCGTCGTTTCCAAATGAGGCCTGATATGGAAAGCCAACCAGGCATGTGAAATTGGGTGAATGATGAGCACTCTACCATAGAGTTTTGGCCAAGTCTGAAATTCCTCCCTTTCACCGTACCTTCTGCATCCAGGTTGGAATACCAACTTCTACACTGTTTATCAGCAACATTTGTGATTTGATCTCTGAATGTTTTGGTATCAGTCCACTGGCACCCATGAGGTATTCTAAGTCAGCTTTTCGTGTATAAATGAATGGTACTAGAATAGGATGCATTGTTTGAATATTCTGTTCCAAACCAATTAGTGGTCATTTATTTTTCCGTTTGCTGGTTCTGCAAACAGAAGTCAATAAGATGGATGAGGAATTGTGTCCCACTGGCTGCTACAGTTAGGATGCACTAGGGTGAGCCAGAAAGGATGTCCTGAAGATGATGAGAAGGTCATGGGAACCTTTCCTTGCAGGGAAAACAGATGTTTCACCACAGGAATTAACTGTGTATGTCTAGAAACTTCTAATTGACTGGTACATTTAAGTGAGGAGCATAAACTGGAATCACCACATCCTGATCTGACACAACATCAGGGGTGTTTATTGAAGGGCCTGTCCAACGGCAATTTTTTTCGCGACTGTCGGCATCATTGACTGATGCATCAGGGTCGCCAAAAGATTTTGAACATTTCAAGAACCAGCGGCGACCAAAACAAATGTTGCGGCTCTTGAGGAAACACCACCGCCGATACATGGTAAATGGGTGGGAATTGAAGAATACAGTTGAACAGAGGGATCTGGGTATAACCGTGCATAGTTATAAAAGTTTTTTTTTGGCCTTCCATCACAGCTATGTGATGGATGTTTATGTAAAATGTAATTATGTTGTGTCTGGGTCTATTTGTGTGTAATGTATGGCTCCAGAAACGGCATTTCGTTTGGACCTCTAGGGGTCCAAATGACAATTAAATTGACTCTTGACTCTTGACTTGATAGTTCCTTGAAGGTGGAATCTCATATAGATAGGGTGGTAAAGAAAGCTTTTGGTTTGCTGGCCTTTATAAATCAGAGCATTGAGTATAGAAGCTGGGATGTAATGTTAAAATTGTACAAGGCATTGGTGAGGCCAATTCTGGAGTATGGTGTACAATTTTGGTCACGCCCAATTATAGGAAGGATGTCAACAAAATATAGAGAGTACAGAGGAGATTTACTAGAATGTTGCCTGGGTTTCAACAACTAAGTTACAGAGATAGGTTGAACAAGTTAGGTCTTTATTCTCTGGAGCGCAGAAGGTTAAGGGGGGACCTGATAGAGGTCTTTAAAATGATGAGAGGGATAGACAGAGTTGATGTGGACAAGCTTTTCCCTTTGAGAATAGGGAAGATTCAAACAAGAGGACATGACTTCAGAATTAAGGGACAGAAGTTTAGAGGTAACATCAGGGGGAACTTCTTTACGCAGAGAGTGGTGGCGGTGTGGAATGAGCTCCCAGTGGAAGTGGTGGAGGCAGGTTCATTGGTATCATTTAAAAATAAATTGGATAGGCATATGGATGAGAAGGGAATGGAGGGTTATGGTATGAGTGCAGGCAGGTGGGACTAAGGGGAAAAAAAATTTGTTCGGCACGGACTTGTAGAGCCGAGATGGCCTGTTTCCGTGCTGTAATTGTTATATGGTTATATGGTTATATGGTTTTGATACGTCATCACGCCACGTCACGCCACGTCACGCGACGACCTGATATGTCAATGATGCCGGCAGTTGCCAAAAAAATTGCCAAGTGGGACAGGCCCTTTAGATTGACAGAGAGGATTCAACTCTTCCTGCACATGTTTTTTCAGAGACACAGCATGAAAACAGGTCTTCCGGCTCACTGAGTCGGTGCCGACCAACAGTCACCAGTACACTAGTTCTATGTTATCTCACTATTGCATCCTACACACTAGAAACAATTTACAAAAGCCAATTAACCTACAAACCTTCTCATCTTTGGAATATTGGAGGAAACTGGAGCGCCCAGAGAAAACCCTTGTGGTCACAGGGAGAATTACATAACCCCATCGGGATCTAATCCAGGTCTATGGCAACAACTATAATGCTGCACCACAGTGCCGCCCTAGGAAGTAGAAGTAAAATTCAGAGGTGGACAAAAATGGTGGAGAAAGTCAGCGGGTGAGGCAGAATCTGTGGAGTGGAGAAACAGGTGACGTTTCGGGTCGAAACCCTTCTTCAGACTGATGTGGGGATGGGGGGGGGGGGGGAAGAAAAAAGGAAGAGGCAGAGAGAGTGGGCTGTGGGGGAGCTGGGAAGGGGAGGGGAAGGAGGGAGAAACAAGGACTACCTGAAATTGGAGAGGTCAATGTTCATACTGCAGGGGTGTAAACTACCCAAGCAAAATATGAGGGGCTGCTCCTCCAATTTATGGTGGGACTCACTCTGGCCATGGAGGAGGCCCGGGACAGAAAGGTCGGATTCGGATTGGGACGGGGAGTTAAAGTAAAACTCGGACATTCCTTTGCGATTCTATTTTAATTACTGCGTCCAGGCAGACTACCAACCATGGAGATATTTAGCAAAATCCTCCATGAAACTGATATCTCAGATACAACCCATAAAAATCCAACCAAGAGTGAGGATGTCTTGAACAGCAAAGCGATGCAAGTGAAGAGTTGGAATATAGTGCCAGGTTAATGGAGGGGAAAACTTTTGAGTAGGCCAGGAAAGCCTAGAAATAGAACCGTCGTCTCACCTGTCCATGTTCTCCAGGGATGTTGCCTGACTTGCTGAGTTACTCCAGCATTTTGTGTCTTTTCGTGAAGTCATTGGCCATAATCAGCCATAAAGGATCGGGGTTACAGCCACCACAGAGAAGCTTGCAACATGTATTTTCATGATACCCAAAGAGGTGGCTCTGGAACCCTCTGAGAAAGAGAATGAGGAGCGGAAGTCTCAGCTTTCAGGGAATTTGAAGGGCCTGTCACACTTTGCGATTTTTTTTCAGCGACTGCGAACATCAGTGACTGACGCCCGTAAAACCGTCAAGTTGTACGACATACACGCTGACGTATGCTGCCCTGCGGGTGATGCACGGTTAGGGTTAGGGTTAGGGTTAGGGTCAGGGTCAGGGTCAGGGTTAGGGTTAGGGACCACAGATGGGCTGTAAAATAATCTTCCTTCAATGCATGGGTATTAAACGTTAATATATTAAAATTGATACAATATAATCAATTATGCAAATTAAAAGATGGCTGAGTCGTTCAGTTTTATTTACAGATACCCTAACACTAACGGGGCATCACCCACAGGACAGCATATTTCGAACATTCCAAAATCCAGGGATGACAGGGAGACACCGCGCGTCATCACACGTTACTACATGTAGCGTCACGACCCGACAACAACGCGACAACCTCTTTTCAGGCAATCGCCGAAAATGTCGCCCAAGAGGGACAGGCCCTTTCGGATTCACCTTCATCCATTTGTTTAGCACTGTGCAGGACAGGCATGAGGGGAGGTGGCCTTGTATTAAGTCCAGTCAGATTGTATTCCTACTGAGCATTTTCAGGCCTTGCCTTCCTCCACTTTAAAACTCCCCTAAATGCAACGTTAGGTCTGTGGAGCCCCTTTTATAATGAGAATGTGGCTAAATAATAAAAAAAAAAACTTCATGGAGCCCAGGGCTGTGATAATGGCTCCCGTAATCCATGGCACCCCAATAGACCACAGCCACGAATGACAGGCAGTGATGAAGGAAATTCCCCAATTCAGAATTCCCCAGCTTTGCTGATTAAAAAAAAATAAAAAATCCCCACTTTCATTCAGGTTCACATCTCAAACCTACCTTCCCAAGGTCACCTGCATTAAAATGGAAACTCCCGTGATCGGCATTGGGATTATTTTTAGCTTCTATAGAAATTGTTTAAGCGGTGAATCATAGAGACCAAAGTATCGTGTAGGCATGGCAGCGATCGGTGTATACAGTAACCTAATTATGTAATATCACTCTGTCAATTAGGCTGAACGGCAGGTATTTTCTGCAGGAACTTCCTCTCACTTTTACTCGATTTAGTCCATTTCAGTTGGTTGGAGCAAGGTAAAAATTCCAGGCATGTAGAAAACAGGCTTCAGGATGTCAACGTGTAATAATCTTAGGTGGGGGAGGATGTTTATCGAAATTTACCCTGCTCGAAATCAAGCCATGTTAAGCAATCTTGGCTTTTTGCATGCAACATTCTTTGGCAAGCACCCAGCATTGTCTGTAATGCTCCAACGGCACCGATCCTGCGTAATCTTTTATTGATCCAACGATTTCGCAAGACACATATCACAGTCAACACCAAAACAAAAATTCAATTAAAAATTTCTCCTGAACACAATGTTTTAACGTGTTATTTATGTTGAGTTTCCAAATGTAAACATTATTTATCGTCTTTGAAATTGGAAAAAGGTGCAACACGGGCCTCAAAAGTTCACGAGTTGTGATCATGGTTACAAGGGGTCAGGGGAAGGTCAACTTATTGGCCAGGATTGTTCACTGAAGGCCTGCTCCCATCAACAGGAATTCCGGGTCTCCATTACCAGAAATGAACTGCTACTCAACACCCACCCCCCCAAAACCCACCACCCCTGCAACATTCGACTGATCTTAGCTGGCCCTATTTTTAAAGGGCTCATTAAAGAAATGTTGTTTCATTTATTCTTCTCTTTGCGATTTTGAGGCTGCAAATAGATCAGCAATCCAAAAGCCATCAGTAAGAATGGGGTGCTATGTCACCAGCCCAAATCTCTGCAGATCTCCATAGGAAAATACTTCCACAACACTGTTGGAGAATGAGATCCAGAATTTAGATCAATCAATATATGAGGAGTGGCAATATATTTCCTCATCAGGACAATGTGAGGCTTGGAAAGGAAACCGCAGGTAATGATGTTCCAATGCACCTGAAACCTTTAAGAGCCTGTCCCACTTGGCGATTTTTTTTCGACGACTGCCGACGTCATATCAGTGTCGCCAAAAGATTTTGAACGTTTCAAAATCCAGCGGCGACAAAAAAAATGTTGCGACACTTGAAAAAACACCGCGCGCCATATGTCATCACGTCGGGTCACCGCCGCCAATGCTGCGTCACGCCGCATCACTCCGCAAACTCTTCAGTGACCTTATACGTCAGTCACTGATGCCGGCAATCGCTGGAAAAAATCGCCGTGGGACAGGCCCTTTACTCTTCCGGTTGAAAGATTTGGGGAATGCTGTCAGAGTGCCCTAAATGAGGAACTAAAGAGAAAAGGTTGCACAAGTGAGACAGGCCCTTCAGTTTCTTTTTAGTTTAGGTTAGTTTAGAGATACAGCATGGAAACAGGCCCTTCGGCCCACCGAGAAAACGCCAACCAACAATAACATGTACACTGGTTCTATCCTACACACTAGGGACAATTTACAGAAGTCAATTAATCTACAAACCTATACGTCTTTGGAATGTGGATGGATACCAGACCACCTGGTTTAAACCCATGGAGTCACAGGGAGTGTGTACAAACTGCATACTGACAGCACCCGCAGTCAGAATCGAACCAGGATCTCTGGCACTGCAAGGCAGCAATTCTAACACTGTGCCACAGTGCCCCTGTTGTCTCATACAACAACCTGCCATTAAAGGATTTATCCTAGTGAGTCTTCACTGCACTCCTTCCAAATATATCCTTCCGTGTGTAAGAAGGCCAGATCTATTTATACTATGCCTGAAGCAGTATCACTGGCACATTACATGATTGGTGCAATGTTGCTCTACACGTAATTAAATCATCTTTCAATTATGACCTGTATATTTTGGAATTCCTAATTTCTTGCTAGACCTGTACATTAACTTGCAGTGATTTTTGTACAATGACTATTTCATAAATACACCTTGAAATATGTTGCATTTTTTTTCCAGCAGAGGAGATGATCTTGCATATTACTATATTATATGTGCTATGTCCTCGTTGACCCTTCCTGTAACCCACTGTAGACTTTCTGCACCCTCTCACCACACACATAGAGTTACGTCATCAACAAGTGTGGATAAATCATACAATTGCTTTATTAAATGATTGATATGTATTGTGAATTGCTGGGTCCTTGCACTGAGCCCCGTCTCAATGGCACAGCCTCCACTGCAAAATGACCCACTTATTCTTACATTTTCCTGGCATTTAACCAAAACTCAACCCATGGCAGTATATTGCATATTGCATATTGAACACGTTCTGAAAGTCCAAATATATCACAACCTCTGGTTCATCTTTATATCTATTCCGTTAGCCCCTACCTTCCAAAATCCTAATATATTTATCAAACATCATTGCCCTTTTGCAAATTCATGTTTAATCTATTTTTATCTTCTAAATGTCTTGTTATTGGTTTCTCAGCAATAGATTTCAGTTAACATGGCATCCACACCAATGTCAGGCTAACTACTCAGCAATTCCTTGTTTTCTCTCTTCTTCCTTTCTCACTGGAGGCAAGAAAAGGTCAGAAGGGTTTCAGCCCGAAACGTTGCCTATTTCCTTCGCTCCATAGATGCTGCTGGAGTCAATGGAAGAGAGGATAATTTGCGTAATGGTCGGGACAACTTCCACAACTCTCTGCAAAGAGAGAAAAAAAATGGCCAAATTAAATTATTTACAAAGGTACACAAAAATGCTGGAGAAGCTCAGCGGGTGCAGTAGCATCTATGGAGCGAAGTGTAGTACTCACTACCAGTTTCCTTCGCTCCATAGATGCTGCTGCACCCGCTGAGTTTCTCCAGCATTTTTGTGTACCTTTGATTTTCCAGCATCTGCAGTTCCTTCTTAAACAGAATAAATCTGAGCTGACAAGAGATGACCTCACGAAGGGTGGAGTCTATAATGGTCCATTGTTGGCTGGGGAAGGTGTGATATTGAGAGGGATACAAGGATGTGAGCTGTGGAACTACTAAGACTCATATGGTGGGGGAGGGTCAGAGAGAGAGGTAATGCAGAAGTTATTTGAAATTAGAGAAATCAAAGTTCCATTGAGTTGTAATTGAGTTGTAAGTAACATGAACCATGTACAACGAAATTTAAAATGGGAAATATGACGTGCTATGTTTCCAATTTGCATGTGGCCTCACTCTGACTGTGCAGGAAGGCCAGGACAGAAAGGTCAGTATTGGAATGGGAAGAGGATTTCAAATGTTTGGCAACCGGGAGATCGCATGGTCCAAGGCGGACTGAGCGTATGTGTTCAGTGAAATATACAGGAGCCCACATCGGGAGCACCAGATACAGTAGATGAGGTTGGAAGGGGTGCAAGTAAACCTCTGCCTCACCTGAAAGGATTGTCGGGTCCCTGACTGATGTTGAGGGAGGAGATATGCCTGAGATACCTAGATAAAAGACTGGCCCCCTCAATATACCATCTCATTCAAGACAATGAAGTACATTGCCCTCCTCAGAAACTAACAGGCAAGTAAATTTTAAAAAAGAGGAAGTGAAAAAGGGCAATCTAGTAAAGTGGATCCAGCTCAAAGGGCTGATCAGCCTTGAAGATTAACATAAAAAGCTGGAGTAACTCCGCGGGTTAGTCCGCATCTCTGGAGAAAAGGAATAGGTGACATTTCGGGTTGAGATCCATCCTCAAACTAAATCAGGCTTCCTATGCCCTGTGCCTTAATGAGAGTTTGGAACTCTCAATAAAAAAAAGTGAATCCAGATTATCTGACACATTGAAATACCTTTTTCGCTGAAATTCTGCAATAAGATTTTCAAACTTAACAAGGTGCTGCTACTGAATGAAACCATTCTTAAAATGGGGATGTTTAAATTGTCAATGAAACCAGAGAACATTAATAAATCCTGGAATGAATCAAGACGCAGAGGCTTTGTTTGATGAACTATTTAATTATTCCCCATCAATGATTTCATGTGTGTGTAAGAGTTTGGTAATGTGTGGTAGCATAATATGAACAACCCCTGCTTCAGTATTGTTAATCTACGAGCAATTAACAGGGATGAGGAGAGATAGTGTAGGCCGTGTCAGGGGAATGGTTTCATCGTTGTCAGTCTTTGTTATAAGCCTGAACCCCATGGATAAGTCCATAGAGTCATAGAGCACAGGATCAGGCTCTTTGACCCACCAAGTCCACGTCAACCAGTAACACTACTTTTTTTTAAAATATGTTTTTTTTCTTCAGATTTCATAGAAACATAGAAAATAGTAGGAGTAGGCCATTTGGCCCTTCGAACCAGCACCGCCATTCAATACGATCATGGCTAATCATCCAAAATCAGTACCATGTTCTGGATTTTTCCCCATATCCCTTGATTCCCATAGCCCTAAGAGCTAAATCGAACTCTTCCATCAACTCTCCCTGGTTTCCACCATTTACCTACACATGTGGGACAATATACAGTGGCTAATTAACAAACCAATTCACATGGGTTTGGATGTTGGGGAAAACTGGAATACATCATGGAGAAACCCACATGGTCACAGGAAGACTGCAAGTTACAGAGAGGTCAGGATTGGGCCTGGGTCTCTGGCAATGTGAGGCAAAGCCTTTGCCAGCTGTGCCATTGCGTGCATAAACATTCCAAAGTTCAGTTCTGAAAAGGGGACTTCCATACCTTCAGTCTGATGCCCTCTCAACTGAAATATTTCAGCTTTGGTTCTTTACTTATTAGTTCTTGGTTATCAGTCTTAGAATAAAGGGGAGATCATTTAAGACAGAGGTGATAGAAAAAACGTTTTCACCCAGAGAGTTGTGAATTTATGGAATTCCCTGCCACAGAGGGCAGTGGAGGCCAAGTCACTGGATGGATTTAAGAGAGAGTTAGATAGAGCTCTAGGGGCTAGTGGAATCAAGGGATACGGGGAGAAGGCAGGCACGGGTTATTGATAGGGAACGATCAGCCATGATCACAATGAATGGCGGTGCTGGCTTGAAGGACCGAATGGCCTCCTCCTACACCTAGTTTCTATGTTTCTATGTTTCTAAATCTGGTTCAATATGCAACACTTTGAGAGTATACTTTTGGGACTTCAGCACAACAATCTAGGCCACACCCCAGTGCATTATCTTCATGGTATTCAGGCGAATGGTATGTTAGCTTTCATTGCAAAAGGATTTGAGTATAGGAGGAGGGAGGTTCTACTGCAGTTGTACAGGGTCTTGGTGAGACCACACCTGGAGTATTGCGTACAGTTTTGGTCTCCAAATGTGAGGAAGGACATTATTGCCATAGACGGAGTGCAGAGACGATTCACCAGACTGATTCGTGGGATGTCGGGACTGTCTTATGAAGAAAGACTGGATAGACTTGGTTTATACTCTCTAGAATTTAGGAGATTGAGAGGGGATCTTATAGAAACTTACAAAATTCTTAAGGGGTTGGACAGGCTAGATGCAGGAAGATTGTTCCCGATGTTAGGGAAGTCCAGGACAAGGGGTCACAGCTTAAGGATAAGGGGGAAATCCTTTAAAACCGAGATGAGAAGAACTTTTTTCACACAGAGAGTGGTGAATCTCTGGAACTCTCTGCCACAGAGGGTAGTTGTGGCCAATTCATTGGCTATATTTAAGAGGGAGATAGATGTGGCCCTTGTGGCTAAGGGGATCAGGGGGTATGGAGAGAAGGCAGGTACGGGATACTGAGTTGGATGATCAGCCATGATCATATTGAATGGCGGTGCAGGCTCGAAGGGCCGAATGGCCTACTCTTGCACCTAATTTCTATGTTTCTATGTTTCTATTACAGAAGGTGTACTACAGCACTGAAACTGCTGGCTTTCAGATGCAATGTTAAACTGGAATTCCACCTACCGTCTCAGGTAGAGATCAAAGCACCAGTGATGTTTAATGAGTGAGTAATGACAAGATGAATCATTCCCAATACATTGGCCAAAATCTGCTGCCTATTATTGAGCCTATAAAAGAGAGATTAGCTGGCTTTTGTGAGAGGGTTTTTTAACGTGGGCTGTCACTGTACACACATTTGATACAATGCCGGGACACCCTGAAGCTGTGGGAGTGTGGAATTCCCCAGCATCTGTGAAAACACATCTGATTGGAATTAATTAGCCCATTTCACCAATGCTGGCTTTATGAAAAAGCTGTCAAATTCAACCAGCACTCCTTTTTATTGTGCTTGTATTATGCTGAGATGCCAGGTGTAGCACGAAGGAAGTAATAGGGCAGACAACATTATACGGATGATAGACACAAATTGCTGGAGTAACTCAGCGGGTCAGGCAGCAGGTCTGGAAATAAAGAAAAGGTGACATTTTGGGTTGGAACCCTTCTTCAGTCTCAAAAGGTCACCTATCTCCAGACATGCTGCCTGACCCGCTGAGTTACCCTAGCATGTTATGTGTATCTTTAACATAACCCAGCATCTGCAGTTCTTTCCTACACGACATTATACGGATTCTGTACATCCAAATCACAAGCCCGGAATATTCAACAATTCCCCAAATTACAACATTAGGCCAATGAATCCTAAAAATTAGATGGTCCAAAAAACTAGCTCAAACATGCTGCTGTGTAAAGTGTCTCATGTGAATGGTCATTACAAATAGGTTAAAGATTCTTAATCTGAAGATTCAAAACTCAGCATTGGAGTTGGTTTGGAACTGGAATTAAATGCAGGAGCTGCCACAAGTACCGTGTCATACTTCTGTCGTGACTATGGTTTGGGGAGCTGGAGGGGTGGGGAACAGAAAGTTGTGGCTCCGTTTCTGGCTCTGTCTGAAAAACCTGTTCATTTCCCAATATCAGCAACTTCTCATTCCACTGCTTCACTTTCCCACGGCATTTAGTCCATAACATCTCTGACTCATTGCCTTCAGAGTTCAAGACAGTGAGTGTAATATTTAGTGTAATGATGCATATGAAGTAGCATCTGCATTGTTGAATTTTGTTGGCATTGCATGTTTCACTGAATTAGTGTACAAGACCAGTCTGCAGCGTGCTTGGGAGATGCACTGTGGAGTTTTCTGAAGACATAGAAACATAGAAACATAGAAATTAGGTGCAGGAGTAGGCCATTCGGCCCTTCGAGTCTGCACCGCCATTCAATATGATCATGGCTGATCATCCAACTCAGTATCCCATACCTGCCTTCTCTCCATACCCTCTGATCCCTTTAGCCACAAGGGCCACATCTAACTCCCTCTTAAATATAGCCAATGAACTGGCCTCGACAACCCTCTGCGGCAGAGAGTTCCAGAGATTCACCACTCTCTGTGAGAAAAAAGTTCTTCTCATCTCGGTTTTAAAGGATTTCCCCCTTATCCTTAAGCTGTGACCCCTTGTCCTGGACTTCCCCAACATCGGGAGCAATCTTCCTGCATCTAGCCTGTCCAACCCCTTAAGAATTTTGTAAGACATTCAGAATTTAATCTTGCTGTGGAAAATGTATCAGTCTTAACCAAAACACTGCAGATGTAGCAAGTCTGAAATAAATTTTAAAAATAAGTAAACTTTTTCCTAACGTCTCCCCTATGTGTGATAAATGTCTATCTCAAGAAGGATCTGGTAAGGGGGGATGAAAAATACAAAGTTGGTATATCCCTTTCTGCCCGGTCTTCATAATAGAGCTTTTGTTTCTTTTTCTCTTTTTTCTCTTCTATGGCCTATTTCTTAACCTTTTTCCCTAACTCTTTGCTTAATGGGTCTCTCTTTTTGATCGCTTTTTCACAATATCACGACTTTCTCTGACTTTCTTTACTTTCTTTACTTCTTTCTCTTTTTAAAGCTTAAAAAATGAAGTGGTACAATAAATGTAATAAGATATATTTGGCTTGTATTATTGTATTGCACTGTACTTCTAATAAATAAAATTATTTAAAACATTAAAAAAAAATGTAAATGCTCTAATCACTCTGTGGGCCAGGCAGCATCCGCAGAAAGAGAATGATGTTGGCATGTTTTGACATGAAACATTAATTCTGTTTTTTTTTTACATTGATGCTTCCTGACCAGCTGAGTGTTGCCATCATTTTCTATTTTTGGAATCATCAGGTCATAATGCTCTCTGTATTTCTGCAAATAAAATCCAACACCTAATTACAATCAGTGCTCGGTTCATTGCTGCCCCAGTGCTTTTGAAAGTAGTAAATTGGAGCTCCTCATATTTCCCAAACATAAATTAATGATAGTTGCCAAGGGATTCCTTCCTCAGTTGTATCTGATGAACAATTAACGTCAACATTTTGAATTAAGAGTTAAGCTCATAAATGGAAGATTGATCTAAATGTGTTGAGTTTAGCACAAAATCCTCTTGAACATGCCATTGGAATTAGCGGCCCAGCTTTGAAGGGTTTTCCCAGGGGTCGAACCAATCAAAACATTGGAAGATGCTAGATTGGATGACCAAGCATTTCAAATGAGGAAAGAGTGTCAGAGTTTTAGAGAGACTTTATCTATCTATTTATTTATTTATTTGTTTATTTATCTATTTATTATTTATCTATTTTATTCATTCATTTATTTATTTATTTTATTTATACGTTTATTTATTTATTTTTATTTATGCATTTATTTATTTATTTTATTCCGAACAAGTAAAGACATTAAAGACATTAATAGTAACAAAATCGAAATTATCAAACAATTGGACATTACAATCAATATTTACAAGCAATGAAAAGAACAAAAAGCAAATTTCCAATGTCCAACTCTGTGTCTGTACAAGCTCGAAAAGGAGTGAGAAGAAGAATAACTTATTAAAGCTCACCCTTTTGTTGAGCATTAGACCCAGGTGTTAAATATAGTGTTACCACTGAATTAAGTTCAAAGATGCTCAGAAGGGCTGGAAAAATCTATGGAGCTTGAAAATACAAGGAGTTGGAAATCAAGGCATGGCATAACAGAATGGCCACATATGTCAGTGAACAGTGGGAAACTGTATGTTGGGGCCCGGACCAGTGCAGTTTTAGACAGCCTGGTGAAAGCGAACAAATTATGTATAACAAAAAATTGTATAAGATTTTGGTGAAGCCATATTTAGAAAATTGTGATTAGTTCTGTGCACCATGCTATAGGAAAGATGTTGTCAAGCTGGAAAGGGTACAGAGAAGATTTTACGGGGATGTTGCCAGGACTAGAGGGTCTGAGCTGTAGAGAACATGACATCAAACAAACTCTGAACAATAACAGCCTATTGCACTTTATCTGTTTATTTATTGTGTATATATATGGGCTATGGTATATAGACACAGTGAACTTTTATCTCCTGTTCTGTGTTATGTTTACATCTGCTGTTGTGGTACAGCAAGCAAGAATTCCATTGTCCTATTTGGGACACATAACAATAAAACTCTCTTGACTCTTGACTTGAGGTTGAGAAGGTTGGGACTCTATTCCTTGGAGCGCAGGAAGATACAGGGTGATTTTATAGAGGTGTGTAAAATCATGGGAGCAATAGATCGGGTAGATACACAGAATCTCTTGCCCAGAGTAGGTGAATCAAAGACCAGAGGATATAGCTTTAAGGTGAATGAGGAAAAGAATTAATAGGAATCTGAGGGGTGGTGGGTGTATGGAACAAGCTGCCAAAGGAGGTAATTAAGGTAGGGAATATCCCAAAATTTAGGAAATATGGAAATTTAGGCACATGGATAGAACAGGTTTGTACTTCCAGTGGCGTTGGTGCCAGCAGCCTCCATCTTCAGCCGGGTATCTTTTTGTTTTTTTGTTTTTTCAGTTATGTTGATGTGTGTTTTTTTAATGATTTTTTTAATGTCTTTATGTGGGGGAAGAGGGCACGGTGCGGGAGATACCGTCCTTCAGCCGCTTCCTGGTGAGGACGCGACTATTATTCGAGTCGCGTCCTCGCCCCCCCCCCCCCACCCCAGCGGCCTACCTACCTGGATTGGCGCGGCCTTTCCTGCCGGCATCGACCGGAGCTCCAGCAGCGGCGGGACAGCGCTGTACCACCGGGGGTCGCTGTCTGGAGCCCGGAGTGCTGGACCTGCTGCACCGACATCATGGAGCTGCGGTTTGCGGAGCTCCCAACGTGGGCGGCGCTGATGGACAGCGCGGGGTCCTGTGACTCTGCCCGGCTCGGCCTGCGGACTCAGGAGCTGCAGACTCCGGCAGCGGGAGGCGGCTGATCAGGAGGTCCGGGCCGCTGAGGAGGAGGATGTTCACCGTCGGGGTTCGGCGTCGGCGTTCCACCAGCCCGGCGTGAGGGCCTGAACATCGGGCCACCCGGGGCGGCGACTGCGGGTGCTCGGAAGGCCCCGACCACGGATGAACATCTGGGAAGATCGGAGGGGAGGCTGGCTGGACAATGGTGCCTTCCTCACCTTGGTGCCACTGTGTTGTGTTGTGTCGTGGACTTTCTGTGTTTGTGCTTTTTTTTAAATTCTATTTTATTTTTTTAATATGTTTTAATATTTATTATTTATTTATTTTTATGATACTGACTGTAAAGGGAAATTCATTTCGTTGTCTCTAATTGAGACAATGACAATAAATTTGAACACAAATACAATACAATACAAACGCAGTCAGGTGGGACTAGTGTAGCTGGGACATGTTGGCCGGTGTCGGCATGTTGGACCAAAGGGCCTGTTCCCAAACTGTATCGCTCTATGACTAAAACAGTGCGTGTTAGACATATCAGTTTCCATTTCATAATATTTGTGAATGTGAACAAAACAGTGCATATTTGTCATGCCGGAGTACGTTTGGTTATATTAGTGAAAAGGAACAAAGCAGTGCATGTTAGGACACATGCCAGTGCAGGCAGTGACATTGATGGGAAAGGATCCAGGCAGCAGTGATGACACTAGTTGTAGTGAGACCCTGGGAGCACCTCTGTCTCCCAGCCTCTAAAAAATAACCTTTTCTGCTTTGCCATCAGACACAATTAGACAGTGTGTGTCTTACAAAATTCTTAAGGGGTTGAACAGGCTAGATGCAGAAAGATTGTTCCCGATGTTGGGGAAGTCCAGAACATGGGGTCACAGTTTAAGGATAAGGGGGAAATCTTTTAGGACTGAGATGAGAAAAACATTTTTCACACAGAGAGTGGTGAATCTCTGGAATTCTCTGCCACAGAAGGTAGTTGAGGCCAGTTCATTGGCTTTATTTAAGAGGGAGTTAGATGTGGCTCTTGTGGCTAAAGGGATCAGGGGGTATGGAGAGAAGGCAGGTACAGGATACTGAGTTACATGATCAGCCATGATTTTACTTCGGAGTCACGTGAGTGATTCCGTGAAGAACCCGCTCAGCACGCATGCGCGGCATTACGTCCAGCAGAGCAACAGCGGCACAGCGGGAGTCAGGTGCTCCCGCTATGGAGGTGAAAGAACGGACCGTCAGGTAAGCTGACGTTGGGTTTTCTTTCAGAACAGAACAGACCTGACCCCCGCCCGACTCCACGGAGGAGTGTTCCATCTGAGGGGGGGCAGCATCAAGGCGGTAGGATCACTTACCCGGCACTCCGGTATCCCGACACCGCGCCGAGTCCAGCCCGCTAGCGCCTGAGCAGCGGGTTGGAAGTAAAGCCATGGAAGAGGCATCTGGCCGGTGGCTCCGATTTATCGGACGGGGACGTCTCTCCACCCAGGCGGGGGAGAGACAGCCGCCTGCGCCGCATAGAGCGGCTCATCGAGTAGGAGCTCCAGCGAGGTGCACCCCAGGAGGGGCGCTCTCGCAGAGGGGAGTTCAGGCACTCCCTCCACAGTGCCTTGTGCACTGTTCATTGCTTCCTCCTTTCCAGAGGATAGCTTTGGTGACCAGGACTGGGCTGATCAAGAACAGGGGCAATGGCTGAAGATCTCGGGAGTATGCAAGGGGTGCAGGAACAGGAAGAGCTGCTAGGTGTGGTAGACAGCTACGTGGAAACCCCACGTACTGGAGGCCGTTAAAAGCCTGACGTCAGCCATCACGTCGTTTTTCCTCGTTCCATGGACAAATACGGAGATGACCACAACCTTCGTAAACAAGTCATAAGACCTGCCATAAATCCTACATTGCGGGGTTGTGCATACCCCAGCCACTGAGCCAGACCCACTGCTCTTTGGCAAAAACCTCACAAAGCATATGAAGGACATGCAAGAGGTTTTACAAAACTTTTGGCTCATGAGGGCAGGGCCAGGACGAGTAACCAAAAACAGTAATTACTACGCAGCAGCACCCCATCGCATCCATCAGTCAACGTCTACCATATCGGACTGATGAAAGCTCGGGGTCTGTATCTATCACCGAAAGTCTTCTTTAGACCAGGGCCCAGAGCGGACCCCATGGAAAATGTGCCACCCCCCAGTGTCATCGCCATGTCAGACGACGAGCAACACTCGTTGGACCGGCAGGAAACAGAAGAATACCCATAACCATGGAGGTAGGTGGGTCTGGTTCCTACCAGTATATAGAGTAATACTAACACATGGGAGTCTATCACAAGTGATCAGTATATACTCAATGGCATTAGTGAATACAAATACAGTTCACACTAGAAAAATTGCCACCAGGTCAACATTCACCCCAAAGGGTATTTTCCCCTCTCCGTTAAAGAAACAAGTGGGACAAGCTGAACTGGTGAGAATAATTACAAAGGGTATCATGGGAAAACCTGAACCCTTGCAATTCGTATCAAATATATTCACTAAACCCAAAAAAGATGGTGGATGTTGCATCATCATTGACTTAACTTCACTAAATATGTTTGTTAAGTATATACATTTCAAAATGGAAACAGTTGTTATTGTCAAACAACTAAATTCCAAAGGATACTTCATGGCAAGCATTCATCTTAAAGATGTTTACTATTTAGTACCATTCACAAGGATCATCGCAGATATCTGAAATTTATCTGGATGGGGCAACTATAGCAGTTTAAAGCGTTACCCAATGGGTTCACATCAGCCAATAGTGTCACCAAGACATTAAAACCAGCTCTGGCAATATTCAGAAGACAAAAAGATATTGTCATGGCACATCTTGATGATATCCTAAATGGTAGGCAAGACCATGAAATTGACTATGTTAGCTGTTCAGCTACCAAACAGTTATTCGAAACCCTGAGGTTGTCTTACATCCAGATAAATCTAAGTTGAAGCCATCCACTGTCATGGACTACATTGGGCTTCACAATTAATTCAGTCTACGTGACTGTAACATTGCCAAGAGACAAAATAGTTGAATTGGCACAATCATGCAACAATTTAAGGGTCAACAAACTACCAACTACTCGACAAGTAACAGAGTAGTTGGGAAAATGGTAGCAGCATTTCCGGCTACATAATTCGGACCTTTGTACCAATAACGACATACAGGTCATTATGGTCATTTCATGAAGTTACCCACTGAAGTAATATCAGAACTACAGTGGTGGGCAAAATACGTTTGACATAGTTTTCAGCCTATTATCATCACTAACCCTACGTCAGTTATCCAAACAGATGACAGTGCTCAAGGCTGGGGAGCAACTAACTCTATATCCAGCACAAGTAGTAGATGGATTAACCCAGAATCATCGTTACCACTTACACTGGGCATTAATTATCTAGAGATGTTGGGTGACTTTTATGGTTTAAAAGCATATGCATAAATATGCATCACTTGCGTGTACGGTTATAAATAGATAATACTACGGTGGTGGCCTACATTAATCATATGGGCGGCATAAAATCAGTATCATGCGACAAGTTGGTCAACACAATTTGGCAATGGTGTGTCCAAAGATATATTTGGCCATCAGCAACTTACCTGCCAGGTAAGCTAAATACAGTGGCAGACACCAGGTCACGTAAATTTAATGACAACATCGAATGGATGTTAAAAACCCCAAAACATTTTTTCACAAAAGTTATCAAGCAATATGGCACGCCAGATATCGATTTATTTGCATCGAGGCTAAATCATCAGGTACCTATGTATGTCGCTTGGGAACCAGACCCTGAGGCAGCAGCGGTAGATGCGTTTGCGCTGGATTGGGGAAATTCTTCTTCTATGCATTTCCTCCCTTCTGCCTCATCAGTCGGCGACTATGCACAGTACAAATGGACTCTGCTTCTGGTATTTTGATAGTACCCGACTGGCCTACACAGCCATGGTTCCCAATACTCCATGACATGGTTGTTGAAACTCCGATGGTATTCCCCAGTGATCCAGTTATTAACACCCAGTGTCGGGCACAAGCCACCCATGCCATGAAAAAAAAATCAAACTCCTGGGTTGCAGATTCTGCACAAACCACTTCTGGGACTGGGATAATCATAACAAACCGTCGACACCATGTCAGCATCCCTCCGAACATCCACTAAAAAACAGCACTTGCCCAGCATAAAAAAATGGGAGAAGTATTGCTTGGATACAGGGACCACCTACACAACCGCTACAGTTACCAACGTACTGGAATTCCTGGTGAACCTTCACCACGATGAAGGACTCGGCTACAGTGCCATCAACACAGCTAGAATTGCCCTGCCTGTCTATTTAAAACCAGCTCCAGGACAACAGGCCATGGGGTCCCACCAGCTGGTGGTCAAACTAATGAAGGGTATTTACAACTCTAAACCCCCTAGACCAAGGTACACCCATATATGGGGTGTCAGTGTGGTCCTGAGATACCTCAGGGGATGGCCACCAGCCAGATCCCTCAACCTGGAACAATCTACGCTCTAAACACTAATGTTGATGGCACTTGTATCTGCACAGAGGGTCCAGTCACTACACCTATTGTGACTGGACACCATGCTCACAGCTCCAGACCAGATCTCTGTCATTATCCAGGGAATGATCAAACAGAGCAGACCAGGAACACCTAATCCAGTCGTGGAATTCCGGGCTTACCCATCAGAAACATGGTTATGTGCCATGACCCTACTATCTTACATAGACACAACCAAAATATTCGAGGGAGATGAAAAGCCTTGTGGGTCAGTCATAAAAAACCTTATGGTCGGGTGACGAGCCATTTCAAGATGGCTCAAGCAGGTGCTAAAAGCTGCTGGGATAAAAACTAACATGTACAAATTTCATTCCACCAGGGTAGCATCCACGTCGACGGCTAAAAGAATGGACGTGCCTATAAACCACATCCTGGCTACAGCAGGATGGTGGGGGGAAAGACCGTTCAGAAATTTAATAATAAGCCTTTGGCAAAACCTGTTTTATTTGCAGGAAAGATTTTACAGACTGCAAATATTTAATTTAAGCCCAGGGGAGCAGTTTCTTTGTTGTTATTGTTAAAAAATACCATTGTGTTTTCTACAAACAGATTCATTGGTTGGTACGATAACACACTTCCTCCCTCAAAGACTTCGGCAGTGATGTAGTAATAACTGTTTGAAATCACAGAGCTTTGAAATCTTCACTGAATCACTCACGTGACTCCGAAGTAAAATAGTAAGATTAAACGAGAACTTACCAGTTTGAAGTTTGATCTGTATTTTATGAGGAGTTACGATGAGGGATTACGTGCCCTCCGCTCCCACCCTCAATAATATGGGTCAAATTCACAAAC